>NC_074677.1:11333348-11933348 GCF_029448725.1 Salvelinus fontinalis
CTGTGTTGGGCTGTTTTGGACTTGGTGTGTTGGACTTGGTGTAGGCTAGCACGTGTTGGTCTGGCGTGGACTTGGTGTAAGCTAACACGTGTTGGTCTGGCGGGGACTTGGTGTAGACTAGCACGTGTTGGTCTGGCATGGACTTGGTGTAGGCTAGCACGTTTTGAGCTTGGAGTTGTCCTGTTGGGTTGGTGTGGTCGTGTTGGGCTGGTGTGGGCTTGGTGTGGTCATGTTGGGCTGGTGTGGGCTTGGTGTGGTTGTGTTTGGCTGGTGTGGGTTTGGTGTGGTCGTGTTGGGTTGGGTTGGGTTGGGCCTGGTGTGGTCGTGTTGGGCTGGTGTGGGCCTGGTGTGGTCGTGTTTGGCTGGTGTGGGCTTGGTATGGTCTAGCCTGTGTTGGGTTTTTGTTCGCTAGCACATGATGGGCTGATGTGGGATTGGTGTGGGCTAACCTTGCCCACTGAATACCCACATGGGGTCAATGGGGTCATGTTGGCTGGGTTTACATTAACATAACTGTTATCATACCATCAACCAGTTGAACACAGTGTTTTGGTGCTAGGATTGTAGGCCAATTATCTTTCCACAGGTTGGCCATAATATGACATTGTGCTGATACTGTCCTGATGGGTAATGTAGGCTATAATGATGTTGCATTAGGGCTCAGAGCTTTCATGAGGTTTGATTTAAAGTAATGTTTGTGTCTCAGATAGAGGTTTCTATTTTTCCAAGTAAATTTTTCCAAGTTTTCCAAGTTAAACAGTTGATTTCCAGGATGCTCTGTAATGTCAATTGCCCTCCCGATATTAATTATACCTAATTAACAAAGAGACCCCCAACACGACTCGCCTAGCTCGAAAATTAGATACCGTGTCCCTTTGATCTCCCAGACTGAGGTTTATCCTCTTTAATCAAGGATTAATTACGTCTAAAGAGCTGTAATTAACAAGCCTATCTGTCTTGATCACACCGCGAAGGTGAGGAGAATGAAAAGAGGGTGGCTGGCTATTTTTTGTGCATTATTTATCCCTCCTGTTTTGGTCGGAAATAGGTGGTAACTAAAAGAGGAGTATTTTATTTATTGAATACATACAGTATATCCTACCCAGCCGAATAGACAGTCTCTGAGCCCAATACACTATCTCTCTGTTTCCCTTTATGTTGATGCATTTAAATGTGTTTAATTGTGAAACGTGTTAATTGTGCTTTTGGGGAGCCAAGAGATCAGCATCTGTGTTTCAGTCATCCTTTCAACCAAAACAGTCAGTTGGTTGGTTGGTTGGTTTGCACGTGAGTAGCGCTGGACAGAATGAGGCAGACTCATTTCCTTAAACCCACGGAAATTATTTTAAGTCAAACATACTTGTGGATTTAAAGGGATAGTTCACCTAAATTACTATTGTTTCCTTACATAATCTATCCCTTTAATTTGAAACAAACCAGATTATACTACTAGATTGAAGTCAGAGAGTAATACCTTCAGCCGACAGTACTGTAAAGTTTGCTAAAATGAGATCTCCCCGCAGATTTCACATCATGAATCATGATCTAAGAAACACCTGGCATTTCTATGCTTAAAGCTCTGTATAATTCCTCATTTTCAGATTTAGGGTTTACTGTCCTCCCCATTTATCCTTCCACCAGCTGCCAATAGTATAAGTAGTCAACTGAAACTAGATAATCTGCACAGAGAGGGAAGTACTAATGCTTTGAACCTGCGCAATAACGATTTAAACATCCGATGTCATTCAAAAACCTAGGAATACAACCAATTTATGCTTTCTCAGCTCATTAGCAGTAGGAGCTATTCTTTATATGTAGTGTTCCAGCTTGCCTTTTTTATAAGGCAGAAAGAAATGAAAGCTTGCAGCCGTCTCTGACATATTTTCTAGAGTACAATGGCTTTGAAGGGGCAGCAGGTTCCTTTGCAAATGCTTTATCTCTGCAGAACCCGTCTGGGAGCTATAGCAGAACCTCAATGGAGGGTTAGCATGTGGTGAATTCAAACAGATTTAACATTGCCGCAATGGTCGCCCGTTAGATGGCAGCTAGCTCCACCATGGGTACACCCATCCATCTATGAACTGGATAAATCTATCCCGTTTGAAAAGTGGAGAATCACTGTCACTGATTCTTTAGGTTCAACATTTTATAATGAAGCCATGGTGCAAGCCTACACCAGCCCAACACAAGCTAGCCCACAGCAATCCCACATCAGCCCAACACAGGCTAGCCCAGCAAAGGCACATTGGCCCAATGTTGGCAGCCTACATGGGGACAACATTTGTGCCAATGTGGGCATGTTTTCTGAGAAGCAAAATGATGGGGCTGCCATTAGTCTAAAACACAAATTCAGGATTGTGGTTTTAATTTTTAAAAATCCATATTCAGAGCTTAGATCATTTGTATTTTAATTCAGTCTGCAATGTAAATGGTTAAATTGACATTTTTAATTTTTACTTTTTTAAATTCTAAATGGTTAAAATTAACAAAGGGAAATAAATATATACAGTGCCTTCAAAAAGCATTCAGACCCCTTTACTTTTACCTCAATGTTACGTTACAGCCTTATTCTCAAATTAATTAAATAGTATTCTTCTACACACAATATCCCATAATGACGAAGCAAAAACTGTTTTTTTAGACATTTTGAAATATCACATTTACTTAAGGATTCAGACCCTTTACTCTACTCAGTACTTTATCGAAACATAGAGTCTTCTTGGGTATGACGCTACAAGCTTGGCACACCTGTATTTGGGGAGTTTCTCCCATTCTTCTCTGCAGATCCACTCAAGCTCTGTCAGGTTGAATGGGGAGCATCGCTGCACAGCTATTTTCAGGTCTCTCCAGAGATGTTCGATCGGGTTCAAGTCCGGGCTCTGGCTGGGCCATTCAAGGACATTCAGAGACGTGTCCCGAAGCCACTCCTGCGTTGTCTTGGCTGTGTGCTTAGGGTCATTGTCCTGTTGAAAGGTGAACCTTCACCACAGTCTGAGGTCCTGAACGCTCTGGAGCAGGTTTTCATCAAGGATCTCTCTGTACTTTGCTCCGTTCATCTTTCCCTCGATCCGGACTACTCTCCCAGTCACTGAAAACCATCCCCACAACATGATGCTGCCACCACCATGCTTCACCTTAGGGATGGTGCCAAGTTTCCTCCAGACGTGATGCTTGGTATTCAGGCCAAAGAGTTTAATCTTGGTTTCATCAGACCATAGAATCTTGTTTCTCATAGTCTGAGAATCTTTAGGTGCCTTTGGCAAACTCCTAGCAGGCTGTCATGTGCCTTTTACTGAGGAGTGGCTTCCGTCTGGCCACCCTACCATAAAGGCTTGATTAGTGGAGTGCTGCAGAGACGGTTGTCCTTCTGGAAGGTTCTCTCATGTCCACAGAGGAACTCTAGAGCTCTGTCAGAGTGACCATCGGGTTCTTGGTCACCTCCCTGACCAAGGCCCTTCTCCCCCAATTGCTCAGTTTAGAAAGAGTTTTGGTGGTTACAAACTTCTTCCATTTAAGAACGATTGAGGCCACTGTGTTCTTGGGGACCTTCAATGCTGTAAACATTTTTTGGTACCCTTCCCCAGATCTGTGCCTCGACACAATCCTGTCTCGGAGCTCTACGGACAGTTCCTTTGACCTCATGGCTTGGTTTTTGCTCTGACATGCACTGTCAACTGTGGGACCTTAAATAGACAAGTGTGTACCTTTCCAAATCATGTCCAATCAATAGATTTTACCACAGGTGGACTTCATTAAAGTTGTAGAAATATCTCAAGGATGTTCAACGGAAACAAGATGCACCTGAGCTCAATTTCAGGTCTCATAGCAAAGGATCTGAATACTTACGAAAAATAAAGTATATCTGTTTTTAATTTTTAATACAATTGCAAACATTTCTAAAAAGCTGCTTTTGCTTTGTCATTATGGGGTATTGTGTGTAGATTTCTGAGATTTTTTTTCTTCATTTAATCCATTTTATAATAAGGCTGAAACGCAACAAAATGTGGAAAAAGTGAATACTCTCCGAAGGCACAATAAACTCAGCAAAAAAAGAAACGTCCCTTTTTCAGGACCCTGTATTTCAAAGATAATTCGTAAAAATCCAAATAACTTCACAGATCTTAATTTTGAACGGTTTAATCACTGTTTCCCATGCTTGTTCAATGAACCATAAACAATGAATGAACATGCACCTGTGGAACGGTCGTTAAGACACTAACATCTTACAGACGGTAGGCAATTGAGGTCACAGTTATGAAAACTTAGGACACTAAAGAGGCCTTTCTACTGACTCTGAAAAACACCAAAAAAAGATGCCCAGGGTCCCTGCTCATCTGCGTGAATGTGCCTGAGGCATGAGGACTGCAAATGTGGCCAGGGCAATGAATTGCAATGTACGTACTGTGAGACGCCTAAGACAGCGCTACAGGGAGACAGGACGGACAGCTGATCGTCCTCACAGTGGCAGACCATGTGTAACAACACCTAACAGGATCGGTACATCCGAACATGCGGGACAGGTAACAACAACTACCCGAGTTACACCAGGAACGCACAATCCCTCCATCAGTGCTCAGACTGTCCGCAATAAGTTGAGAGAAGCTGGACTGAGGGCTTGTAGGCCTGTTGTAAGGCAGGTCCTCACCAGACATCACCGCAACAACGTCACCTATGGGCACAAACCCACCGTCGCTGGACCAGACAGGATTGGCAAAAAGTGCTCTTCACTGACGAGTCACGGTTTTATCTCACCAGGGATGATGATCAATTCGCGTTTATAGTCGAAGGAATGAGCATTACACCGAGGCCTGTACTCTGGAGCGGGATCAATTTGGAGGTGGAGGGTCCATCATGGTGTGGGGCAGTGTGTCACAGCATCATCGGACTGAGGTTGTTGTCATTGCAGGTAATCTCAATGCTGTGCCTTACAGGGAAGACATCTTCCTCCCTCATGTGGTACCCTTCCTGCAGGCTCATCCTGACATGACCCGCCAGCATATAGCCCTTGGTTCATTCCAAACCTGACTGCCCTCGACCAGCACAAAAACATCCTGTGGCGTATTGCACTAGCATCGAATAGTCCCCGCGAAATGCAACTTTTCAGGGAAGTCAGGAACCACTACACACAGTCAGTTAGGAAAGCAAAGGCTAGCTTTCTCAAACAGAAATGTTTATCCTGTAGCTCTCACCAAAAGGTTTTGGGACACTGTAAAGTCCATGGAGAATATGAGCACCTCCTCCCAGCTGCCCACTGCACTGAGGCTCGGAAACACTGTCACTACCGATAAATCCACGGTAATCAAGAATATCCATAAGCATTTCTCTACGGCTGGCCATGCTTTCCTCCTGGCTACCCCAAACCCGGCCAACAGCTCCACACCCCCGCAGCTACTTTCCCAAGCCTCCCCAGCTTCTCCTTCACCCAAATCCAGATGGCAGATGTTCTGAAAGCGCTGCAAAACCTGGACCCATACAAATCAGCTGGGCTAGACAATCTGGACCCTCTCTTTCTAAGATTTTCCGCAGCCATTGTTGCAACCCCTATTACTAGTCTGTTCTACCCCTCTTTTGTATCGTCCGAGATTCCTAAAGATTGGAAAGCTGCCGCGGACATCCCCCTTTTCAAAGGGGGTGACACTCTAGACCCAAACTGTTACAGACTTATATCCATCCTGCCCTGCTTTTCTAAAGTCTTCGAAAGCCAAGTTAACAAACAGATCACTGACCATTTCGAATCCCACCGTACCTTCTCTGCTGTGCATTCCGGTTTCCGAGCTGGTCACGGGTGCACCTCAGCCACGTTCAAGGTACTAAACGATATCATAACCGCTATCGATAAAATACAGTGTTGTGCAGCCATCTTCATCGACCTGGCCAAGGCTTTTGACTCCGTCAATCACCATATTCTTATTGGCAGACTCAACAGCCTGGGTTTCTCAAATGACTGCCTCGCCTGGTTCGCCAACTACTTCTCAGATAGTGTTAAATCGGAGGGCATGTTGTCCGGACCTATGGCAGTCTCTATGGGGGTGCCACAGGGTTCAATTCTCGGGCTGACTCTTTTCTCTGTATATATCAACGATGTCGCTCTTGCTGCTGGTGATTCCTTGATCCACCTCTACACAGACGACACCAATCTGTGTACATCTGGCCCTTCTTTGGACACTGTGTTAACAAACCTCCAAACAAGCTTCAGTGCCATACAACTCCTTCCGTGGCCTCCAACTGCTGTGAATAGGGGGCGCTGTTTTCACTTTGGGGAAAAATCGTGCCCAATTTAAACTGCCTCGTACTCTATTCTAGATCGTACAATATGCATATTATTATTACTATTGGATAGAAAACACTCTCAAGTTTCTAAAACTGTTTGAATTATATCTGTGAGTAAAACAGAACTCATTTGGCTGCAAACTTCCAGGCAGGAAGTGAAAAATCTGAAAACGATGCGCTGTTCCAGGGCTTGCCTATTGAATTGCCTTATATTTATGGATTTGCATGCACTGCATACGCCTTCCACTAGATGTCAACAGGCAGTGGAAGGTGGAATGGGGTGTCTAGCTTGATCTGAGGTCGAACAAGAGCTCTTGGAGTGGGAGGTCTGGAAATTTCTTTGTCTTCTGTGGCGCGCGAAGTACATCGACATTGGCTTCTAAAAAGCGTTCGGCATACACGGTGGATATCTCCGGCTCTGATTTTAATTGATCGATGTGATAAAAACATCATGAAGTAGTTTTTTTCAACCGAGTTGTATCAGTTTATTCAACGTTTATTGCGACTTTTGGCATTTTCCTTTCTTTGCGTCAGGAGAAGATGGGCATGTTCGCGCCACATGGCTAGCTAAGGTTGCTAATTCGACAGGAGAAGAGGACATTCTAAAACCAAACAACGATTTATTCTGGACCTAGGACTCCTTGTACAAGATTCTGATGGAAGCTCAGCAAAAGTAAGAACAATTTATGATGTTATTTCGTATTTCTGTGGAAAATGTTGAGTCCTATTTTCCGCCCTTTTTGCGGGCGCTGTCTCGCTATAACGTAAGCTGTTTGTTATGGTAAAGTTATTTAAAAAAATCTAAGACGGCGGTTGCATTAAGAACTAGTGTATCTTTCATTTGCTGTCCAACATGTATTTTTTAGTAAAGTTTATGATGAATTCTTTGGTCAGATTAGGTAAGTGTCCAAAATATCTCCGGACAATTTGGTGAATCGATGCTACATATTCACAATGTATAACCACGGTTTGCAGCTCAAAATATGCACATTTCCGAACAAAACATAAGTGTATTGTATAACCTGATGTTATAGGACTGTCATCTGATGAAGTTGGTCAAGGTTAGTTGACCAAAATGTTATATATTTTGCTGGTTTTTGCGATCGCTACCTTTTGCTGCTGATAAATGCATTTGTGTGTTTGGCTATTGTGGTAAGCTAATTTAATGCTATATTGTGTTTTCGCTGTAAAACACTTAAAAAATCTGAAATATTGGCTGGATTCACAAGATGTTTATCTTTCATTTGCTGTACACCATGTATTTTTCATAAATGTTTTATGATGAGTATTTAGGTATTTCACGTTGCTCTCTGTAATTATTCTGGCTGCTTTGGTGATATTTTTGATGATAGCTGCAATGTAAAACTATGATTTATACCTCAAATATGCACATTTTCGAACAAAACATAAATTTATTGTATAACATTTTATAAGACTGTCATCTGATGAAGTTGTTTCTTGGTTAGTGACTAATTATATCTCTATTTGGTCGGTTTTTTGATAGCTACCTATGCGGGAGAAAAATGGTGAAAATATGCGGTTGAGTCTTTTGTTATTGTGGTTAGCTAATAGAAATACATATTGTGTTTTCGCTGTAAAACATTTTAAAAATCGGAAATGATGGCTGGATTCACAAGATGTTTATCTTTCATTTGCTGTATTGGACTTGTGATTTCATGAAAATTATATTATATGATATCCCTGTCGCGTTAGGCTAGGCTATGCTAGTCAGCTTTTTTGATGAGGGGGATCCCGGATCCGGGAGAGAGAAGCGGTAGAGGTTTTAAACGCTAGTAAAACTAAATGCGTGCTTTTCAACCGTTCGCTGCCCGCACCCGCCCGCCCGACTAGCATCACTACTCTGGATGGTTCTGACTTAGAATATGTGGACAACTACAAACTCCCTTACAGACTAATATTAACTTCTCTAGGATAGGGGGCAGCATTTTCACTTTTGGATAAATAGCGTGCCCAATTTCAACTTCCTTCTACTCATTCCCAGAATATAAGATATGCATAGTATTAGTAGATTTGGATAGAAAACACTTTGAAGTTTCTAAAACTGTTTGAATCATGTCTGTGAGTATCACAGAACTTATGTAGCAGGCAAAACCCTGAGAACTAACCATTACGATTTTGTTTTTTTTGAGGTCACCGTCTGTTCAATGAGTTTTCATTGGGATGCTAGATTTCTAATCAACCTGTTTGCAGTTCCTACCGCTTCCACTGGATGTCACCAGTCTTTGGAAATAGGTTGAGGTTATTCCTTTGTGCAATGAAGAAGAACGGCCATCTGGAATCAGTGTAACGTTATGTGTACTGTTTGAGAGTTGCGCAAGACTAGAAAAGTAGCGTTAGTTTGTTGACCTCCTGTATTGAAAACAGATAGACCCGTCTTCAATTTGATCGATGATTAACGTTTACAAATACCTTAAGTTGTATTACAAAAGTAGTTTGAAATGTTTTGTCAAAGTTTAGAGGTAATTTTTGAGATATTTTGTAGTGACGTTGCGCAAATTGGAAGCTGTTTTTTTCTGTATCAAATGTGCCAAATAAATGGACATTTTGGACATATATGGACAGAATTAATCGAACAAAAGGACCATTTGTGATGTTTATGGGACATATTGGAGTGCCAACAAAAGAAATTCGTCATACACTCTCTTTGTTTACTGTTGTGCTATCATCAGATAATAGCATCTTATGCTTTCGCCGAAAAGCCTTTCTGAAATCTGACATGTTGGCTGGATTCACAATGAGTGTAGCTCTAATTTGGTATCTTATATGTGTGATTTAATGAAAGTTTGATTTTATATCATTTTTTTTAATTTGGCGCTCTACATTTTCCCTGGCTATTTGCCAAGTGGGACGCAAGCGTCCCGCCTATCCCAGAGAGGTTTAAGCATCTCCAATACAAAATGACATTTAGAATCGGCTTCCTATTTCGCAACAAAGCCTTCACTCATGCTGCCAAACATACCCTCATAAAACTGTCTATCCTACCGATCCTCGACTTCGGCGATGTAATTTACAAAATAGCCTCCAACAATCTATTCAGAAAACTATAGGCAGTCTATCACAGTGCCATCTGTTTTGTCACCAAAGCCCCATATACCACCCACCACTGCGACCTGTATGCTCTCATCGACTGGCCCTCGCTACATATTCGTCGCCAGACCCACTGGCTCCAGGTCATCTATAAGTCTTTGCTAGGGAATGCTCCACCTTATCTCAGCCCACTGGTCACCATAACAACACCCACCCATAGCACGCCTCCAGCAGGTATATCTCACTGGTCATCCCCAAAGCCAACACCTACTTTTGCTGCCTTTCCTTCGAGTTCTCTGCTGCCAATGACTGGAATGAATTGCAAAAATCGGTGAAGTTGGAGACTTATATCTCCATCACTAACTTTAAGCATCAGCTATCTGAGCAGCTTATCGATCGCTGCAGCTGTTCACAGCCCATCTGTAAATAGCCCATCCAACAAACTACCACATCCCTATATTGTTTTTTTATTTACTTTTTTTTGCACTTTTGCACACCGGTATTTCTACTTGCACATCATCATCTGCACATCTATCACTCCAGTCTTAATTTGCTAAACTGTAATTACTTCGCTACTATGGCTTATTTATTACCTTACCTCCTTACGTCATTTGCACACACTGTATATAGATTTTTCTATTGTGTTATTGACTGTACTTTTGTTTATCCCACGTGTAACTCTGTGTTGTTGTTTTTTGTCGCACTGCTTTGCTTTATCTTGGCCAGGTCGCAGTTGTAAATGAGAACTTGTTCTCAACTGGCCTACCTGATTAAATAAAGGTGAAATAAAAATGTTAAAAAATAATAATAAAAAATGACAATGCCACCAGCCATACTGCTCGTTTTGTGCGCGATTTCCTGCAAGACATGAATGTCAGTGTTCTGCCATGGCCAGTTAATTAAGAGCCCGGATCTCAATCCCATTGAGCACGTCTGGGACCTGTTGGATCGGAGGGTGAGGGCTCACAGAACTGGCAAATCTGGTGCAGTCCATGAGGAGGAGATGCACTGCAGTTCTTAATGCAGCTGGTGGCCACACCAGATACTGACTGTTACTTTTGATTTTGACCCCCGTTTGTTCAGGGACACATTATTCAATTTCTGTTAGTCACATGTCTGTGGAACTTGTTCAGTTTATGTCTCAGTTGTTGAATCTTGTTATGTTCATACAAATATTTAGACATCTTAAGTTTACTGAAAATAAACGCGGTTGACAGTGAGAGGACGTTTATTTTTTTGCTGAGATTATATATTCTGATGACAAGTCATGGGGCTTGCATGGAGCATGAGCACATTAATCATGCAGTTACTGGCAGTTTAACCACGGCTTCCAGCCCTACCTCTTAGCCTTAGCAGGTCAATTGGCTAACAATAATCATTGTATGTCAAAACAGAGGAAAACGACATGTTAACATGTCTGTAAGTAGACTGTTAATGTGTTGCCAATATCAAAACGATACTTCCAGAGGGTACTTTAAAAGTGTAAAGGAGACTAAGCACATAACACTCCCCATCTGTTGTGTGTTGCAGGTAATGACGTGGCTCAGGTTTGACCTCGGAGATGCCGAAGAGACGAGACATTCTGGCCATCGTGTTGATCGTGTTGCCTTGGACGCTACTCATCACTGTTTGGCATCAGAGTGCCATCAACCCCTTGCTACCTGCTCGAAAGGGTAAAAGTCGTTCCTGCATTTACCTAGGGGGGTTTCATGGTTAGTCTCTCTCGTAAAGGAAAAACATTTTGCTTATTTTGGGATGCTCCTCTTTATATAGTACACTTTAGAGACATGATTAAAAATAACAAAGTCTACACGTCCCTGATTTTACAGCTGAATCTTTTGGCATTTTCCCCCACTTAACATTTTATCAGAATATGCTTCATTCTCTATTGCAAGACTTTTAAGACAATGGGGATATGTTTTTGTTCATAATGAGCTGAAAATCTCACCAGTGTGTGAAGGAAAATTGTCATTTTGTGAGACCGTGGCATGAGGTCGCTATCAATATGAGCTCTGTCAGTACAATATGTATGGTCCGCAGAATTGAATTACACAATATATATAAAAGTATGTGGACACCCTTTCAAATGAGTGGATTCAGCTATTTCAGCTACACCCATTGCTGGCAGGTGTATAAAATAGAGCACACCGCCATGCAATCTCCATAGACAAACATTGGCAATAGAATGGCCTTACTGAACAGCCCCACCATGGCACCGTCATAGAATGCCACCTTTCCAACAAGTCAGTTTGTCAAATTTCTGCTCTGCTAGAGCTGTCCCGGTCAACTGTAAGTACTGTTATTGTGAAGTGGAAACATCTAGGAGCGACAACGGCTCAGCCACGAAGTGGTAGGCCACACAAGCTCACAGAATGGGAGTGCATAAAAATCTGTTCTCGGTTACAATGCTCACTACCGAGTTCCAAACTACCTCTGGAAGCGACGTCAGCACAAGAACTGTTCATCAGGAAAGTCATGAAATGGGTTTCCATGGCCGAGCAACCTCACATAAGACTAGGATCACCATGCGCAATGCCAAGCATTGGCTGGAGTGGTGTAAAGCTCGCCGCCATTGGACTTTGGAGCAGTGTAAACACGTTCTCTGGAGTGATGAATCACGCTTCACCATCTGGCAGTCCGACGAACGAATCTGGGTTTGGCGTATGGCAGGAGAACGCTACCTGTCTCAAAGCATAATGCCAACTGTAAAGTTTGGTGGAGGGGGAATAATGGCCTGGGGCTGTTTTTGATGGTTCGGGCTAGGCCCCTTAGTTCCAGTGAAGCAAAATATTATCGCTACAGCCTACAATGACATTCTAGACAATTTGGTCCTTTCAACTTTCTGGCAACATTTTGGGGAAGACACTTTCCTGTTTCAGCATGACAATGCTCCCATGCACAAAACGAGGTCCATACTGAAATGTTTTATCGAGATCAACTCCATCTAACACCTTTGGGATGAATTGAAATGCCGACTGCGAGGCAGGCCTAATCACCCAAAATCAGTGCCAACCTCACTAATGCGCTTGTGGCAGAATTTGAAGCAAATCCCGCAGCAAATGTTCCAACATCTATTGGAAAGCTTTCCCCCAAGAGTGGAGGCTGTTATAGCAGCAAAGGGGGGGGGGGGCAACTCCATGTTAATGCCCAGGATTTTGGAATGAAATGTTTGACGAGCAGGTGTCCACATACTTTTGGTCATGTAGTGTATTTCTCTATTCGGATTCACACCTTAAACTGACTCGTATTAGTCTGACAACTACTTAATTCCTTTATAAGTTAGTGATGATTATTTATATTTATCACAAGGAGATTACATGTCTCGCAAAAAAGCATGACACTAGATTTCAGAATGATACGTTTGTTCAAACAATTTGAATAAAATTTACTCCATAACATATGGCTAAGTCCAACTGTACAACTATGTACAACTATTTGCACAACTAGATGTTGCCTTACTCTCTACGAAGACCATCTTTCTGGAAACGTACAATTCCTAAACAGTCTATAATTGTTTATTATACCAACAACACCAGCTTTCTTTCCCTTCTCCTAGATGACAGACATGAGAGTCGACGAGACTCCCGGAACACCTTCACCCTCAAGAAGCCCTGCTCCTCTGAAAACAACAAGGACATTGTGGAGGTGGTACACACCGAATACGTCTACAGCCGCCCGCCGCCCTGGTCTGATGTCATCCCCACCCTCCACGTCATCACTCCAACCTACAGCCGACCGGTCCAGAAGGCAGAGCTGACACGTCTGGCCAACACCTTCCTCCACGTGCCTAACCTGCACTGGATCCTGGTGGAGGACTCTCAGCGACGAACCCCGCTGGTGACCAGGCTTCTCCGGGAAACAAGCCTGAACTACACTCACCTCAACGTGGAGACACCCAGGAACTATAAGCTGCGTGGGGACACGAGGGACCCCAGGATACCCCGGGGAACCATGCAGAGGAACCTGGCCCTGCGCTGGCTCCGAGAGACTTTCAGCTCCAACAATAGACACAGCCAGCCAGGTATCGTCTACTTTGCAGATGATGACAACACCTACAGTCTGGAGCTGTTTGAGGAGGTGAGTGGAACAGGGAGAGATGTTGTGCAGTACAGAGTTGTTTCCTCTTGAGTTACCAAAATAGGCTACATTTTTGGCTTCAGTGCACACTAACTGTGTAATGACATAAATAACATGAATCCTTACAGTATTCCATTAGGTAAATGCACAGCCTAAAAACATAGGCATCACTTGACACCTGCCTATTTGTGCATGATAAAATAAATTAATATAATATACTGGAAAATCAATACTTATTGATCACATAGTAATCCTTCTCCAACCAATGACTCAACCATATAATTACATGTAGAATACAAATCTCTATGGGAACAACCCTCTCTCTCCTTCTTCTTGTGTAGATGCGTTCAACGAGGAAGGTGTCGGTGTGGCCTGTAGCCTTTGTGGGCGGCCTGCGCTACGAGTCCCCTCAGGTCAACACCCTGGGCAAGGTGTATGGATGGAAGACTGTGTTTGACCCCCACCGACCCTTTGCCATAGACATGGCTGGGTTTGCGGTGAACCTCCGCCTCATTCTCTTTAAACCTCAGGCCTACTTCAAGCTGCGGGGAGTCAAGGGAGGATACCAGGAGAGCAGCTTACTGCGTGAGCTGGTCACCCTGAATGACCTGGAGCCCAAGGCTGCTAATTGCACTAAGGTGAGGATATGATAGTTGTTCTGTGTAGCTCAGTTAGTAGAGCATGGTGCTTGCAACACTATGGTTGTGGGTTTGATTCCACACATAAGAAAATATTTATTCCTCAATTTTTTTTACATTTTGCCTCATGAAATGTACTTCCGATCAAATGCTTTAGAGAATGCATGCTGTTTCATAAACCCATGTGTTTTAGACCCCTTGCATCTCACCTGTGTTCACACACTCACACACACAGTTGTACCTTTTCCTCCCTTTTAACGTGAACCCCCCCCCCATCCACCAGGTACTTGTATGGCACACTAGGACAGAGAAGCCTGTTCTGGTGAATGAGGGAAAGAAAGGATTTACCGACTCCAACGTGGAGATATGAAACTTCTTCCAACACAGGTAATAAGAAAGCTTTAAAGTGACTGGGATTATGTAGGATTTAATATTCCTGTACCTTTCCCAAAGTTCCCAGGTTTTTCAAATGGAATTTTGCAACCTTATGTCTGAGGGCCAACCTGTCTATCTGAGCCTCTGTGAGCTTATTATTATTATATTAAAGCATTTAATATTATTTTATTATTCATAGAGTAAAGCTTTGCTGAATCTGTCTGAATTTGTATAACAGGGATGTTATGATTTCATAAAATAAAAACTTGACAGGTGATCCATACTAAAAAGCTATTTTTATGGTTTAATGTCTATGAACCCCTCTTCAAAACCATTTGCCTAAACAATTCTCTCCATGTTTGGTACATTCTCCATTGAGAATGTAACTCTGAAATAATTTCTTAATGATGTATTTTCTTTATCTCCTAAGCCCATATACTTTATACCATTGAGTTATTACAGCTAATAAATATATGACTGTCATTCCAAACGGACTGACTAAAGACAAGCTCCAGGCAGGCAGGATTGGAGTTTAATATGTATTTACAGTAATAGTACTGTAAAGGGAGTCAGACAGCCACTTTGTCTACTACAAGCAGCACATAGCCACGTATCAATACAGGCGTAGAATATCAAAGCATAGCTTCAAAGATGATGGTGATACTGTATCTAGCTAAGCGTTTTACTGATGCATCGATGGAAGCTGTACACGAGGAGCTAGCCAGTCGCCAGAGTGCAGCTTAATAAATCCTCTACAGAGTACCTAACCCGGATCCGGGAGCACCCCCCACCCCCCCACACTGATTAGCATCGCTAGCATAGCGTCACAATTAAATAGTAGCATCTAAATATCATTAAATCACAAGTCCAAGACACCCAATGAAAGACACAGATCTTGTGAATAAAACCACCATTTCAGATGTTTTAAATGTTTTACAGGGAAGACACAATATGTAAATCTATTAGCTAAACACGTTAGCAAAAGACACCATTTTCTTACTCCAACAGTTTCTTACTCCATCAGGTGCTATCACCAATTCGGCTAAACTAAGATATTGATAGCCACTAACCAACAAACAAATTCATAAGATGACAGTCTGATAACATATTTATGGTATAGCATAGTTTTTTTTTTTTAAATGTGCATTTTTCAGGTATAAATCACAGTTCTACATTGCAGCTGCAATCTGATATAGTGCTGATGCAGCTAGAACAATTACAGAGACCAACGTTATATAACTAATTACTTGTCTTAAAACATTTCAGAAAAAATACACAGCGTACAGACATTGAAAGCCCAACATCTGGTGAATCCAAACAATATTTCAGATTTTTTAAATGTTTTATAGCGAAAACAAAATGTAGCGCTAAATTAGCATAACCAGGCCAGCCAGAACCAGCTGGACGCGCCCGACCAGTTCACATGCACGACAGATATATGAAATAACATCGTAAATTGGTTCTTACTATTGCTGATCTTTCATCAGAATGTTGATCAAGGTGTCCTTAGTCCTGATGAGTCGTTCAATCCATTCACAATGGCAACTTCCCCTCTTCATTTAGCCTGAGTACTGGTCGACTGGCACGGTCCCTGTCCAAAGTTAAAAAACTCAAAGAACGGAACACGGCAAAACTCCCGAAAAAATTCTAATAATCTGATTAAACTATATTGAAAAAACATACATTACGGTGATATGGTCACATGTATCAAACAAACTTCGAGACGGAGATAGTTTTCATCCGTAACGTCAGTATAACAAAAGACAATGGCACCTCTAAAACGCGCGTCTCAGAAAACCGGAAGTTGTCGGTCACGCTAAAGAAATAGGTCTTATTTCACGTCAGTACAAGATAAACAAAAAATTTCTCCTCTGACAACTTCCTGACACCCAGAGGAAGAAGAATGAAGTGTGTTTCGGGTCATAGGTGGCATGACCATATATAGGCAGAGCGTTGAAGCGAGCATACACATCTTGCAATCTTCTTCTGGCTCAGGGAAAGTGCTGTGAAATGACCTGTGTTTCACTCAGAGACGAAATTGGAACGGTTTTAGAAACCATAGCTTGTTTTCTATCCAATGGTATATGGTTATATGCATATAGTAACAGCAATAATTGAATAAGAGGCAGTTTAATCTGTAGAGGCAATTATGCTAATGCGAAACAGCACCCCCTGTATTCTCAAGAAGTTTTAAGACAAAAGACTGTCGGTGGTTCATTACAGTGGCCAATTAGAAGCATTGTCAACCCAGCCGACACAAACCAACTGTCCAATCAACATCCTCAAAACTAGGTACTGGACCAAACCGGACCAATCAGGAGACCCGAATGGCCCTTGTTTGCTGGTGATTGGGCTCCCTTTGTCGTGGAGCGGACTGTTCTTGGGGTGTGGAGCAGAGCTGGATAAAGGGGTCCTTGTCTGACTCGAGTCAGCATTGACTGACAGACTGATCTGGAGAGGACATGAACCCTTCCCACGTTCCACTGTAAAACACTGAGCTATTCAGACAGCTCCACTCCCTCAAATCACTAATTAGGACACGTCTCACACACACAAACACGTCTCATACACATACACAGATAGGCGTGCACAGTGTACACACATACAAATGCGTGTGCACAGACACACACATACACACACACAGACATGCACACACATATATGAGTGGGTGCGCATGCGTGACGCACATGCACACAGACTTTTGATTGTTTGTTTTTTGTCCATTTGCACATTTACTGATCACATAACACTACTGATTTTATCAGCACTTTAAGATCAGGCTCTGCTGCCTATGTTAATTTTAGTGTGAAATGCTGTTTCACCTCCAACAGAAAATAGGTGAGGACATTTGCCAGTGAAATCGTTTTATGTATTTTTTAATTACAATGCTAGTCAATGCGATATTATTATTTCACAACACATACTACAGTCACAGGATACATGCCAGTAATAGTCTTCCCTTGATACAGTATGTCATTTTCTGACCAGTCTGGACCCCAAACGCCACTTATTGACCTTTGATTTGATATTCAAAGATAAACAGAAGGAATACTTCTGCATTGTAAACTGCCACTGTAATATTTATATGTAAATATGATCATAAAAATGTACTTAGTATGTCAGCATCTCTTTGCTTTCCTTGTTTGACGTGGTTTATTATTCTTGTTGATATTGTAATTTCTGTTCAAAATCATAGCATTGGTTTAATTTTGTATTAATTAATCCTATACAGTCCTGGTCTCAGGGAAAATACATTATTGAAGTGCAAAGCACATACAGCACACTAACTCATATTTGCCAATTTAATGCATGATAAATACTAAAATAAAACTGCTGAAGCTCTTGTAGCCTATCAATCAGTGGTCAGATGATACAGGTATAACATTTTGTTTGGAAGCAAGAGTCACCAGAATGCTATCACTAACATGACATGCCATTTTTTATAACCAAAATACTTGTCATCATGACACATACAGACGTTGATGACTTGTTTAGCCAACACAATGATTCCAGTTGAAAATAGCTTTGTTTTTAGGCTGTGATATTTTGTTCTCGTTACTAGATTCAATAAAAATACAGATTGGATGACATTTACGTCAATAAAATGATGAACAATATTCTGCTCAAGATCGATAAGGTGAGTTATCCCCAGACAATGTACATGCAGTTACTGAATGTCCGCAGCCATGCCCAGATCAGGAGTCTCTTCAAACGTGATTTTATAATCAGCTTCCTGCTCTTCAAACACAATGATCTGCATGATGTTGATGAAAATGAAGATGATGAAGAAACACATGAGGGTAACTGAACGAGACTGTAAGTACACACAACTTTGTGAACCTAAGACTAAGAACATAAGAGCATGTATGATCTCTTTTAATGTCTTATTATCTTATCATAATGTTGCTGACTAAGTGCTTGTAGTGAGTCCTACCTGGTTTACTCCACTGTTGAGAAAAGGTCCTGGGAGGTAGAGTGTTTGCTGGGGCCCGATATACCAGTGGCGCCCCAGGTTCAAACCATTGATGAAGACTACCCCTTTTCCCCAGCCCTGCAAAGATTATCATAGGCATTACAAAATTATCAACATCATAACTTTTCTGTCATCCCCTTTAGTTTACGCCTCATAAATAATGAATGTCCTAGCTGAAAGCAACCTCAAACATACTACTTCAATACCATAAATACTAACACACTTTTTTCAGGGGATTTTCTAGTTCATTCTTAGAAAATGTATCTATTTACAATTCACTTAGGAGAAATTCAGACTTGAGTTACATGCACATCAATGGGACTTTATTCCCTTTTTATGCACTTTTGTCTTTATGCGTATTTTGACCTTGAACTTGAGTGTGAGGAAACGCGTGTGACAGCCAGCTATTGGTTTGTGGTGGAGATCATAGAAATGTATGGCGGAGGTGAGTCTACAGATACGCCGTATTCTGACCATGATTTGATACCCTCGTAATTTCACCACCTTTACGCATGAGGAAACCATGGATAAGGCCGAGCACCGGTCGGTTCCAAGTGGAAAAACATCTGCTATAGATATAACACCATTCTCTATGCGCTATAATGTATAAATTGATAAGAGCTAGGTAATTGAGTTTGGAGAAGGGGATTGTAATTACAAATAGCAATTTCTTTTAGATTATATGATCATCTAGTCATATGGAAGCAAACATATCAACATATCAACATGATATGTACAGTGCATTCAGAAAGTATTCAGACCCCTTGACTTTTTCAACATTTTGTTGCATTACAGCCTTATTCTAAAATGGATTAAATTATCCCCCCCCCCCCCCCCCCTCATTAGTCTACAAAGCTAAAACTGTTTAAAATAATGAAAAATGACATTTATATACATTACCAATCAAAAGTTTGGACACACCTACTCATTCCAGGGGTTTTCTTTATTTTTTACTATTTTATAAGTTGTAGAATAATAGTGAAGACATCAAAACTATGAAATAACACATATGGAATCATGTAGAAACCAAAAAAGTGTTAAACAAATTAAAATATATTTCATATTTTATATTCTTCAAAGTAGCCACCCTTTACCTTAATGACAGCTTTGCACCCTCTTGGCATTCTCTCAACCAGCTTTACCTGGAATGCTTTCCCAAAAGTCTTGAAGGAGTTTCCACATATGCTGAGCACTTGTTGGCTGCTTTTCCTTCACTCTGGTGTCCAACTCCTCCCAAACCATGTTAATTGGGTTGAGGTCCGGTGATTGTGGAGACCAGGTCATTTGATGCAGCCCTCCATGACTCTCCTTGGTCAAATAGCCCTTACACAGCCTGGAGGTGTGTTTTGGGCATTGTCCTGAAAAAAAACAAATAATAGTCCCACTAAAAGCAAACCAGATGGGATGGCGTATCGCTGCAGAATGCTGTGGTAGCCATACTGCTGAAGTGTGCCTTGAATTCTAAATAAATCACTTACAGTGTCACCAGCAAAGCAGCCCCACACCATCACACCTCCTCCAGGGTTCACGATGGGAACCACACGTGCGGAGATCATCCGTTCACCTACTCTGCGTCTCACAAGACATGGTGGTTGGAACCAAAAATCTCAAATTTGGACTAATCAAACCAAAGGACAGATTTCCGCTGGTTTAATGTCCATTGCTCGTGTTTCTTGGCCCAAGCAAGTCTCTTCTTATTATTGGTATCCTTTAGTAGTGGTTTCTTTGCAGCAATTCGAACATGAAGGCCTGATTCACGCAGTCTCTGAACAGTTGATGTTGAGATGTGTATATTACTTGAACTCTGTGAAGCATTTATTTGGGCTGCAATTTCTGAGGTGGGGTAACTCTAATGAACTTATCCTCTGCAGCAGAGGAAACTCTTGGTCTTTCTTTCCTGTAGTGGTCCTCATGAGAGACAGTTTCATCATAGCGCTTGATGGTTTTTACGACTGCACTTGAAGAAACTGTCAAAGTTCTTGAAATGTTCCTGACCTTCATGTCTTAAAGTAATGATGGACTGTCGTTTCTCTTTGCTTATTTGAGCTGTTCTTGCCATAATATGGACTTGGTCTTTTACCAAATAGGGCTATGTTCTGTATTCCACCACTACCTTGTCATAACACAACTGATTGGCTCAAACGCATTAAGAAGGAAAGATATTCCACAAATTAATTTTGAACAGGGCACACCTGTTAATTGAAATGCATTCCAGGTGACTACCTCTTGAAGCTGGTTGAGTGAATGCCAAGAGTGTGCGAAGCTGTCATCAAGGCAAAGGGTGGCTACTTTGAAGAATCTTAAATATAAAATATATTTAGATTTGTTTAATACTTTTTTGGTTACTACATGATTCCATATGTGTTATTTCATAGTTTTGATGTCTTCACTATTATTCTACAATGTAGAAAATAGTCAAATAAAGAAAACCCCTGGAATGAGTAGGTGTGTCCAAACTTTTGACTGGTGCTGTAAGTATTCAGACCCTTTACTCAGTTCTTTGTTGAAGCACCTTTGGCAGCGATTACAGCCTTGAGTCTTCTTGGGTATGATGCTACAAGCTTGGCACACCCGTATTTGGGGAGTTTCTACCATTCTTCTCTGTAGATCCTTTCAAGCTCTGAATATGCATATGTTTAGATGGCTTTCTTTCATTGATCCCTAATATTCTGAACCCGCTATCTCAATATATTATATTGAGTCTATAAAAATAGTATAATTAATGGTACACCATATTTAAAGGGATGGCTTTAGATAAATGTACTGAAAACCCCATTGAATGAAAACTCCATGAGGAAATCTACTTGCCAGCAAGTGGGAGGTTTTTCAGCGGTTTAATTAAATATATTCATTCCGCATAAGGGAGACACTCCCAAAGAGCTCATTGCGCCTTTCCTAAGTCTGAATCAGGCCCTTAATCACTAGACTTCCCTGCTCCACTTCCACGATAACAAACATACAATAGCATCAGAGAGAAGCATGCACACCATAGCAAGTGTCACAGCCAAAGTATCACAGTATAATATGACTGTATTTACTCACTGGTAGCTTGACGAAGGTGTCACTTGGATAACCGTAGGTAAACATTCTTCCCAGGAAGAATCCAGGGAAAGTGGGAACGTGTGGAAGGGACATCCAAGGTGCCTGGTTAAGGCTGAAATAGATATTACTCAAGGTGTAGTCACAAATATATTAACGCCACACTGTTTAATATGTACATGCATTCCATCAAAGAGTGGGCCACCAGCAGAAGTGTGTTCCATGAAATGTTCACACGCAAACATTGGTGTGCTTGATTGGGATCTGTAGTGCTCAAGCTCATAAAAATGACTTTTTATGAGCTTGATTGTTTACAAGTACTACAAGTTGAAAATGTAAATATACAAACCTATCAATAAAGCTGGTTTTCATATCCAGACTGTATATTGTGAAGTCCCTCAAAGGAGTGTTGTTCAATAGAATGTCACCTACGAGACCTAAAATACAACACAGACAATAAAAAGGCATCAAATCTGAAAATAAGGACATTGTTACCGGTTTCTGCTACAGTAGAATAATATAGGCAAAATAGGTGTGCACCTTTGCGCTGTTTATCTAGAGCTTTCCCATAGTGAACTCGTCCACAGTTCTCAACCAGTAAGCTCAATGTCCGTTTCTCCTGTAGTTAGAATATTAAATTATTATTTGGCTTCATACTTTTTGTTGTTAACAATTATGAAAGCTTGAAAAGCTTGTAGGTACTATTTGGAAGTAGCTTCCAGTAGGCCTCGTGTTCATCTTGCATGTACCTTTCCATCAGGCACCGCTAGCTCCAGATTCTGATGCTTGAAAATGCCAATGTAGTGTCTGTCCACAAACACCTAAAAACAAACTTCACATCTGTCAAATAATTGCCTTCAAACGTAACTGTATTTTCCCAGCTTCTTTATCATAAGAAAATCATAAGAGATTTCCACATTAACAGGACCATTTTAATATAAAAAATGTTATAGAACTGTGTCATAAACTCTACATTTTAACAAGACATTGTGTCTATAGGATGTGTAGACCCACCAGGGCTCTGTCCCGTACATTGTCTCCGGACTTGAGGGAGCCTCCACTGGTTATAATGGTCTCATAGAGGGTATAGCCATAGGACTGGCCATTCCCACTGTTCACTGGGAGATTCTCCATGTTGACTGGGGTTGGTGATTTAAATGGCTAGAGAGACATAAAGAGCCACACACACACACACAGTCGTGAAGCGTAAGTTTGGTGTAGATCTGACCTATGCATACGCATACAGTACATACACACATACGCACATATGCACACAGAGGCACAGACCCACACCGACCTACACATGGACCAGCGCCCGCACACACAAGCACAAACACACATACATATGCACACGCATACCTCCTCAGCGAAGGTCAAGGCGTCCCACAGAGAGAGGTGCTGGTACATGATGGCTGGCTCATACGTCTCCTTCCAACGCAGGGCTGGCATATCAGGGAGCTTCTCACCTCCGACACACAAGGACAAGGGAGTCATCAGACAGTGAGGTCACACACACTCAGATTACAGTAAAACTAACCCTGGATTTAAACACATTTTCAATGGGGATTCTCTATTGGTCCAGGAAACCAGCCTTTAAAGTTGACAAAAGTCAGGCTATTTAATTATTATTTTTACGTTTAGTGATCAACTTACTGTGGTACTGACTGAATAGATCCCTGAGAAGGTGATACTTTGGCGTGTATTCTCCCGATTCGGACAGAGGTGCATCATAATCTGGATAACAGCAATCATCAGTCGGTACAGGGAAGATCTCTTATGACATGTTGGTCCACACTGCCATTCACTGGTGGCAATGTGTAATACAAGATAATACAATACAAAACTAAATTGTGAGAGGAAACTTCAAAACACATTGCCACCAGTGTTAATTGGAATGGTGCTAAAACCTGGAATAGATATCTGGATAAAATACCATAGCTTGTGATTAGTGCCTTGTAGATTGGGTTTGTCAGTGCTCCACTCATGAAGCCAAAGTTAGTCCCTCCGTGGAACATGTACAGGTTGATGGACATGCCGCGTCTCAGAATCTCCCGTACAGCAGAAACCATATCTGACGAACAAAGAGATCATTCATGTTCATCGCAGATATCAAACCATTTAATAACTGACATTTTGGAGAAGCATGTTAATGTGAAAATGACAGGCACAAGAATATGTTCATGAATAGCAGCTTCAGAAAAACTCCACAGTTTGAAAAACTACAGAAAAAGCTAAAGGAATATTAGTCATTTCACTGACTGCTACTTATAAATAATTGCAGAATCGTGCATATACTGGAAAGATGAAGGTAAACACATGGAAAGAGGTTCAGGACAGGGAGAAATGGAGGGACCACGACAAAGCCTAAGTAAGTAAGTAAGCTTAAAAATACAACCCTACCCTCTTGAGCGAGGACATGGTGGAGGTCTCCCCATGCATCAAACCAGCCTGTCCAGTACTCCATCACCATCATGGGGCTATTGGGCTGCCATGCATAAATACACAGTCCACAACATACACATGATCAATACAGACTTGTGTCATTTTAAAGCGTGGCCAATGTATAAATACTTTGCTGATCGTCTTAGTAACCTTTGTTAAGCATTTGTTGAAAATGTTCTAATATGAAGATGAGGAGCAAGTGGAGTGGATGGGACGTACCTGAATAGCATTCAAATACTTGATGTCCCCCTGATTTAGTTTCTGTAGATTCACTGTTCTGATTACTATAAGATAGGTTGGAATTAAAGGAATATACTGTAAAATGACAGCAGAACTTTGATCAAGGAATGTGGACACAAGGACGATGTAAAATAAGGACTCTGTAAGTGCGTCTACTGTAATGATAAACTGTACCTCCCGTCACACCCCCTTCCTTTAATCCCTCATGGTTATCTGACGTCAGTAAGAGCTCATTGATTCCTCTGGACTGTAGAGCCTATGAAGAAACACAGTAGTGAGTACCAATTCTGGACATGACCCATACATTATAAAACCTCATTGGATAATGCCATACATACCGTAATTACATTGTTTGTCCATTTGTATGTGTGTGTGTGTATATTTGTGTGTGTGTGTGTGTGTGTGTTTACCTCCTTGATGAAAGGCATGTAAGTGTTATCCATTGCAAATGATCCATATTCATTTTCCAACTGTACAGCAATGATGGGCCCTCCTTTCTTGAACTGAAAAAACAAAAAATACATTTTCAAATGATATAGGACAATTATACCGCTAATATATTCTATAGCTATAGTTTGGCTACAGCCATGTTCTATTGTAATAGGAACCAATTAATGACCTGTAGAGGAACCACTTTTGGAATGAGCTTGTCAAAGAACGTATTGACTGCCTCAGCAAATCCTGGGTGTGTAGTCCTCAACCTCATACTCCCGTCACGAAGAAGCCAACTTAACCGAGGGAAGAAGAGAGAGTGGAAAAGTATTATTAGAACTGCCAGGGAGAAAGAGAATTGGGGGTGTTGTTGTCAGTGAATCTCACTGTTAATGAACTGTTGAGTCATATTCCCAGGAGGACAGAAAGCTAGAAGACAGCCAATCCACTCCTCCCTGGGGTATAGCATAAGTTGTTTACCCTGGTCCCCATGGTCGCATATTACAATCAAAATGGTACCTTGTGTTGCTAGATCAAGTGCCTCTGTGCAAAACACGCTCCGACTTCCTTATTACATTTACTGAGGAATGTTGCCTCAGAAATGTCCTGACTCTTAAGAGTAGACAATTCAACAGTAAAGTAGTGTAGGACAGTCTCCTATTCAAAATGGATGGCTCCGTTGGCCTCAATTCCACCAAACTCCAAATGCAGTGGTTTAAAAATGGAAGGTCAGACAGACAGATAGACAGGCAAACATACAAATAGATAGACAGACAGCTGACTGACCTCGGCAGCCCTCCTAGGTCGAGCTCAGAGCAAATGTACGGCCCTGGACGCAGGATCACCCAGAGTCCTACCTCAGCAGCCAAGTTAATGTAGGCTCTGGGAAAACAAGACACGATGAAGAGTTATAATCAGTCAGGTACACCAGTTACTTCACCTCAACACCAGTGGCAAAAACTGGGACATCACTCTGAACCAAAGATTGTCAGTTATTTTCAGATATAAAAAAAGTCCACTTCTGGACTGAGGTCTGATTTTGGAGTGTAAGTTTCACTTGAGCGTCAGATTTGCAAATGTTCTGTGAAACATAGACATAACAAATTGGTGTGAACCCATGTCCCCTGGAAACATGGGAATCATGTGACCTGACCTCAGTGCCATTAATTGCACAGCAAGCGCTGTTGTTGTGGAGATGCATTGGATGTTGTCAGGATAGTGCATCTGCTACTCACTCCCATGAGCATGGCAACTCGAGTAATAACGACACCTGATGCCAAAAGATGAAAGTGCCAATGAAAGTGCCAATGCATTTCAGTCATTTGAGTATTAATGCCAGGGGGGATAAATAAGTTGAAAGACAATTGTTTGTGTTTGTATAGAGCAATGGAAAGCTGAAAACGTTCAACTGTAAATGTTGAAGAGGAGGAACAGGGGGTCCTTACTCTAAATCCAACTCTGTTTGAAAGTGGAAAACCCCTCTCTCTGGCTGATGTAAGCTCCATGGTACATATCTGCAAGATAAACAGAATGCTCCTTTTTATCGCCCAACAAATGACCAATGTCATGAACTATTACAACAAACACACACATAACATGCACACGCGTATACTGATGCCACAGACACACTGAACACACACACACACACACACACACACACATGCATACTAATGCTACACACACACACACTCACACAAACACTTTCACACTCACCACATACACTGCAGTTACTGTCTATTATCTATCCTGTTGCCTAGTCACTTTACCCCTACCTACTGTATATATTCATAGCTACATAAACAACCTTGTACCCCAGCACATCGACTCGGTACTGGCACTCCCTGTATACAGCCAAAGTTATTTTTACTCATTATTGTTATTCGTTATTCAATTCCTCGGTTTCTATTTCAAATGTATTTATTTTTATCTTTAATTCTGCATTGTTTGATAAGAACCCGTAAGTAAGCATTTCACTGTTAGTCTACACATGTTGTTTACAAAGCGTGTGACAAATAACATTTTATCTTATTTTATTAGTAACTATTGTACTGTAGGCTTAAGTTACGATCAAATTGGAACCCTATTCAGTATAGTGCACTACTAGGACCCATAGGACCCATAGGACTCTGGTCAAAAGTAGTGCTCTATGAATAGCATGCCATTTCAGATGGTCTAAGATAGTGATTGCCTTAGTGATTGTATGCTACCTACGTAGTGAGGGTGTTGATGCCACAAGCCTTCATTTTCATCAGGCGGTCCCTCCAGTAGGCTCTAGGGACCCGGAAGTAGTGGACGGATCCCCCCAGAATACGGAATGTTTCTCCCTCCAAGGTGAACTGGGACGAGTTGGCACTCAAACCTACTCTCCTGCTCATTCTCCTGCCTCCGGGCGCAGTACTAGGCAAGAATTGTCCGTGCCACATTGATTTGGGTCAATAAACATTGAACAATACAGGTCACACAAGTAGCACTCCTTTCTAGGCTACTCCAATTCATAGCCTTGTGCTTGGAGATTTTTTTATTTTTAGACCCCAAGTTTGCTGAAATTCCAGATGGGACATAGTTCTCCAATCTTATAAATAGATAATATGGATAAAATAAAGTATTTTTGTGTTATCCACTATCAAGAAATGATATGCATGACACCACAAACAGTTGTATTCATCCTTTTTACATACTGGATAGAAAAGGGCACTGTGCGAGAGTCCAATACAGAGTAGGACTAATCATTGAAGTGAAAACAAAACATTTCTTTCAGTCTATCAATTCATGCTCATAAAACATGCCATAGAATGAATAATAAGTAAAATATTATTATCTTACTTACCCCAGGTACCGGTACATGATGAAGCCAACAATGCTCAAACAGAGAAGTGCATAACGTCTTTTGTGGGATTTCCTTATTCTTAGAACAACCATCTGTTAATAGTAAATATGTTAATCTGTTATCTGTTGATAGACGGTACTTACTTTATAGAAATGAAACCCTTTCCAATGACAAACACATCTAATCTACTCGGATCTGCTGGTGAAAATGTAGCTAGGAGGATCACTGCAACTCCCTCAGGATAGATAGAGTATAGCCTATTAAGCTTTGCACAGCCCAGAAAGGGTGTGTTTGTGCGATGGTGTGAGAGAGAGACTCTTTGAGACAAAATAAATACATTGAGACATTTCCACGTCATAAATGAATAACCTATCAAGGCAAAATGCTGAAGAATTTAAAATATTAAAGTATTTATGGGACATTATTATTTCCATATTAGAAGCGTGGGTGGGGTAATGTAGTCAGTCGTCGGTGTGGTAAATGTTTACAAGGTGAAGGAAGCATGGAGAGGTCAGCGGTAGCCAGACTTGTAAAGTGGGCTAATTAACAGAAGTTGGGTTTTGGAGGAACGCCATCAGTGCGTGCTCTGCAAGCAATGTAGTGGATGAAGGTGCAGCAAGAGCGTGGAGAACGGATAGATGTGTTTATAGACAGCGAGGAAGATGAAGAGAAGAGTGTAATGGGAAGATGAATGTTGAGGAAGAATGGCATCAGACACGATAAAGAAGAATCTGGACCAGTAGGAGTTACATTTTTTGAGAAAGTGGACCCTTACCTTTTGGCTGATCTATTTGTGGTTTCAGGGTGGGTGAGAAAGGAGTTGGGGGCAGTTGAATCAGTGAAGTGGACTTGTGATATTTGTTTGTGTTTCTTCTGACCAGAGGGAACATACTTGGGTTACGTAACTTGAGTCAATATCTGTTTCTTGCTTTGCTCTTAGGAACAGGGCATCATGGAAAGGAGTAGCGTTAAGTTTGGAGGTGGAGCAATTTAAGTTGAAAATTCCTGGTGTTTGTGATGCCTGCCGTTTGGTGCGACATAGAACCGGTGGGGAGCGTAGTAAAACAGAGGAGTCATTGTCAGCCCTTTTGAGTTTTACTACGCTCCCCACCACTTCTATGTCACACCAAACGGCGAGCATCACAAACACCTTGTTGGGATGTGTTTATTGAGTAGGGATGCATATGTGGGAGACTCGTTTAAGGTGTCGAAAATGGTGAAGTATGCACTGGGAAAAGAGTCTGTCAGAGTCTGTCAGAGTGACCAGGAGTGGTCTTATTTTGATTCATTGTATTTCTGAAGAACAGAGGAAGATTGTAGTGAGCCTCAAAAGAATCCAGACAACAGAAGTTTAGTGTTTTTAACTTCACAATAGAGCACCGGTCAAAGGAGTCATCTCAGGGGTGACGACGGATGTTCAGGTTAAATCCCTGAAGAGAATTCCTGGTGTGGTTGGTGCCCGGTGTCTGACCCACTGGGTAAATGGAGAAAGAGAAGAAATTCTGTCTGTCCTGTTTTTTTTAATAAAGAGCAGGTACCTACGCATGTGAAGCTTGGTCATGCAAGATACACTGTAAGAGTTTTTGTTCCCAAACCACTGCATTGTGTAAGAAATGTAAAGGATTTGGCCATGTTTCAAGTGTGTGCAGACGGAAAGAGTATATTGAAGAACGGTGTGTAGAAGGATGACGGTGTAGCAATTGTGGTGGGGATCATGATCCCAATTACCTGAAGTGCCCTGTAAGGGTGACAGAGATTGTGGTGGCAAAAGTTAGAGCGGTCAATCGAATCTTCTATGTGGAGGCAATTAAAATAATTGAGAAAACAATTGATGCTAGTGAAGAGACGGTGGTGGACACACCACAGCCTGCAGTAAATGTTTGCTGCCAGTCAAAAGATATCCTAGGTGTTAAAAAGGTGTCCCGCCCTCCCAGGTTCCCCTTGAGCCTGTGTAGGGATCAGATGTGTGTTTTACTTTTTTTATTTTTTTGAAAAGTTGTTTCATTAAGTTTAGTTTATTTATTTACATTTTGGTAGTTTGGTATTTTTTTGTTTTATTTTCTTGCATATTTTGGAATCATGTTTCCATCCCGCACAGTAGATGGCGGAATGCATATTAAATTGTGTGATCGCCAATATACCATAGAAGAAGAAGAAGAACCACTTGTTGGAACTTGGAGAGGCCACAATGTGGAAAGGTGGCGGAAGCGGACACTGAAGTGGATTGTGAATCTAATGGTGGTAGAATGAAGGAGAATTGGAGTATTGTCCAAAAGAATGGAAAACAGAGCAAAGTATTGTACAGTGCCGAGAATGTCTCTTCGTATCTTGTAGGAGAGCGGTTTATTAATGAGGAGCAGCTGATCGAAATACCAATCTTGAAGAATCCATTTGAGCTATCCAAACTGGTGGAGAGTGAAGGCTGTGAAGGCTGTGAGGATCACAAGAGGCGGGCTTGTTTTGATTTTTTGTGTGTTGCGTCTCAACCGATTTGATAAGTTTGACGTGTTGTGTGTGTGTCTCTTTAGAACAGGGCACCCCTCAAGGGGGTAATATCTGACATCATGTGGAAAGTCGATGTTGAAGAGATGAAAAATATTCCTGGAGTGATTGATGCACATCGGATGAATCGTGTAGTGAATGATGAAAAAGTGAAGAGTTTTTCTGTTCTTTTGTTTTTTTATATGAAGGTTCTCCCTACTCAAATGCAGTTGGGATATATAAACTACAAAGTCAGAGCATTTATCCCAAGACCAATGCAGTGGGATCACTGTAAAGCTTTTGGTCGTTATTTCAACTATTTGCAGACGGGAGAAACCGAGATATCAAAGTTGTGGAAAAGATCACATCATGTGTTATAAAAGTGATGAAAATGTGACATGTGGGAACCATGAAGCCACGTCATTTCAATGCCCGACAAGGGTGAAAGAAAATTAGGTGGCCAAAGTTAGGGTTGTCCAGAGCATTTCATATGCAACAGTTGTTTAAAGGGTTGAGGGTTTGAATGGTGCTCCTGTTAGTTAGTTAGTTTCCCTATCACGTATGGATTAGATTTTTTACTTTTTTTTTCAACCCGTCCAGTTGGTGGCGGCAATACACCTTTTGGGGTTGTAGTCCACTATGAAACCCGAAGAAGAAGAACAACAACAACAACAACAACAACAAGAATGTTGGCTACGGGGATGGTTGTTGGTAGAGAGCGTTGAGGTATCTTTTGATAAAGAATAACAATCAAGATGAAGCAGCTGCTTTACAAGTGGGATGCACTGTTGAGCACTACATCCCGAGGGGTTTGTGCTGATTGTACGGAGATTGTGACAATAGGTTAAATGGCATCCCTTGAGAAAGAAAGAACAACATGTACACTACCATTCAAAAGTTTTAGAAGACCTACTCATTCAAGGGTTTTTCTTTTCTTTTTACTCTTTTCTACATTATAGAATAATAGTGAAGACATCAAACGTATGAAATAAGACATATGGAATCATGTAGTAACCAAAAAAGTGTTAAACAAATTAAAATATTTTATATTTGAGATTCTTCAAATATCAAATCAAAATCAAATCAATTTGATTTATATAGCCCTTCTTACATCAGCTGATATATCAAAGTGCTGTACAGAAACCCAGCCTAAAACCCCAAACAGCAAGCAAAGCAGGCGTAGAAGCACGGTGGCTAGGAAAAACTCCCTTGAAAGGCCAAAACCTAGGAAGAAACCTAGAGAGGAACCAGGCTATGAGGGGTAGCCAGTCCTCTTCTGGCTGTGCCGGATGGAGATTATAACAGAACATGGCCAATATGTTCAAATGTTCATAAATGACCAGCATGGTCAAATAATAGTAATCACAGTGAACATGTGAGGGTTCCATAGCCGCAGGCAGAACAGTTGAAACTGGAGCAGCAGCACAGCCAGGTGGACTGGGGATAACAAGGAGTCATCATGCCAGGTATTCCTGAGGCATGGTCATAGGGCTCAGGTCCTCCGAGAGAGAGAAAAAAAGAAAGATAATTAGAGAGAGCATCCTTAAATTCACACATGACACCGGATAAGACAGGAGAAATACTCCAGATATAACAGATTGACCCTAGCCACCGACACATAAACTATTGCAGCATAAATACTGGAGGCTGAGACAGGAGGGGTCAGGAGACACTGTGGCCCCATCCGATGATACCCCCGGACAGGGGCAAACAGGCAGGATATAACCCCACCCACTTTGTCAAAGCACAGCCCCCACACCACTAGAGGGATATCTTCAACCACCAACTTACCATCCTGAGACAAGGCCGAGTATAGCCCACAAAGATCTCTGCCACGGCACAACCCAAGGGGGGCGCCAACCCAGACAGGAAGACCACGTCAGTGACTCAACCCACTCAAGTGACGCACCCCTCCTAGGAACAGCATGGAAGAGCACCAGTAAGCTAGTGACTCAGCCCCTGAAATGTGGTTAGAGGCAGAGAATCCCAGTGGAGAGAGGGGAACCGGCCAGGCAGAGACAGCAAGGGCGGTTCGTTGCTCCAGTGCCTTTCCGGTCACCTTCACACTCCTGGGCCAGACTACACCAAATCATAGGACCTACTGAAGAGATGAGTCTTCAATAAAGACTTAAAACCTGTTACAGCTAGATGTTCCGCTAGCGGAACCCCTTGACAACATCCGGTGAAATGGCAGAGCGCCATATTCAAATTAAATTACTATAAATATTAAACTTTCATGAAATCACACATGCAATACACCAAATTAAAGCTACACTTGTTGTTAATCCAGCCAACGTGTCAGATTTCAAAAAGGCTTTACGGCGAAAGCAAACCATGCAGATCTGAGGCTAGCACCCCACCAAACAAACACATGACATTCATATTTCAACCAGCCAGGCGCGACACAAAACTCAGAAATAACGATATAATTCATGCCTTACCTTTGAAGATCTTCTTTTGTTGGCACTCCAAAATGTCCCATAAACATCACAAACGGTCCTTTTGTTCGATAAATTCCATCGTTATATCTCAAAAATGTCAAATTATTTGGCGCGTTTGATCCAGAAAAACACCGGTTCCAACTTGCGCAACATGACTACAAAATATCTAATAAGATACCTGTAAACTTGTTCCAAACATTTCAAACAACTTTCCTAATACAACTTTAGGTATTTTTTTACGTAAATAACCAATAACATTTAAGACGGGATAAACTGTGTTCAATACCGGACGAAAACAAAGTGGAGCGAGCTTTCAGGTCATGCGCCCCAACCACAACAGTACACTTGGCTATCCACCCAGATAGGAAATGGCTACTTCTTCATTTCTCAAAGGAAAAACCAAGCCATTTCTAAAGACTGTTGACATCTAGCGGAAGCGATAGGAACTGCAAGCAAGTGCCTTAGAAACCTAGATCCACATAGAAATCCCATTGAAAACACTGTTACCTCAATTTTTTTCCCCTGGATGGATTTTTCTCAGGTTTTCGCCTGCCATATCAGTTATGTTGTACTCACAGACATTATTTTAACAGTTTTAGAAACTTAAGCGTGTTTTCTATCTAAATCTACCAATTCTATGCATATCCTAGCTTCTGAGCCTGAGTAGCAGGTAGTTTACTTTGGGCACGCTTTTCATCCGGACGTGAAAATACTGCCCCCTAGCACGAAGAGGTTATTAAAGGTTGAGACCGAGTCTGCGTCTTTCACATGGGTAGGCAGACCATTCCATAAAAATTGAGCTTTATAGGAGAAAGCCCTGCCTCCAGCTGTTTGCTTAGAAATTCTAGGGACAATTAGGAGGCCTGCGTCTTGTGACCGTAGCGTACGTGTAGGTATGTACGGCAGCACCAAATCGGAAAGATAGGTAGGAGCAAGCCCATGTAATGCTTTGTAGGTTAGCAGTAAAACCTTGAAATCAGCCCTTGCCTTAACAGGAAGCCAGTGTAGGGAGGCTAGCACTGGAGTAATATTATCACATTTTTTGGTTCTAGTCAGGATTCTAGCAGCCGTATTTAGCACTAACTGAAGTTTATTTAGTGCTTTATCTGGGTAGCCGGAAAGTAGAGCATTGCAGTAGTCTAACCTAGAAGTAACAAAAGCCTGGATACATGTTTCTGCATCATTTTTGGACAGAACATTTCTGATTTTTGCAATGTTACGTAAATTAAAAAAAGCTGTCCTTGAAACAGTCTTGATATGTTCGTCAAAAGAGAGATCAGGGCCCAGAGTAACGCTGAGGTCCTTCACAGTTTTATTTGAGACGACTTTACAACCATCAAGATTAATTGTCAGATTCAACAGAAGATCTCTTTGTTTCTTGGGACCTAGAACAAGCATCTCTGTTTTGTCCGAGTTTAAAAGTAGAAAGTTTGCAGCCATCCACTTCCTTATGTCTGAAACACAGGCTTCTAGCGAGGGCAATTTTGGTGCTTCACTATGTTTCATTGAAATGTACAGCTGTGTGTCATCCGCATAGCAGTGAAAGTTAACATTATGTTTTCAAATGACATCCCCAAGAGGTAAAATATATAGTGAAAACAATAGTGGTCCTAAAACGGAACCTTGAGGAACACCGAAATTTACAGTTGATTTGTCAGAGGACAAACCATTCACAGAGACAAACTGATATCTTTCCGACAGATAAGATTTAACCAGGCCAGAACTTGTCCGTGTAGACCAGGGGTGTCAAACTCATTCCATGGAGGGCCTAGTGTCTGCTGGTTTTTGTTTTTTCCTTTCAGTTAAGACCTAGAAAACCAGGTGATGGGAGTTCCTTACTAATTAGTGACCTGAATTCATCAATCAAGTACAAGGGTGGAGCGAAAACCCACAGACACTCAGCCCTCTGTAGAACGAGTTTGACAGCTGTGGTGTAGACCAATTTGGGTTTCCAATCTCTCCAAAAGAATGTGGTGATCGATGGTATCAAAAGCAGCACTAAGGTCTAGGAGCACGAAGACAGATGCAGAGCCTCGGTCTGACGCCATTGAAAGGTAATTTACCACCTTCACAAGTGCAGTCTCAGTGCTATGATGGGGTCTAAAACCAGACTGAAGCATTTCGTATACATTGTTTTGTTTGTCTTCAGGAAGGCAGTGAGTTGCTGCGCAACAGCTATTTCAAAAGATTTTGAGAGGAATGGGAGATTCGATATAGGCCGAAAGTTTTTTATATTTTCTGGGTCAAGGTTTGGATTTTTCAAGAGAGGCTTTATTACTGCCACTTTTAGTGAGTTTGGTACACATCCGGTGGATAGAGAGCCGTTTATTATGTTCAACATAGGAGGGCCAAGCACAGGAAGCAGCTCTTTCAGTAGTTTAGTTGGAATAGGGTCCAGTATCCAGCTTGAAGGTTGAGAGGCCATGATTATTTTCATCATTGTGTCAAGAGATGTAGTACTTGTCACGCCCTGACCGTAGAGATCATTTTATTCTCTATGTTTGGTTGGTCAGGGTGTGACTCGGGTGGGAAACTATGTTCTTTATTTCTATGTTTTGGCCGGGTATGGTTCTCAATCAGGGACAGCTGTCTATCGTTGTCTCTGATTGGGAATCATATTTAGGCAGCCTTTTTTCCTTTGTGTTTTGGTGGGTAGTTATCTATGTTAGTGGCACTATAGCCCTAGTAAGCTTCACGGTCGTTTCTTTGTTTCTTGTTTTGTTGGCGACATTTACATAAATGAAGGAAAATGTACACTGACCACGCTGCACCTTGGTCCGATCATTTCCACCCTGACGACGTTTGTGACAGTACTAAAACACTTGAGTGTCTCCCTTGATCCTAGGTACTGGCAGAGTTGTGCAGACTCAGGACAATTGAGCTTTGGAGGAGATTTACGCAGATTTAAAGAGGAGCCGTAATTTGCTTTTTAATGATCATGATCTGTTCCTCAAAGAAGTTCATGAATTTATTACTGCTGAAGTGAAAGCCATCCTCTCTTGGCGAATGCTGCTTTTTAGTTAGCTTTGCGACAGTATCAAAAATCAATTTCGGATAGTTCTTATTTTTGTAAATTAAGTTTGAAAAATAGGATGATCGAGCAGCAGTGAGGGCTCTTCGATATTGCACGGTACTGTCTTTCCAAGCTAGTCTTCCAGTTTGGTGTGACGCCATTTACGTTCCAATTTTCTGGAAGCTTGCTTCAGAGCTCGGGTATTTTCTGTATACCAGGGCGCTAGTTTCTTATGACAAATGTTTTTAGTTTTTAGGGCTGCAACTGCATCTAGGGTATTGCGCAAGATTAAATTGAGTTCCTCAGTTATGTGGTTAACTGATTTTTGTCCTCTGACGTCCTTGGGTAGGCAGAGGGAGTATGGAAGGGCATCACGGACCTCCTGGTCGCGGCCGGTTGTGACAGAGCCTGGGCGCGAACCCAGAGACTCTGGTGGCGCAGCTAGCACTGCGATGCAGTGCCCTACACCACTGCGCCACCCAGGAGGCCTATAGCACTACTTTTGATGCTTCTTGGTTGGGGTCTGAGCAGATTATTTGTTGCGATTGCAAACGTAATAAAATGGTGGTCCGATAGTCCAGGATTATGAGGAAAAACATTAAGATCCACAACATTTATTCCATGGTGTCACGCCCTGACCTTAGAGATCCTTTTAATGTCTCTATTTTGGTTTGGTCAGGGCGTGAGTTGGGGTGGGCATTCTATGTTGTGTGTTCTATGTTTTCTATTTCTGTGTGTTTGGACGGGTGTGGTTCTCAATCAGAGGCAGCTGTCTATCGTTGTCTCTGATTGAGAACCATACTTAGGTAGCCTTTTCCCACCTGTGTTTTGTGGGTAGTTGTTTTCTGTTTTGTGTTGCTGCACCTGACAGGACTGTTTCGTTTTCGTTCATTCGCTTTTGTTATTTTGTTTAGTGTTCTGTTTAAATAAAAATAACATGAACACTTACCACGCTGCGTTTTGGTCTCCTCCCTTAGACGATCGTTACACATGGGACAAAACTAGGTCCAGTGTATGACTGTGGCAGTGAGTAGGTCCGGATACATGTTGGTCAAAACCCACTGTGTCGATGATGGCTCCGAAAGCCTTTTGGAGTGGGTCTGTGGACTTTTCCATGTGAATATTAAAGTCACCAAAAATTTGAATATAATCTGCTATGACTACAAGGTCCGATAGGAATTCAGGGAACTCAGTGAGGAATGCTGTATATGGCCCAGGAGGCCTGTAAACAGTAGCTATAAAAAGTGCTTGAGTAGGCTGCATAGATTTCATGACTAGAAGCTCAAAAGACGAAAACGTCAGGGTTTTTTTTGTAAATTGAAATTTGCTATCGTAAATGTTAGCAACACCTCCGCCTTTGCGGGATGCGCGGGGGATATGGTCACTAGTGTAACCAGGAGGTGAGGCCTCATTTAACACAGTAAATTCATCAGGCTTTAGCCATGTTTCAGTCAGGCCAATCACATCAAGATTATGATCAGTGATTAGTTCATTGACTATAACTGCCTTTGAAGTGAGGAATCTAACACCTAAGTAGCCCTAAATAGCCACCCTTTGCCTTGATGACAGCTTTGCAGACTCTTGGCATTCTCTCAACCAGCTTCATGAGGTAGTCACCTGGAATGCATTTCAATTAACAGGTGTGCCTTGTTCAAAGTTAATTTGTGGAATTTCTTTCCTTCTTAATGTGTTTGAGCCAATCAGTTGTGTGTGAAAAGGTAGGGGTGGTATACAGAAGATAGCCCTATTTGGTAAAAGACCAAGTCCATATTAGGGCAAGAACAGCTCAAATAAGCAAAGTGAAACGACAGTTCATCCTTACTTTAAGACATGAAGGTCAGTAAATACCAAAAATTTCAAGAACTTTGAAAGTTTCTTCAAGTGTTATGATGAAACTGGCTCTCATGAGGACCGCCACAGGAATGGAAGACACATAGTTACTAGAGGTCGACCGATTATGATTTTTCAACGCCGATACCGATACCGATTATTGGAGGACCAAAAAAAGCAAATATCGATTAATTGGCTGAGTTTTTTATATATATTTGTAATAATGACAATTACAACAATACTGAATGAACAATGAACACTTTTATTTTAACTTAATATAATACATCAATAAAATCAATTTAGTCTCAAATAAATAATGAAACATGTTCAATTTGGTTTAAAACCTTTTCTCAATAGGGGGTGCTGTTTGCACTTTGTAATAATTTCGTTCCCAAATTAAACTGCCTCGTACTCAATTCTTGCTCGTACAATATGCATATTATTATTACTATTGGATAGAAAACACTCTCTAGTTTCTAAAACCGTTTGAATTATATCTGTGAGTAAAACAGAACTGGAGTTGGAGCAATTGTCCTATGAGGATGTGAGAATGCTTCTGAGTTCTGAGGTCCGTTTTTTAATTTGCCTGTCTTCTATTGGTTGAGATGCACTGCATACGCCTTCCCCTGGATGTCAGCGAATAGTGAGAATTGAAATGGTGTTGCTAGGCAGATCTGAGAGCTTATAAATGGGCTGGCAACGTGGGGTCCTTCCTTTCTTCTCTTCGCCATGACGCAAAAAGGACCTCTGGATGTCGTTCTAGAAGGCTCCCGTTATAGCCCTTAGATATATCCGGCTCTGTTTTTATTCGAAATAGGTGTTAAAGACATCATAATGTTGTTATTTTAAACCGAGTTATATCAGTTTATATCAGTATATTGCGATTTTCGGATATTTATTAGTGCTGCGTTATAGTGAGTTGGACACGTCTTTGCCACATGGCTAATGCTTACTGCTAATTTCAACGTTGAAGGCGACAATCTACAACTGAGCAACGATTCTTTTGGAAAAAGGACAACTTGCCCAAGATTCTGATGGGAGCTCATCAAAAAGTAAGAACTATTTATGATGTTAATTCGTTGTTCTGTTGAAAAATGTTAAACTCATATTCCGCCATTAATTTTGGTGCGGTCTCGCTTTAACGCACGCTGTATGTCGTAGTAACGTTCATTTTAAAAATCTAACACAGCGATTGCATTAAGAACTAATGTATCTTTCATTTGCTGTCCAACCTGTATTTTTTAGTCAAGTTTAGGATTAGTTACTGATTAGATTAGGTGCCTCTCCCAAGATTTCTCCCGGCATATTGTTGGCAGCTTGGCTACTTTTCTCATTGTATAACCACGATTTGTGCCGCTAAATATGCACATTTTCGAACAAACTCTATATGTATTGTGTAATATGATGTTATAGGACTGTCATCTGAAGAAGTTTGAGAAGGTTAGTGAAAACATTTATATCTTTTGCTGGTTTATTCGTTATCGCTATTGTTGGCCTGAATCAATGCTGTTGTGTGGTTGGCTATTGTAGTAAGCTAATATAATGCTATATTGTGTTTTCGATGTAAAACACTTAAAAAATCTGAAATATTGTCTGGATTCACAAGATCTTTGTCTTTCATTTGCTGTATGCTGTGTATTTTTCAGAAATATTTTATGATGAGTATTTAGGTAATACACGATGATCTCTGTAGTTATTCTAGTTGCTTTGGTGAGAGTTGTGATGGTGGCTGCAATGGTAAACTATGATTTATACCTGAAATATGCACATTTTTCTAACAAAACATATGCTATACAATAAATATGTTATCAGACTGTCATCTGATGAAGTTGTTTCTTGGTTAGTGGCTATTTATATCTTTATTTGGTCAAAATTGTGATAGCTACCTATGCAGGAAAAAAATGGTGGAAAAAAAAGTTGTGTCTTTTGCTATCGTGGTTAGCTAATAGATTTACATATTGTGTCTTCCCTGTAAAACATTTAAAAAATCAGAAATGATGGCTGGATTCACAAGATGTGTATCTTTCATCTGGTGTCTTGGACTTGTGATTTAATGATATTTAGATGCTAGTATTTACTTGTGACGCTATGCTAGGCTATGCTAGTCAGCTTTTTTACTGATGGGGGTGCTCCCGGATCCGGGATTGTGATGAAGTAGAAGTTAAATAATGCAAAAACAAAGTGTTGGAGAAGAAAGTAAAAGTGCAATATGTGCCATGTAAAAAAGCTAACGTTTATTAAGTTCCTTGCTCAGAACATGATAACATATGAAAGCTGGTGGTTCCTTTTAACATGAGTCTTCAATATTCCCAGGTAAGACGTTTTAGGTTGTAGTTATTATAGGACTATTTCTCTATACCATTTGTATTTCATATACGTATACTATTGGATGTTCTAATAGGTACTTTAGTATTGCCAGCCTAATCTCGGGGGTTGATAGGCTTGAAGTCATAAACAGCTCAATGCTTGAAGCATTGCGAAAAGCTGCTGGCAAACGCAGTATAGTGCTGTTTGAATGAATGCTTACGAGCCTGCTGCTGCCTACCACTGCTCAGTCAGACTGCTCTATCAAATCATAGACTTAATTATAATATAATAACACACAGAAATACAAGCCTTAGGTCAGTAATATGGAAACCCGGAAACTATCAATTCGAAAACAAAACGTTTATTCTTTCAGTGAAATATGGAACCGTTCCGTATTTTATCTAACGGGTGGCATCCACAAGTCTAAATATTGCTGTTACATTGCACAATCTTCAAAGTTATGTCATAATTACGTAAAATTCTGGCAAATTAGTTCACAACGAGCCAGGCGGCCCAAACTGTTGCATATTCCCTGACTCTGCGTGCAATGAACGCAAGAGAAGTGACACAATTTCCAACGTGAATTTCTTTTAACTAAATATGCAGGTTTAAAAATATATACGTGTGTATTGATTTTAAGAAAGGCATTGAAGTTTATGGTTAGGTACATTTGTGCAACGATTGTGATTTTTTCACAAATGCGCTTTTGTTAAATCATCCCCAGTTTGGCGAAGTTGGCTGTCTTTGTTAGGAAGAACTGGGCTTCACACAGTTCGCAATGAGCCAGGCGGCCCAAACTGCTGCATATCCACTGACTCTGTTGCACAGAACGCAAGAGAAGTGACACAATTAAAAGAAATTCATGTTAGCAGGCAATATTAACTAAGTATGCAGGTTTAAAAATACATACTTGTGTATTGATTTTAAGAAAGGAGTTGATGTTTATGTTTAGGTACACATTGATGCAACGACAGTGCTTTTTCGCAAATGCTCTTGTTAAATCACCCGTTTGGCGAAGTAGACTGTGATTCAATGATAAATTAACAGGCACCGCATCGATAATATGCAACGCAGGACAAGCTAGATAAACTAGTAATATTATCAACCATGTGTAGTTAACTAGTGATTATGTTAAGATTGATTGTTTTTATAAGATTCGTTTAATGCTAGCTAGCACCTTACCTTGGCTCCTTGCTGCACTCGCATAACAGGTAGTCAGCCTGCCACGCAGTCTCCTCGTGGAGTGCAATGTAATCGGCCATGATCGGTGTCCAAAAATGCCGATTACCGATTGTTATGAAAACTTGAAATCAGCCCTAATTAATCGGCCATTCCGATTAATCGGTTGACCTCTAATAGTTACCTCTGCTGCAGAGGATAAGTTCATTAGAGTTACCAGCCTCAGAAATTGCAGCCCAAATAAATGCTTCACAGAGTTCAAGTAACAGACATATCTCAACATCAACTGCTCAGAGGAGACTGTGTGAATCAGGACTTCATGGTCAAATTGCTGCAAAGAAACCACTACTAAAGGACACGAAAATAAGAAGAGACTTGCTTGAGCCAAGAAACACAAGCAATGGACATTAGACCGTTGGAAATTTGTCCTTTGGACTGTAGTCCAAATTGGAGATTTTTGGTTCCAACTGCCGTGTCTTGGTGAGAGGCGGGGTGGGTGAACGGATAATCTCCGCATGTGTATTTCCCACCGTAAAGCATGGAGGAGGAGATGTTATGGTGTGGGGTGGGCTTTGCTGGTGACACTGTCTGTGATTTATTTAGAATTCAAGGCACACTTAACCAGCATGGTTACCACAGCATTCTGCAGCTTATCCCCAAGGTGGCTTAGCAGTTCAGACGTATTTTTCCGTGTTGTCGTGTCGTGTCCTGTATATATATATATTTACACCTTTTCTTCACATATCTTTTATTTATTTTATTATCCAAGAACTCAACTACAAAAGCTTTCCTGCAAAAGCTTTCCTGCAATCCCGCTTCACCAATTACAATAAGTACTATTTACCTCAATCTGAAATCCATCGTGGAAGATAGCCAGGGGCTAATTCAGAAGCTAGCCTGAAAGCTAATCCAGAAGCTACTCCGATAGCTAGCCAGAAGCTAATCTGTAGCTGCCCCGAAATTAGCCGGTTTGCTGGCTAGCGTTGGTGTTTCAGCTGCCCACGTTTTGCGGTCATCAGCTATTCCTCTAGCTCGATAATCTACCGGCACTTTTGTGCAACGCGACTCGGACCGGAGCATTCCGGGACTTTTTTCTCTCTCAGTTTTCCCGGATTCCAACCGCAGCCTCTGGACACTTGCACCTTGCTTTCGCAGCTAGCTAGCTGCATACCGTGTGACTATTGGCTTACGTCGACCCCGGAGCTAACTCAAATCATGCTGGAGCTAGCCAGCTGAGGAGTTCCATCACCATCCGGACCCGTTTCTTTGTTGCTGCTGCAGATACGGAACCCCACCGGGCCTTCACGACTGACTGCCGACGTTATCTGCCCGAGGGATTTATCCAACCGGCACCTCCGTCCCGGCGTTACCTGAACGCTCATCTGAGGCCCGCTAATCGTTAGCTGTCTTATCGGCTGCTATCTGAACAAAACCCCACTACACGGAACCTACCGACGGAAACGCACGAGGTATCTACAAACAGACCTCCATCCTATGCTGCTACCGATAGCCATATACCCGGCCAGCTGTCTGGATCGCCACGACCCCAACCAACCTCTACTCACTGGACCCTTATTTATCACTCGATTAAGCTTGCCTCTCCTTAATGTAAATATGCCTTGTCCATTGCTGTTCTGGTTAGTGTTTATTGGCTTATTTCACTGTAGAGATTCTAGCCCTGCTCTCTATACCATATCCAACCCTGCAGTTCCACCACCCACATATGCGATGACATCACCTGGTTTCAATGATGTTTCTAGAGACAAGATCTCTCTCATCATCACTCAATACCTAGGTTTACCTCCACTGTATTCACATCCTACCATACCTTTGTCTGTACATTATTCCTTTAAACTATTTTATCGCCCCCAGAAACTTCCTTTTACTCTCTGCTCTGGTAGCTCTAGGCGACCAATTCTCATAGCTTTTAGCCGTACCATTATCCTACTTCTCCTCTGTTCCTCTGGTGATGTAGAGGTGAATCCAGGCCCTGCAGTACCTGGCTCCACTCCTATTCCCCAGGCGCTCTCTTTTGATGACTTCTGTAACCGTAATAGCCTTGGCTTCATGCATGTTAACATTAGGAGCCTCCTCCCTAAGTTTGTTTTGTTCACTGCTTTAGCACACTCTACCAACCCGGATGTTTTAGCCGTGTCTGAATCCTGGCTTAGAAAGACCACCAAAAATTCAGACATTTTTATCCCCAATTACAATATTTTCAGACAAGATAGAACGGCCAAAGGGGGCGGTGTTGCAATCTACTGCAAAGACTGCCTGCAGAGTTCTGTTATACTATCCAGGTCTGTTCCCAAACAATTTGAACTTCTACTTTTAAAAATCCACCTCTCTAAAAACAAGTCTCTCACCGTTGCCGCCTGCTATAGACCACCCTCTGCCCCCAGCTGTGCTCTGGACACTATATGTGAACTGATTGCCCCCCATCTATCTTCAGAGCTCGTGCTGCTAGGCGACCTAAATTTGAACATGCTCAACACCCCAGCCACCCTACAATCTAAGCTTGATGCCCTCAATCTCACACAAATTATTAATGAACCTACCAGGTACCACCCCAATTCCGTAAACACGGGTACCCTCATAGATATCATCCTAACAAACTTGCCCTCCAAATACACCTCTGCTGTTTTTAACCAAGATCTCAGCGATCACTGCCTCATTGCCTGCATCCGTAATGGGTCAGCGGTCAAACGACCTCCACTCATCACTGTCAAACGCTCCCTGAAACACTTCAGCGAGCAGGCCTTCCTAATTGACCTGGCCGGGGTATCCTGGAAGGATATTGATCTCATCCCGTCAGTAGAGGATGCCTGGTCATTTTTTAAAAATGCCTTCCTCACCATCTTGAATAAGCATGCCCCATTCAAGAAATTTAGAACCAGGAACAGATATAGCCCTTGGTTCTCTCCTGACCTGACTGCCCTTAACCAACAGAAAAACATCCTATGGCGTTCTGCATTAGCATCGAACAGCCCCCGTGATATGCAACTTTTCAGGGAAGCCAGAAACCAATATACACAGGCAGTTAGAACAGCCAAGGCTAGCTTTTTCAAGCAGAAATTTGCTTCCTGCAACACAAATTCAAAAAAGTTCTGGGACACCGTAAAGTCCATGGAGAATAAGAACACCTCCTCCCAGCTTCCAACCGCCCTGAAGATAGGAAACACTGTCACCACCGACAAATCCACTATAATTGAGAATTTCAATAAGCATTTTTCTACGGCTGGCCATGCTTTCCACCTGGCTACACCTACCCGGGACAACAGCACTGCCCTCCCCTCTGCTACTCGCCCAAGCCTTCCCCATTTCTCTTTCTCCCAAATACAGTCAGCTGATGTTCTTAATGAGCTGCAAAATCTGGACCCTTACAAATCAGCCGGGCTAGATAATCTGGACCCTTTCTTTCTAAAACTATCTGCTGAAATTTTTGCCACCCCTATTACTAGCCTCTTCAACCTCTCTTTCGTGTCGTCTGAGATCCCCAAAGATTGGAAAGCAGCTGCGGTTATCCCCCTCTTCAAAGGGGGGGACACCCTTGACCCTAACTGCTACAGACCTATATCTATCCTACCCTGCCTTTCTAAGGTCTTCGAAAGCCAAGTCAACAAACAGATTACCGACCATTTCGAATCACACCACACCTTCTCCGCTATGCAATCTGGTTTCAGAGCTGGTCATGGGTGCACCTCAGCCACGCTCAAGGTCATAAACGATATCGTAACCGCCATCGATAGGAAACAATACTGTGCAGCCGTATTCATTGACCTGGCCAAGGCTTTTGACTCTGTCGATCACCACATCCTCATTGGCAGACTCGACAGCCTTGGTTTCTCTAATGATTGCCTCGCCTGGTTCACCAACTACTTCTCTGATAGAGTTCAGTGTGTCAAATCGGAGGGTCTGTTGTCCGGGCCTCTGGCAGTCTCTATGGGGGTGCCACAGGGTTCAATTCTTGGACCGACTCTCTTCTCTGTTTACATCAATGATGTCGCTCTTGCTGCTGGTGATTCTCTGATCCACCTCTACGCAGACGACACTATTCTGTATACTTCTGGCCCTTCTTTTGACACTGTGTTAACAACCCTCCAGGCGAGCTTCAATGCCATACAACTCTCCTTCCGTGGCCTCCAACTGCTCTTAAATACAAGTAAAACCAAATGCATGCTCTTCAACCGATCGCTGCCTGCTCCTGCCCGCCTGTCCAACATCACTACTTTGGACGGCTCTGACTTAGAATATGTGGACAACTACAAATACCTAGGTGTCTGGTTAGACTGTAAACTCTCCTTCCAGACCCACATCAAACATCTCCAATCCAAAGTTAAATCTAGAATTGGCTTCCTATTCCGCAACAAAGCATCCTTTACTCATGCTGCCAAACATACCCTTGTAAAACTGACCATCCTACCAATCCTCGACTTCGGTGATGTCATTTACAAAATAGCCTCCAAAACCCTACTCAATAAATTGGATGCAGTCTATCACAGTGCCATCCGTTTTGTCACCAAAGCCCCATATACTACCCACCACTGCGACCTGTACACTCTCGTTGGCTGGCCCTCGCTTCATACTCGTCGCCAAACCCATTGGTTCCAGGTCATCTACAAGACCCTGCTAGGTAAAGTCCCCCCTTATCTCAGCTCGCTGGTCACCATAGCAGCACCTACCCGTAGCACGCGCTCCAGCAGGTATATCTCTCTAGTCACCCCCAAAACCAATTCTTCCTTTGGACGCCTCTCCTTCCAGTTCTCTGCTGCCAATGACTGGAACGAACTACAAAAATCTCTGAAACTGGAAACACCTATCTCCCTCACTAGCTTTAAGCACCAGCTGTCAGAGCAGCTCATAGATTACTGCACCTGTACATAACCCATCTACAATTTAGCCCAAACAACTACCTCTTTACCTACTGTATTTATTTATTAATCTATTTTGCTCCTTTGCACCCCATTATTTCTGTCTCTACTTTGCACTTTCTTCCAATGCAAACCAACCACTCCAGTGTTTTTTTTTTTTTTTTTTTTTTTTTTTAGTTTTTATTTTACTTGCTGTGTTGTACTCACTTCGCCTCCATGGCCTTTTTATATTTTTATTTATTTATACATATATCTGTTTGCCTTCACCTCCCTTATCTCACCTCACTTGCTCACATTGTATATAGACTTATTTTTTTATTTTTTTCACTGTATTATTGACTATATGTTTGTTTTTACTCCATGTGTAACTATGTGTTGTTGTATGTGTCGAACTGCTTTGCTTTATCTTGGCCAGGTCGCAATTGTAAATGAGAACGTGTTCTCAATTTGCCTACCTGGTTAAATAAAGGTTAAATAAATAAATAAATAAATACGCCATCCTATCTGGCTTGGGCTTAGTGGGACTATCATTTGTTTTTCAGCAGGACAATGACCCAACACACCTCCAGGCTGTGTAAAGGCTATATGACCAAGAAGGAGAGTGATGGAGTGCTGCATCAGATGATCACCCGACAATCCCCCGACCTCAACCAAATTGAGATGGTTTGGGATGAGTCGGACCGCGGAGTGAAGGAAAAGCAGCCACCAAGTGCTCAGCAGACTGCTGGTTGAGAGAATGTCAAGACTGTGCAAAGCTGTCATCAAGGCAAAGGGTGGCTATTTATTTAACACTTTTTTGGTTACTACATGATTCCATATGTGTTATTTCATAGGTTTGATATCTTCACTATTAATCTACAATGTAGATAATAGTATTAATAAAGAAAAACCCTTGAATGAGTAGGTGTGTCCAAACTTTTGACCAGTAGTGTATGCCAAGAGAAGTGCAGTATTATCATAAGGAGACGCATACTTGGAATACGGGGGAGGAATGGAGGGAAAAGAGAGGCAGAGGAGGTCTAAGAGAGAGAGGGAGGAAGACTGTGAACTTTAGTCCGTTAAAAATTGAGGGGGAAAAGGAGATGGTTTGTTAAAGAAGAATGGTAGAAAGTATAAGTAGAGTGAGCTGAAGACAGGAGGAGAAATTAAAGTGAATGAGGGCGAAGTATCGGAGGTGGAAGGTGTGGTGAAGTACTCGGAGCCTGAGGCTTGCACCGAGGGTCAGGACAAAAATTAGTCTGTGACAGTAGGAGTGACGTTTTTGGAAAAAGCGGACCCTTGCCTTTTGGCTGATCCATTTTTGGTTTCAGGGTGGGTGAAAACAGAGTTGGGTACTGTGGAATCGGTGACGGTAACCAGAAGTGGTCTTGTGATAATTGTTTGTGTTTCTGCTGGTCACAGGGAGACGGTGCTCTGCTTTAAACGAATGGAGGCAAGAAATGTGAATTGTTTCGCTCTCAAGAAAAGGGCTCCATTGAAAGGAGTGATTACTGGGGTAGCAGTAAATGTAAAAGTTGACCAACTGAAGGGGAAGATTCCCGGTGTTAGTGATGCTCGTCGTTTGTTGTAGAGTGGTGAAACAGAAGAGTCATTATCAATTTTTTTGAGTTTTGATGTTGGGTCTTTGCCGGACAAAGAGATGTTAGGATATATAAGTTAACCTGCACGAGCTTTTGTGCAGAATACATTGCGTTGTTATAGGTGTCAAGCTTACGGGCATGTGGCAGCAGTGTGTAGGAGGAGGTTCCTAGGTGTGAGAAGTGTGCAGAAGGCCATGAGACAAAGGAATGTATAGCATTGGGGAAAGTAGTGTTAATTGTAGGGGTGCCGATGGGGCTAGGGATCAGAAATGTGCGAGAGAGGCAGATTGAGGTTTCCAGGGTTAGAGTAGTGCAGAAGTTGTCATATGTTGATGCAGTGAAGAAAGTAAAGGAAGATGGGTCAAGCAGGAGGGATCCTGAGAGGAGTGGTGTGAGTAGTAGATCTCTACCAGTACATATGTTTCAGTAAGATTGGATTTTTAGCATTTATAGCAATGGTTATCAACTGTACTGCAGGGATGGAACGTAAAGTCGCAGAAATTTGAGGTTGTGGTGGCAGCTGCAGGGAGGTATTTGGGTGTGAGAGACTTGTCATCAGAAGAGTTACAGGGTGTGTTAAGTGGTGATGTCCCATCCTTTCAGGTTGTTGGCCTGAGGAAATTCTAAATAGATTTAAATAGTCGAGTAGGGTGGTATTATTTTTATTGTATAAAAAGTGTGGTGTTAAATTGGTAGGGTGTTTGCTTCTTTTTTTTTTCAAGCGAGGTATAAGGGAGCTGTAATTCAGTCTAGTAGGTGGCGGTAATGCAACATATTTGATGTCAGACGCCGTTAAACCTCATCGAAGAAGAAAATAATCAAGAATGTTGGAACCTGACCAGTGGGTGTGACAGTTTATGGAAAATGGCTAGCTGGGGAAGGGCTGCTGGAGTTTTGAGAAACTTTTTGAGGAGATCTTGGTCGTACAGAGCGCTGCATCGTGCCTTGGGACCTGGCATTTTGGGGTCTCTCATTGGAAGCGGACTGATATATTATCACTATGAACTGAGCAAGAGGTTTTTTCCCTTCACCGTTCATGCCGAGGAGGAAAAGGTAACGTATATTTGGCGCAGCAGTAACTAACGTTAGCTGGTTTGATATCTATGTTAGCTAGCTAAAGTTAGCTAGTCAGCCACGATGTTTGACATTTTCTTGCTAGTTAGCTACCTGTCAGGGCCTGGTGAATCAGTATTTGTTCGCTACACTCGTCTACCATTATCACAACTGAATATTACAGTACACAAGTAAACAGCCCTACATAGAACGATTCGCGGAGTCCTATATAGGGCTAAAGTAAACAAGTAACGTTAGTCAGGGTTGATGAGTAACGGATTACATGTAAGGGATTACAAAAATGTTAACTAATCCGTTACCTTTAAAAAATATTGTAATCAGATTACCGATAGTTTTGAAAAACTAGATTACTTCGAGGATTACTTTTGAATTCTGAAAGGATGTTTGCGCAAAAAAATATTTGACACTTCTCTGTTTACTAAATGACATTCAAATAAGCATTGAAAAAAGGCGCATGTTTAAATTTGTTCCACCTGAGCGAGTCAGGCCACAATGATGACACACCAAATGTGTTTGATGGATCGCGGGTAAAGAGCAGGAATAGGCTTTTGCAGGCTACAGTTCAAGCGATGTCTTCCAATGGTTCGACTAATGTCGGCATACAAAGATGATCCAACTCGAATAAATGGAGGTAAGGGTGGCAGCAGTGGTGTAGCCTATCACTTATTATTGATATTTACATAGCACATTTACATAGCACACAATCATACTGCTGCGCTCTCATTAGCTATTTGCGCCTTACGAATTGAGGTTGTTGTGGATGGCTGTTGAACCCAATAATGGTTGAATTCAAGAAGCTTAAACTGCTTATCAATTGAAGCCAGTGGACAGTGCCGAACCTAGCCTATGGAATACAAGTGGGTATTTTATTGCTCAATCTAATTAATTCTGATAAATAAATACAACAAATCCATAGGCCTAATGGACACGTGCTCAAACTGGCACACTTGTGATACACTTAAAAGGACAATCTGTAGTTGCTACATCCATTTTTGGACTTATCAATTATATATATATATATCTCCATTGATTGTTGAAGAATATAACTTATAAATGCCTCGTGAGCTTAGTTCAACTGTCACACTCCAGGAGAACCCAAAATATAAGCGTGTTTTTCACCAATGTTTGTAAACATTGTAAGTCTAAACAAACACTTTATAGCCTCATAACATTGTTAAAACTATAATGTTAATATCATGGATGGTCAATCCTTGCATCCATAGCTCTGTTTATTAATCTGAGAGTGGTTACATTTCTTCAGGCCCATCCCTCAGTTTTCTTTACCGAAACAGAGTTGTTTCATCTCAGGATTTGCCCTTTAAACAGCTGCATATTAAGATATCAGAACTTTTGTGAAATAGCACAGTTGCAAATAGAAATCAAACTGGATGGACATCAGAAATAGAGGAAGGTCAGGACTAAAAACAAGCAAAATATAACTATTGTAAAATAGAATGTGTACGTAAAATGTATAAGCTGAAAGTAGGAGCATAAGTGTTATTGTTTATTAGTTTACTCCAATTAGGGGAGGGATGGTAGGGTTTGTGGGGAACAATAAAGGAAAATATATTTTTAAAAGGTGTGTGTGCCCAAACATTTTTTATATATTTACCCCCAAAAATATATGGGGGATTGGAAATGATGCAGACAATTACATTGATGGAAGCTACAATCTATCTGCAATATTAAAGCTGATCCACCCCTTAAAAGTGTCACCAACAAAAAGGTAAACAATAGGCCTAGAGCAAATGCAGCATATGGCATTCATTTTCACATGTAAATAGCACTTGTCAGTAGAGCTATTTAGTGTAAACATTAACATTGATGTATCCTGCAATAGATGTAATTCAATTGGTAACATTTTTGTCTTCTAATGCCTCTTAAAGGGAAAGTAATCTAAAAGTAATGGAATTGAATCAGATTACGTTACTGAGTTTGGGTAATCCAAAAGTTACATTACTGATTACAATTTTGGACAGCTAACTGTAACGGATTACATTTAGAGTAACCTAACCAACCCTGCAAGTAGCCTATTTAAGTCTGCGTACAAATATGGTAGGTAGCTAGAAACTACGACTACTTATTTGGTGGAGTTCACCGTCGGTTGGCATCCAATATGTTGCATTACCGCCACCAACTGAAATATAGTATAAATCCATTACACATTGTGATACAAAAGGGGAAATGGGACAAATAAAAATATGTATTACCCTACCAACTAACCCTATACTCATTAAAACCCACCACCTTATTCCACTACTTTAACCATATCTGATCCTACCCCAGGACAAGGACCTGAGAGGACAGGACACTACTACTCAACACACTCTTCTGAAGTCAACTCTACTACCTCCAAGTACTTCTCTGCAACTGTGAATGCATCTATTTTCTGTGACTTATGTTCCATCTCTGCTGTACAGTTGATAAACATTGCTATGAACACTAAGAGGACAACCTTACTTAAATTTCACTCATTGGTCTCCCTCTGTTCTTGCACAGATTTACTATTCACAGGGATCCTCTCAGAATCCCTCACCATTGAGCCACCCTCCTCCTTTCATCACTGCCTCACCATACTACTTCTTCTGTACTACTCTAACCCTGGCCACCTCAACCTGTCTCTCTCGCACTGGACACCTCCAATCCCCAGCAATGTGGGCACCCCTACAGTTGACACACACAGCTTTTTTTCATCGGCACTACACATTCCTCTGTCCCATGTCCTCCTACACACTTCCCACATCTTGGAATCTCCCTCCTACACACTGCTGCAACATGCTCATGATGCCTATAACACTAGTGTATTCGTCACAAAATCTCTAACAGCATCACTCCAACAGTTGAAGTCGGAAGCTTACATACACCTTAGCCAAATACATTTCAACTCAGTTTTTCACATTTCCTGACATTTAATCCTAGTAAAAATCCCCTGTTTTATGTCAGTTAGGATCACCACTTTATTTTAAGAATGTGAAATGTCAGAATAATAGTAGAGATGATCATTTCTTTCAGCTTTTATTTCTTTCATCACATTCCCAGTGGACCAGAAGTTTACATACACTCAATTAGTATTTGGTAGCATTGCCTTTAAGTTGTTTAACTTGGGTCAAATGTTTCGGGTAGCCTTCCACAAGCTTCCCACAATAAGATGGGTGAATTTTGTCCCATTCCTCCTGACAGAGCTGGTGTAACTGAGTAAGGCTTGTCGGCCTCCAAGCTCCCACACGCTTTTTCAGTTCTGCCCCCACATTTTCTATAGGATTGAGGTCAGGGCTTTGTGATGGCCACTCCAATACCTTGACTTTGTTGTCCTTAACCCATTTTGCCACAACTTTGGGAGTATGCTTGGGGTCATTGTCCATTTGGAAGACCCATTTGCAACCAAGCTTTAACTTCCTGACTGATGTCTTGAGATGTTGCTTCAATATATCCACATAATTTTCCTGCCTCATGATGCCATCTATTTTGTGAAGTGCACCAGTCCCTCCTGCCGCAAAGCACCCCCACAAGATGATGCTGCCAGCCCCGTGCTTCACGGTTGGGATTGTGTTCTTCGGCTTGCAAGCCTCCCCCGTTTTCCTCCTAACATAACGATGGTCATTATGGCCAAACAGTTCTATTTTTGTTTCATCAGACCAGAGGACATTTCTCCAAAAAGTACGATCTTTGTCCCCATGTGCAGTTGCAAACTGTAGTCATGCTTTTTTTATGGCGGTTTTGGAGCAGTGGCTTCCTTGCTGAGCGGCCTTTCAGGTTATGTCGATATAGGATTTTCCCATGATGTCAAGCAGAGGCACTGAGTTTGAAGGTGGGCCTCGAAATACATCCACAGGTACTCCTCCAATTGCTCAAATGTCAATTAGCCTATCAGAAACTTCTAAAACCATGAAATTTTCTGGAATTTTCCAAGCTGTTTAAAGGCACAGTTAATTTAGTGTATGTAAACTTCTGACCCACTGGAATTGTGATACAGTGAATAATCTGTCTGTAAACAATTGTTGGAAAAAATGACTTGTCATACACAAAGTAGATGTCCTAACCGACTTGCCAAAACTATAGTTTTGTGGAGTGGTTGAAAAACTAGTTTCAATCACTCCAACCTAAGTGTATGTAAACTTTCAACTTCAACTGTATATCCTAACATTACTTTGTCAGATAAAGACTGAATCAAAGCTCAAAAGAACAGACTGTCACCACGCACACTGTTTCACCACGCTCCCCACCGGATCTACTTTACACCATATGGCAGGCGTCACAAACACCAGGAAACTTAAATTGCTCCACCTCCACACTTAACGCTACCCCAGAAATCACTCCCTTCAATGGTGCCCTGTACCTAAGTGCAAAGCAAGATACAGGTCTTTCCTCAAGTTGCGTTGCATGGCGGGCCTGCTCCCTCTGATCGGAAGAAACACAAACATCACAAGTCTGCTTCGGGTTACCTTCACCGATTCAACAGCACTCACCATCTTTTCCACCCAACCTGAAACCATCCATGGATCAGCCAAAAGGCTTGGTACCACCCTCTTCAAAAATCACACTTCCTCTGGACCAAACGTATCTTTATCACAACCATGTCCATCAATGCAATGCAAGGCTCGGGCCCCGAGCTCCTCACAACACCTTCTACCCCTTCCATTTCACCTCCAGAACTCAAAAATGTCATCTGGCTTACTCTATTTGTACTTGACACCAATCGTCCTCTACATACCCTCTCCCTTGTTATTGCTAGCTTCAACAGATTCAAACCCATACTCTGCCTCCCTCAGTCTTTTCATCCTCCTCTCTTTCCCTCCAATTCTCCTCCCTTAACCAATTACCCGACTCCTTTTGAAAATATTCAACTTTTCCAAGACAATCTCGTTTTAGCCTCCTCGAGAGATATGCTAAATCCTGTACTCCCTTCACTTCAAACGTGAGCAATCTGCCCAAAATGCTACTGAACGACAAGCTAGCTAACAAACTAGCCCCAATCAGCATTCGAGCCCGAAATGCTGATTGGCTGACAGCCATGGTATATCAGACCGTATACCACAAGTATTTTTACTGCTCTAGTTACGTTGGTAACCAGTTTATAAAAGCAATAAGGCTACTATGATATATGGCCAATATACCACAGCCCTTAGCCGTAGTAGATTGGTCCTATACCACCCCCCTCAGGACTTATTGCTTATATATACCACTATCCCCAACACACCCCACCATTCCTTCCCACTACTTTTGGACATTGGGGGCTTAGCCGAAAGTTACATAGCCTATAAAGGGATAACAGACAATAGGCTAACAGACATGAGCCAAGTAGAGAATAGGTTATAAGACCTCTATGATTAATTTAATTTAGTCAGTTCTACCACTAAATTGCTCATTTTTAACAAGGTTAAATATGTTGTAAAGTTCAGCTTCAGTCCACAGGAGGGCACTGTGTCACTGTCAGAAGATGTGTGCTTCAGTCAGAAAAAGGTTCTCATCTCTTTGGTCTCAGCTAGCTAGCTACAGAAACGAAACCAAGCAAATGCACTCACTGGAAATAAACACTTTTCCTGTTATCGTGACTTATATCAACATCAGTTGAGGCTGCTGATCGGAGGACGGGTCATAATAATGGCTGAAATGGAGCGAATAGAATGGCATCAAATACATAGAAATAATGTATTTGATACTATTCCGCTCTAGCCATTACCACGAGCCCATCCTCCCCAGTTAAGGTGCCACCAACTTCCTGTGATTTACATCCTTACATGGTGACCCCACCGCTCACGTTACAAAATGAATGTAAACATACATGTTATTCAATCATTGCATCCAAACAGCTTTCGCGTGTCAACGAGCATCTGCGTAGCCAGGCGCTAAGATATAACTTGGTTCTATTTGTGACGCTTGACGAGCTAAAAGTCCTGCCTCTCCCATCTCCTCATTGGTTTTTAGGAACATATTCCCATGTGGGTGATTGAACTGAGGTCCACACTCCAGCCCAGTTGGTGGTGGTAATGCACCTTAAAGTTGGTCGCCAACCGCCATATAAAGTCCAAAGAAGAAGAAGCCTGAAGGAGGAGATGACTAGAAACAAACTCGGTTTACCCTTTTATCTGTGGATTAATTAAAAATAACAACACAATGTTTATATCGCAGGACAAATTAGCTAACAGCAAGCTAGCTAGCTAAATTCCCATGAATGTTTAATGCTTTTCGACTTGTCCCCAAATGATTAACATAATTGTAATATAGTTGCTTCAGAGTTCGTTTTGATATTTCAACTTACGTGTCATGATCGTGTCTGGTGTGGATAGACAAAATCAACATGCGCGAACGCACGATCTAGTCAGCATGTTAGCTTGCCCATTCACTAAATATACTGTTAAATAACTCCGACTGACACACAATAGCTTAAATTAGCCAACCCTTATGCTGAGGGAGACTAGCTAGTTAGTATGAAAGTCCAGAGAGGACATATAAATAAAACATTTATCTCATGTTGATCACAATTTATTTATTTCATGATCATGACATAATAAAAGTTGTTTTGTTGAGATCACGATAAACTCTATATATAGGAGTGGACATATTGATGATTGATTAAAAGTATGGCTGAGATTGATTAAAAGTATGGCAGAGCCCACAGTGGATCAGCGCATAGTGTAGCAATCAATAAAAAAAAACTAAGGGATGGTACCTTTCATGCTAACATCATGCTTCCATTTGTGTTTTTGGAGCTCAGTATCAGTTTATAAATTAGAATGTTAGGAAGCCACATTGCCTCTTACCTTGAGCTAAGAGCTTGTGGGGCATTTAAGCACTTTACGACGCCTGTAAGCCATCTCTTTTTCTCCTAGGCTGTGTGCCACCCCCAAAACCACAGCCAATCGCATGCAACAATGCCACTAACTTGCCGAATCTTGTGAGCGAGAGCATTGCAATCAAAGCAGTCACAAGGTTCCTTGATGAGGTGCTTCTCGTGCATCTGGACAAATTAATGGATAATACGTGGTACTTTGGATTCATCTCATCTCGACAAAATGTTCTCGTGATCACGATTAAACAACTTTTGTTATGTAGTGATCATGAGTTAAGTTGTGATCTCGACATAACGAGGGATTTATTTTATTCATATGTCCTCTCTTGACTTATGTAAGTTAGCTATCACCAACTCTGCACACACCAAGGGGCCAGGGTTCTGGTCTAGAAGCACTGGTTTGACTGCTCCTACAGTTTTGCTTCGGTACTGCATGCCCGGCCCACACCAACTGACGCCCGGCCCAGAAACACAATTTCCATAGACGGTCACATACAGAAATCAGATTTGAAAATTCCTAATAAGACACTTTAGTCATCAACTTTGTGCACAAAACATCCATTTGAATTATTCAAATAATTGTTGCTGAGGTGGATTATTATTATATATATTTTTTTAAATGCATCACTTTTTTATATTCATCCAATGTCTTCCTTGTTTTTGGATGACCAGATGATGTCGCTGCTCGTTGACGCTGACCCCTACCTTTTTGAGGGAAGAAAAGTATTACTTTTTCTCTGAGCAATTTTATTAGTATAAAATAATTTCCCCATTTTTTGGGGGCATACAATATAGCTCAGAACTTGAATGATTTATTTTATACAGTAATTTTTGTTTATCTTTATCAAGGGTGTCAATAATTTGGGACACCACTGTATATCCATAGTAGGTAGACGGTTCTTACTAAATCGGCATCCCTTACATCACCACACCGAGCAGTGCACAAGAAAGTATTCAATCCAGTTGTTAGACCTATGTTTTCTATCTATGGGGAAATTGTGCAATCCGTAGCCTTGATAAATTGATAGCTTAAGCAAGTAAAATGTATTAACTAATTGCTGTTAGACAAGTGACAGACCTTCATCCAATGTGCCACAATAGTTGGTCAGGAGTACTGACAATTCTTCTATAGTCATTACCTTATCCAATTTTCAGCTTTGCACTGCCCTTGTATTTTAGACCTTGTCCTTTTAGTGCTAATGCTTCTTTCCATATTATAGTTTCTTCCAGTGTTCCAGCTGTCTGCCAGACGGATGTGCTTCAACCAGTTTGCTTCCATGACGTACAATAAGGAACTCTACATGACACCAAGGGATTTCCTCTTCTCAATCATGTTGGAGAATGTCGACCGTAAGTACAGTAGTATCAAATAAGTGTCCGTGTTGTAAAATGGCCTAGCTGGTAGAAAAGGGAATACTTCATGATGTATTAAATGGCTACACAAGCTCCCTCTAAGTGTATTGAATTTTGTTCCAGGCAAGAACTGCACTTTACATAATTTTTCTTTCATCTGCTATTAGGTAAATTACCAAAGAAAGCTCTAACCAAAAAGGTGAGTGTTGTGATCGGGTTAACTCATTGTCAGAACGTGTTTTATATTTTAGTCCTATCGTGCAATGCCATCAACATGAGCATTACAGCAAGAGAAGACTATTGGTTGTTTCTCCTTGTATAATTTATGATACTTGCAGGAGGTGGATAAGATGCTGGATGCTGCCTCACGGGTCCAGGCAGGTAACAGTCTGTTCAGAAACTTCGGAGACGATGGTACGTTTTCATGCCATGGTCAAACAGCCTCACAGGTGCTATGTGCTTCATCAATGTAAAAAATATTCTGGATAGTTATACTTCAGGCAGGAAATATGTATTTGATCACTATGTGGGAGTGTCAATCTAAACAGGATAAATGAACACTCACTGAAATGTTTGTGTGATGGAGAAGGCATGTTTTGTCTTGCAGGTCTGATATCCTACACAGAGTACCTGTTCCTGTTGACTATTCTGACCAGTAAGTTATAGACCCAGAATGACATACAGTGGAAACAGCCCTCCCTTTCAATGACATGCATTTGGAACCGGCATCCTCTAATTCTTACACAACACATTTTACGTCATCTGGGTTGTGTGGATTAGGAGTGCATGTCCTTGTTTTTGAATGAAAAGCCTTTTTTTGTGGTCAATTTTTAAAATAACATAAAATTGATCAGAAATACAGTGTAGACATTGTTAATGTTGTAAATTACTATTGTAGCTGGAAACGGCAGATATATTTTTTATGGAATATCTACATAGGCGTACAGAGGCCCATTATCAGCAACCATCACTCCTGTTTTCCAATGGCACGTTGTGTTAGCTAATCCAAGTCTATGCCTTATGTCTAGCCTTATGTTATGTTAGCACAGATGAAAACTGTTGTTCTGATTTAAAGAAGCAATAAAACTGGCCTTCAGATTAGTTGACAATGTTTGCACTGTATTTCTGATCAATTTGATGTTATTTTAATGGACAACTTTTTTGCTTTTCTTTCAAAAACAAGGATGAGAGAGAGATCTACTCATTCAAGGGTTTTTATTTATTTTTACTATTTTCTTGTAGAATAATAGTGAAGACATCAAAACTATGAAACAACACATGGAATCATGTAGTAACCAAAAAGGTGTTATAAAATATATATTTTTTGAGATTCTTCAAAGTAGCCACCCTTTGCTTTGATGACAGCTTTGCACACTCTTGGCATTCTCTCAACCAGCTTAATGAGGTAGTCACCTGGAATGCATTTCAATTAACAGGTGTGCCATGGAGTTTCTTTCCTTAATGCATTTGAGCCAATCAGTTGTGATGTGACAAGGTAGGGGTGGTATACAGAAGATATCCCTATTTGGTAAAAGACCAAGTCCATATTATGGCAAGAAACTAAAATAAGCAAAGATAAACGACAGTCCATTATTTTAAGGCATGAAGGTCAGTCAATCTGGAAAATTTCAAGAACTTTGAAAGTTTCTTCAAGTGCAGTCGCAAAAACTACCAAGCGCTATGATGAAACTGGCTCTCATGAGGACCGCCACAGGAAAGGAAGACCCAGAGTTACCTCTGCTGCAGAGGATAAGTTAACTAATTAACTGCACCTCGGATTGCAGCCCAAGTAAATGCTTCACAGAGTTCAAGTAACATACACATCTCAACATCAACTGTTCAGAGGAGACTGCGTGAATCAGGCCTTCATGGTTAATTTGCTGCAAAGAAACCACTACTAAAGTACACCAATAAGAAGAAGAGACTTGGTTGGGTAAAGAAACACGAGCAATGGACATTCGACCAGTGGAAGTCTGTTCTTTTGTCTGAGTCCAAATTTGAGATTTTTGTTTCCAACCTCCGAGTCTTTGTGAGACGAAGAGTAAGGTGAATGGATGATTTCCGCATTTGTGCTTCCCACCATGAAGCAGGAGTTGTGGCGGGGCTTTGCTGGTGACACTGATTTATTTAAAATTCAAGGCACACTTAACCAGCATGGCTACCACAGCATTCTGCAGCGATACGCCATCCCATCTGGTTTGCGCTTAGTGGGATGGTAATTTGTTTTTCAACAGGGCAATGACCCAACACACCTCCAGGCTGTGTAAAGGCTATTTGTGCTGCATCAGATGACCTGGCTTCCACAATCACCCGACCTCAACCCAATTAGAGATGGTTTGGGATGAGTTGGACCACAGAGTGAAGGAAAAGCAGTGCTCAGCATATGTGGGAACTCCTTCAAAATATAGAAAAACCCTTGACTGAGTAGGTGTGTCCAAACTTTTGACTGGTACTTATATCTTTTTGCTTTATTACTTTCTAACCCTACCTCCCCTAATTAGAGTGAGCTAGTGAACAACAACGCTTAGGCCTCTACTTCCAGCTTATACATATTATGGACACAGTATTTACAATAGTTCTATTTTGTTTGTTTTTACTCCATTCCTTCTTTATAATTTACATGCATTAACATGTAGTGTGTGTGCATCTATCAGGTACATGTCAGTACATATTCCACATTTCCACCTGGCCACCCCTACCCTGGTCAACAGCACTGCACCCCCCACAGCAACTCGCCCAAACCTTCCCTATTTTTCCTTCTCCCAAATCCAGTCAGCTGATGTTCTGAAAGAGCTGCAAAATCTGGACCCCCACAAATCAGCCGGGCTAGACAATCTGGACCCTTTCTAAAATTATCTGCCGAAATTGTTGCAACCCCTATTACTAGCCTGTTCAACCTCTCTTTTGTGTCATCTGAGATTCCCAAAGATTGGAAAGCAGCTGCCGTCATCACCCTCTTCAAAGTGGGGGACACTCTTGACCCAAACTGCTACAGACCTATATCTATCCTACCTTTCTAAGGTCTTCAAAAGCCAAGTTAACAAACAGATCACCGACCATTTCGAATCCCACCGTACCTTCTCCGCTATGCAATCTGGTTTCCGAGCTGGTCATGGGTGCACCTCAGCCACGCTCAAGGTCCTAAACGATAACTTAACCGCCATCGATAAGAAACAATACTGTGCAGCCGTATTCATTGACCTGGCCAAGGCTTTCGACTCTGTCAATCACCACATCCTCATCGGCAGACTCAACAGCCTTGGTTTCTCAAATGATTGCCTCGCCTGGTTCACCAACTACTTCTCCGACAGAGTTCAGTGTGTCAAATCTGAGGGCCTGTTGTCCGTGCCTCTGGCAGTCTCTATGGGGGTGCCACAGGGTTCAATTCTTGAGCCGACTCTTTTCTCTGTATATATCAATGATGTCGCTCTTGCTGCTGGTGAGTCTCTGATCCACCTCTACGCCGATGACACCATTCTGTATACTTCTGGCCCTTCTTTGGACACTGTGGTAACAACCCCCCAGACGAGCTTCAATGCCATACAACTCTCCTTCCGTGGCCTCCAACTGCTCTTAAATACAAGTAAAACTAAATGCATGCTCTTCAACCGATCGCTGCCCGCACCTGCACGCCCGTCCAGCATCACTACTCTGGACGATTCGGACTTACCAGGTGTCTGGTTAGACTGTAAACTCCTTCCTGACTCACATAAAACATTTCCAATCCAAATTTAAAATCTAGAATTGGCTTCCTATTTCGCAACAAAGCATCCTTCACTCATGCTGTCAAACATAAACTCGTAAAACTGACCATCTTACTGATCCGCGACTTCGGCGATGTCATTTACAAAATAGCCTCCAACACCCTACTCAACAAATTGGATGCAGTCTATCACAGTGCCATCCGTTTTGTCACCAAAGCCCCATATACTACCCACCACTATGACCTGTACGCTCTCGTTGGCTGGCCCTCGCTTCATACTCGTCGCCAAACCCACTGGCTCCAGGTCATCTGCAAGACCCTGCTAGGTAAAGTCCCTCCTTATCTCTGCTTGCTGGTCACCATAGCTGCACCCACCCGTAGCACGCGTTCCAGCAGGTATATCTCACTTGTCACCCCCAAAGCAAATTCCTCCTTTGGCTGCCTCTCCTTCCAGTTCTCTGCTGCCAATGACTGGAACGAACTACACAAATCTCTGGAACTGGAAACACTTTTCTCCCTCACTAGCTTTAAGCACCAGCTGTCAGAGCAGCTCACAGATCACTGTACCTGTACATAGCCCATCTGTAAATAGCCCATCCAACTTCCTCTCCCCCTACTGTATTTATTTATTTTGCTCCTTTGCACCCCAGTATTTCTACTTTGCACACTCATCTACTGTCAAATCTACCATTCCAGTGTTTTAATTGCTATATTGTATTTACTTCACCACCGTGGCCTATTTATTGCCTTTACCTCCCTTATCTAACCTCATTTTCTCACATTGTATATAGACTTATTTTTCTACAGTATTATTTATTGGGTTTGTTTTACTGCATGTGTAACTGTGTTATGTGTCGAACTGCTTTGCTTTATCTTGGCCAGGTCGCAGTTGTAAATGAGAACTTGCTCTCAAATTGCCTACCTGGTTAAATAAAGGTGAAATAAAAATAAATAAATAAAACATATAGTGGAGGCACAACATATGGGTGACAGTTGTTGACGTGTTTAGAGGGTCCCATATTCGAGCCCAGGTTGGGGCAAGGAGAGGGACTGAAGCAACACTGTTACACAAGTACATATAGTACCACCTAGTTTCACTCAGTTTTGGAACACGTTCTTCTGTTGAGTTTTGCCTAATGAACAGGACCCTGGTTTAGTGCAGCTGTAGCCTAAAGACGTGACCAGGCAGTGCCACATTAGTGAGCTCTCATATACTTTTCTGCACGCACGGCACAACCATGTCTTGGAGGACCAGCGCAACCATAATTGTCTCAATATTTTTGTACAGGAGCTGGCTCCTTATGGATTGCCGAGTGTCCGTTGTCCATGATATTCTCAGGACCTGCAGTTGTCTGCACATTAACTTCATTTATTGACATTGTACATTAGATTATGGTATCTATCCTGTTTAGGATAGTACATTGTGTAGCCTGTTACTGTAACACATTGACTGAACCTGGGTGGTGTTCAGTTGGCACAAAACAAAAAAGGACGTCTTCAAACGGTCCAATAGAACACTCATTTTCCATTGATAGTTTTGTTGCTGTTTTCGTACTTACTGAACACACTGCCCATGTGGTAGTGTTTTGGCGACTTAACTTCCTCATTCAAAATGTTGCCCAGTCACCAACAATGTTGTGCTTGAATCATTATTTCAGGAGACCCTGCTGTTAACCTTGTGGCGTGGACAGCAATTGAAAACTAACCGCTCATCTTGTTGCTGCTTTGTTCTGTCCAAGCAGCACCTAGTGACGTTAATTTCTAACAGAAAATGCATTGTTATTTCAGAGCCACACACAGGATTTCATATAGCTTTCAAAATGCTTGATATTGATGGCAATGAGCATGTGGACAGAAAGGAGTTTCTCAAGGTATGTTTTATAATCTATATTATAAAATGTTCCTTAAAGGGCCAATCTGCAGTTCAAACAGCAAACGAGTACCACTCCACAGTTTTGGGTAAACTGCTTTGGGGTGGGACTAGAGAAATGTAACCATTCTCAAATTCATGGACAGGACTATGGATGCAAGGACTAACCATTCATGAGATCAAAATAATAGTTTTAACTATGTTTTTAAGCTATACAGTGTTATTTTACAATTGCATTGTTTATAAACAATGGAGTAAATCAAGCTTATATTTTGGGTTCTGATAGATTTAGACATTTGAACTAAGCTCATGAGGAATTTATAAGTTATATTCAAGAATCAATAGCTACATATCATTAATTTTACATTTTAAAAATGGATGGAGCAATCTCAGATTGCCCCTTTTTAAATGTTTTATTTTATGCTTCTCAAGGAATTGATGGAATTGTATTTTTAGTATTCTGTATTCAGTCTCATGTATTGTATATCTATATAAAGTATCCACACTGCAAAATATTGCTGCCCCTTACATGGACATTACCTAATTGGAGGTTTTGACATACACGCTCCTACAATGAATGAGTACTATGGACACTTGATGCTAACGCGGAGGTACTGTTTGGCCAGTACTTTAAGTCTGTGCCACATGTTTGTTCCTCTGCACTAGTTTCTCCCACCTCAATTGGTTCCTTCTGTCAAAACATTGGCCTATTCATTCTCAGTCTGAGGTATCACATTTTACAAGGCACAGAAACTAGCTTGTAAACATACTGTATTTGCTAGTTGGCTTTAGCACAATACAGTATGCATTAGAGGTCGACCGATTATGATTTTTCAATACCGATACCGATTATTGGAGGACCAAAAAAAAGTCGATACCGATTAATCGGCCGATTTTATTTAAGAAAATTAAAACGTTTTTAAATATATATATCATACACACAAATTTTTGTAATAATGACAATTGCAACAATACTGAATGAAGAATGAACACTTATTTTAACTTAATATAATACATAAATACACACGCACACAGCTCTGAAGTGACAATGATACTGAAGAGTCTGCTTAGGAGACAAATACTCTCAACTGTTTGAATAAAAATAGAGTTTAAGTTACCTGTGATGAATGTTGAAAACAAACTTTAATTTCTCTATGCAGGAAATCCTATTTTAATAATGGGCATGGTAAGAATTGACAACCAAAGTGCGAGTCATAATTCCCATGACACCTAGCAAAATCTGAAAAGCGGTTCCTTCATTTATTCCATAGGATATTTTTAGATTCACTTAAAATAAGGTCTGTGTTTCGTGTAGGCTTACATCACCGTGCCAATGTTATAACTGTGTAGATATCCATAGGACAAGGTAACTCTGATCAATATTGGCTAAATATAAGTGAAGATAAAAAAACATTTGTAGAGTGGATTTATGAAAATATGTTGACAAACGTTACCATATCCTAGTGAGATTTACACGGGTATCAAAACGTCGAGGCGGTTTAAGCCTGCACGAAACACAGACCTTATTTGAAGTAGATCAAGACATTCTCTATGGAAGACATGAACGGTAAAATAACGAAGGAACCCCTTTCAAATTCAACCGCAAGTTATTACAGGAATTATAACGCGTCGACTATTTCTCTCTAAACCATATACCTTTGATTAATCTGGAAACTATCACCTCGAAAACAAAATGTTTATTCCGTTCCGTATTTTATCTAACGGGTGGCATCCATGAGTCTAAATATTCCTGTTACATTGCACAACCTTCAATGTTGTCATAATTACGTAAAGTTCTGGCAAATTAGTTCGCAAAGAGCCCAAACTGTTGCATATACCCTGACTCTGCGTGCAATGAACGCAAGAGAAATGACACAATTTCACCTGGTTAATATTGCCTGCTAACCTGGATTTCTTTTAGCTAAATATGCAGGTTTAAAAATATATACTTGTGTATTGATGTTTATGGTTAAGTACACATTGGAGCAATGACAGTCATTGATTGATTGTTTTTTATAAGATAAGTTTAATGCTAGCTAGCAACTTACCTTAGCTTACTGCATTCGCTAACAGGCAGGCTCCTCGTGGAGTGCATTGTAATCAATGCAAGATTGGATCCCCCGAGCTGACAAGGTTAAAAATCTGTAGTTCTGCCCCGTAGGCCGTCATTGAAAATAAGAATGTGTTCTTAACTGACTTGCCTAGTTAAATAAAGATTAAATAAAGGTGTAAAAAATAAAACATTTAAAATCGACAAATCGGCGCCCGAAAATACCGATTTCCGATTGTTATGAAAACTTGAAATCGGCCCGATTTAATCGGCCATTCCGATTAATCGGTCGACCTCTAGTATGCATACATGGCTACAAAAATGCCTGTGACTATACAATTTTGTACAAAACCAGTGAAAAGTTGATTCCCTAATTTAGAACAGAGGCTGGTGTGAAAACCGGCAACACTGGGAACCACAAGGGTTAGAGTTAGACCACTGTTGTGTTCCTAAAACCCACTGCATGTCTAAAAGGGGTTATCCACCTCCAATTAGATTATGGTTTGGTTTAGAAGATGAGTTCCACACCTCACAAAGTAGAGAGGAGCAGCATGGATAATAATTTGGTGTGTTTGAGGGGATCAGTGTGAGCAAAGCAAGGATCACTAATCTTGATCACATAATAATTAGTAATTGGGATGCAAGATGATTTGTAGATTAGTGATTCTGTGTGGTCCAACCGCTTTGTAGTCGATCTCAAACACTCACTGTTTGCTGTTTTCATACTGTTTCCAGTTTTAATATTAGAGTGTGGGTAGTTGATAACCTTTTGACTAATGAAATGTTCTCTGTTATTGCTGACATTTCTTGGATAATTCAGATGAGTAAGAGGTATGTATGTGTTATTAGTGAGTTTAACTGAATTAGTAGTTTCCCGCATTCTGAGAACATGTGAGAGCATTTCTTAGCTAGCTTACAAGTAGTAAATGTTTTTAGCTTAATCTTCTGTTTCATCTGCATTATTATAATGCAAGGAATCATTGTTGCTGCTTTGTTTTATGATGAAGCTCAAGAAAATCATTGGGAAAAGAAAAGAGACGGTGCCTAAGGAAGGTGCCACAGACATGGTGAGTCAACACTGAACTTTTATTTTTAAGGTGGAAATCTCATGTGACTTTTGGAAACACTTTTTTAGAATACTTTATATAGATGACATTGAATGGCCTTTGGGGAAATGCCTATTGAAAGCACTAAGGCTGGCCAACTCATTATACGATAAATGTAAACCGTTGTGTACGGGGCTAGAAAAATGATTGTTTACTCGTATTTCAAGCGCGATGGGGCTTGCAGTAATAAAAAAGGCAGGAAGTGTTGAAACTTGATGTCATCTAAACAGAAACCAGTCGCAGAGGGGGATGATGTGAACACTACACTGCAGGCCTTCTTCTTTGGCAGGAATGGTGAAAACAAGCTTCAGTACAAGGGATTTTGCAGGTAAAATATCTGTGGGTTACCATGTAGTATCATTGGTGTTAAACGGTATTGCTACTCCCAACCTTTTCCTTGTAGGTATACCTAATCCTAGTAAAATCATGTTTTCGATACTTCGTATAGACACTGTATGAATAGACTTCAGAGTAGAAGTGTTGATCTAGGATCATTGTTGCCTGTTAGATCATAATGAATATGGACATGGGGAACCCGATCCTAGATCAGCACTCCTACTCTTAGACACTTTTTGAATACAGGCCCAGAACCGACCTAGTCATGTTCAGTGTCTTTACTCTGGATTTCTCCCCTAGGTTCATGGAGGACCTTCAGGCGGAGGTGCAGGAGATGGAGTTCCTGCAGTTCTCCAAGGGTATGGACACCATGCGGCGGGAGGACTTTGCCGAGTGGCTGCTGCACTACACCAACGAGGAAGCCAACGAGGCCTACTGGGAGAACATGAGGAAGAGGATCCCCGCGGGCCAGGTAAAAAAGAAAGTAATCCACCCTCGTTTCCTTGAGGTCATCACAGATCAGTAAGGGTTGTTATAGGTGAAAGCGAGGTTGCCAATTACCACCCAATTGTTTTCCCCAATCCAACAAATTCAGAAATGGGGGTCACTTTTTATTGAAGGAAGGATTAAATTTCAAAATATTTGGATAGGGATAATATGCAGTCATGTCAATGTACCTTCAGGTCTAAGAAGTGAAATATATAACACATTTTGGGGGGATCTCAAGGGGTGACTGATCAATGTACGACTTGGACATTTGTCCCTTTTCTCTTGTAGAGCATCACATTTGATGAGTTCAAAGCATTCTGCCTCTTCACCAACAACCTGGAGGACTTTGCCTTCTCCGTGAAAATGATAAGTGAAGCCAACCGACCTATCGGAATGGGTAATTTTCTTATTCTACATAGTTTTTTCTAGGAAGGACATTTTGTCTGAAATATTCTGATTCTACACAGTCAAATCACTTTAAAGCAGCATTCAGCAGTTGAAACAGTAACAAAGCGCACTCCCTGCCCCTGTTTCGGTAAAAAGCTGAGGGAAGGTGCTGGAGAAATTTAACCACTCAAATGTATATCCAGAAGGACTGACCATCCATGATATCAACATTTTAACCATGTTTTGAGGCTATATATGTTGTAACTTTAATGGGTTACAGAGTTAATGTTTAAGTTAATTCATTGAGCTCTATCTAAAGATATTTGTAATTGTATTAGAATTTGTGTGTTGGAGATTGAGAGAACTACATACATATTTTGTACTGGTTAGTATTGAATTAGCCTTTTGACTGCAAGTTCCAGAATGCCTTGCGACAGGAAGTAGAGAGAATGCACTAGTTAAGTGCAATTGACAGGTGATTATCCTGACCTTTCCGCCGCTAGCAACTCATTATTCATTGTTCTGTAGAATCTAAAGTTTGTAAATGTAACGTGAACAAGTATTATTACTAAAATAAGCTTTCATATCAAACCCGCCATCCCGAGTCATTACTTTGAAGATAGTTATTCTATAATATAGTGTTTATTTACATTTACTTTGTTTACAAACATTGGTGTAAAACAAGCTTATTTTGGGTTCTGTTGGGGTACGACAGTTGAACTCAGTTCATGAGACATTTCTAAGTTATATTCTTCCATGGATACGTATCATAATTACTTTTTTTGTCCAATAATAGACTTAGCAACTGCTGATTGCCCTGTTAGCCAAGTACATTATCCTGATAGTTTATTTCCCTTGCATTCTCTGCAGTCCAATTTAGGCGAGCTGTGAAGATTGCCACAGGGCACGACCTCTCTGAGAACGTGCTGGACACTGTGTTCAAGATCTTTGACCTGGACGGCGATAACTGTCTGAGCCACAAGGAGTTTATCGGAGTGATGGAAGACAGAGTACTGCGCGGCTTGAAGGTACAGGGAGCATTTATCTATCAGTTGAAGCAGTCCTTTATAGCGTTATTTGGTCTTGAGACCCATGCTTAACTCTAACTTTCATGCAAGTCTCCAATTGACGTTAATAATCATTTTGATGTGAGTTGCGGTTTCTGTATGAATTGTGCTATACAAATAAAGTTGAGGCTGCATGACCTGATCGATTTGCGATGTTACTTTAAGCACAAAAAAACATTCCGAAAACCTGACGCAGCTGCTGCTCCCTCCCCATCCCTTCACGCTACTCACCTTTATGAAAACCCCAGTCTTATCAGCAACATGGTTTACAATCTGCCTCACATTTCTGAACTAAAATAATATATTTTACATTTATTTCACCTGTGCTTTTGAATATTTCCTGCGTGTTTTATTTTAGAGCGCATGGGTGTGGTTTTATGCTGTCTGTTAACTCCCCCATCAATTGATGTAATCTATTTGGGCCTAATACAGACTAAAAAGCTTTGTGCAATGATGTAATCGTCCTAGATATGCTGTCATATCGGAGGCCTACCCTAAATTACAGGGGGGGTGGGGAGTTAATAGCTGCTTGTAACTCCCCACCTTAGAAAGGAATATTAAATCACTATTTGGATGTCGATCATGTCGTCCACATTTTTTTGTATGTTCATCCCGGAGGTAAATGAGAATTAGGAAAAGGGGGAGGGAGGGAGCAGCAGAGATTGTGTAAAAAAATAAATAACATGTGCAGTAAAGTTGTTTAGTCCTGGGCATAGTTTGTCAAAAGTTATCTGGATTTTGCCTATCGGATAGGATTAAATGCATAGAAATAGAACGGACGAATCATACATTTACATTTTACATTTAAGTCATTTAGCAGACGCTCTTATCCAGAGCGACTTACAAATTGGTGCATTCACCTTATGATATCCAGTGGAACAGCCACTTTACAATAGTGCATCTAAATCTTTTAGGGGGGGGGGGGTTAGAAGGATTACTTTATCCTATCCTAGGTATTCCTTAAAGAGGTGGGGTTTCAGGTGTCTCCGGAAGGTGGTGATTGACTCCGCTGACCTGGCGTCGTGAGGGAGTTTGTTCCACCATTGGGGTGCCAGAGCAGCGAACAGTTTCGACTGGGCTGAGCGGGAACTGTACTTCCTCAGAGGTAGGGAGGCGAGCAGGCCAGAGGTGGATGAACGCAGTGCCCTTGTTTGGGTGTAGGGCCTGATCAGAGCCTGAAGGTACGGAGGTGCCGTTCCCTTCACAGCTCCGTAGGCAAGCACCATGGTCTTGTAGCGGATGCGAGCTTTAACTGGAAGCCAGTGGAGAGAGCGGAGGAGCGGGGTGACGTGAGAGAACTTGGGAAGGTTGAACACCAGACGGGCTGCGGCGTTCTGGATGAGTTGTAGGGGTTTAATGGCACAGGCAGGGAGCCCAGCCAACAGCGAGTTGCAGTAATCCAGACGGGAGATGACAAGTGCCTGGATTAGGACCTGCGCTGCTTCCTGTGTGAGGCAGGGTCGTACTCTGCGAATGTTGTAGAGCATGAACCTACAGGAACGGGCCACCGCCTTGATGTTAGTTGAGAACGACAGGGTGTTGTCCAGGATCACGCCAAGGTTCTTAGCGCTCTGGGAGGAGGACACAATGGAGTTGTCAACCGTGATGGCGAGATCATGGAACGGGCAGTCCTTCCCCGGGAGGAAGAGCAGCTCCGTCTTGCCGAGGTTCAGCTTGAGGTGGTGATCCGTCATCCACACTGATATGTCTGCCAGAGATGCGAGTCGCCACCTGGTCGCCACCAGAAGGGGGAAAGGAGAAGATTAATTGTGTGTCGTCTGCATAGAAATGATAGGAGAGACCATGTGAGGATATGGCAGAGCCAAGTGACTTGGTGTATAGCGAGAATAGGAGAGGGCCTAGAACAGAGCCCTGGGGGACACCAGTGGTGAGAGCACGTGGTGCGTAGACAGATTCTCGCCACGCCACCTGGTAGGAGCGACCTGTCAGGTAGGACGCAATCCAAGCGTGGGCCGCGCCGGAGATGCCCAACTCGGAGAGGGTGGAGAGGAGGATCTGATGGTTCACAGTATCAAAGGCAGCCGATAGGTCTAGAAGGATGAGAGCAGAGGAGAGAGAGTTAGCTTTAGCAGTGCGGAGCGCCTCCGTGACACAGAGAAGAGCAGTCTCAGTTGAATGACTAGTCTTGAAACCTGACTGATTTGGATCAAGAAGGTCATTCTGAGAGAGATAGCAGGAGAGCTGGCCAAGAACGGCACGTTCAAGAGTTTTGGAGAGAAAAGAAAGAAGGGATACTGGTCTGCCAATCAGTCCTGAATGGGGACTCCCGTTCTATTTTTATGCTTTTAATCCTATCTGATAGGATAGGGCCCTGGTGATCAGGTCATGCAGCCACTCTGGGAAGTTTATTAAAGCTGCAATATGTAACTTTTTGGGCGACCCGACCAAATTCAGACATTTCAGTTCTGTCATTCGCATGGAAAGCAAGTCTAAGAAGCGGTAGATCTGTTTTATGTGTACTATTTCTATGCTCCCTGTTAAGTTTTTTTTTTTTTTTGTCTTTTACTTTCGGTTTTGTATACTAGCTTCAAACAGCAGAAAATACAATATTTTTGGTTATGGGAAAAATACTTCAGTTATTTTAGATGGTACAATGAATTATATAAACAATGACTGCTTGTTTTGTCGGCAAACTATTAGAATTAAGCGAACTATTAGAATTATAGCAGAGCAATATTTGCATATTGTATCTTTAACATTTATTATGTGATGTCTGTATTTCCCCAGGTGCAACCCCAGCGTGGCATCACAAATTACTGGAAGTGTGTGAAGAGGGAGACCCTAAAGGGGGCCCAAGAGGCCCTCCGGGACACCGGAAGCCCTTTTTGAGGGGCTAGGCCATTGGATGGAGAAGCGCCTTACGAGTGTTCGCTGGGTGACTCCAATGTAAAGCATTGATGGCTGACCACTAGTTGACCATTATCACTGGATATTTGTCAATGGAATATAAACATGGTCCTAATGAACTAAATCAATGTTTTTCAGGCTTTTTGTTTGTGAAAATATTATTGCCATATACAGTACAATCTATGGGTGAGGTTTATTCTAATAGAAATTGGTTGTTGTGATGCTTGATACCAGTCTATGCATACAAGGCATATAAATGTGAGATCTTTTTACATTTTATTGAATGTGTCATGGCACTTTTTACCCTGTTTCCCTCATTCAAGTGATTTGTTTACAGGTAGACATGGTTTACTGTGGTATCATCTGAAAGTTCTAAACCTCTGACTCATATAGGTGGCAAGAGTCATGTTTGAAATATGTTTGTCTTCAACACATTGCTAAGTACAGTTGTGTTGTAATATATTGGCACCCTTGCACGATTCACTTTAATTTCTTCAATAAGTTCGACATTTTAAGCTTTTTGTTCACCCATGTATTTAAGAACTGCGCAGGATCCCAAAAAAATTCTGAAATGAAGATTTTTCACTACAAAGTCAAAATGGTGTGGACAAAAGTATTCAGAATTCCAATTAATTTGGTTGAAGGCAGGAGATTCTTGTTTGCGGTGTAATTTTTCGCCTGTGCTTACAGGGTACAAAGCCATTCAATACGTTTTGAAAACAGAACATTCTGCTCCATTGCACTCCATTGTAAAGTGCAAGGGTGCCAATCTATTAGATCATAGCTGTGTACTTTTTTTTTTTTTTTTTATAAATTGAGAAATGCTGCATTGCTCCTGGAATGTGCATTTGGGAAAGATTCAGACCCCTTGACTTTTTCTACATTTTGTTACGTTACAGCCTTATACTAAAATGGATTAAATACTTTTTGCCCCCTCATTAATCTACCCGCACCCCATAATGACAAAGCTAAAATGTTTTTTTTTTAAGCAAATTTCTTTAAAAAACATACCTTATTTACAAAAGTATTCAGATCCTTTGTTATGAGACTTGAAATTGAGTTCAGGTGCATCCTCTTTCCATTGATCATCCTTGATGTTTCTACAACTTGATTGGAGTCCACCTGTGGTAAGTTCAATTGATTGAACATGATTTGGAAAGGCACACACCAGTCTATATAAGGCCCCAAAGTTGTCAGAGCAAAAACCAAGCCATTAGGTCTAAGGAATTGTCCATAGAGCTCCAAGACAGGATTGTGTCGGCACAGATCTGGGGAAGGGTACCAAACAAATTCTGCAGCATGGAAGGTCCTCAAGAACACAGTGGCCTCCATTCTTAAATGGAAGCAGTTTTAAATGGAAGCAGCCACTGTGACTCTTCCTAGAGCTGGCCAAACTGAGCTATCGGGGGAGTGGGGCCTTGGTCGGGGAGGAAGAACCTGATGGTCACTGACAGAGCTCCAGAGTTCTTCTGTGGACATGGGAGAACCTTCCAGAAGGACAACTATCTCTGCAGTACTCCACCAATCAGGCCTTTATGGTGGAGTTGCCAGATAGATGCCACTCCTCAATAAAAGGCACATGACAGCCTGGTTGGGGTTTGCCAAAAGGCACCCAAAAAACTGACCATGAGAATCAAGAGTCTGATGAAACCAAGATTAAACTCTTTGGCCTAAATGCCAAGCGTCACATCTGGAGGAAACCTGGCACCATCCCTACGGTGAAGCATAGTGGTGGCAGCATCATGCTGTGGGGATGTTTTTTTAGGGGCAGGGACTGGGAGACTAGTCAGGTTGGAGGGTAAGATCCTTGATGAAAACCTGCTCCAGAGACCTCACTGGGTCGACGGTTTACTTTCCAACAGGACAACGACCCTAACCACACAGCCAAGAAAACACGAGTGGTTTCGGGACAAGTCTCAATGTACTTGAGTGGCCCAGCCAGAGCCCAGACTTGAACCAGATCAAACATCTCTGGAAACCTGAAAACAGCTATGCAGTGATACTTCACATCCAACCTGAGCTTGAGAGGATCTGCAAAGAATGGGAGAAACTCCCCAAATACAGGTGTTCAAAGCTTGTGTCATACCCAAGAAGACTCAAGGCTGTAATCGCTGCCAAAGGTGCTTCAACAAAGTAGAGTTGGCGGACTGAATACTTATTTAAATGTGATCAGTATTTACTTTTTTGCTAAAACTTAAAAAAAAAAGTTTTTGCTTTGTCATTATGGGGTATTGAGGGAAACAAACTATTTCATCCATTTTAGAATAAGGCTGTAACTTAACATTTGGAAAAAGTGAAATGGTCTGAATACTTTCCGAATGCGCTGTAAATACAGAACCATTTTCAGCAATAAATGTAAACAAAGCGTATCATTACAAGTTGGTAGAACTGCAATTGCACCACCAAAAAGGGAGCAAGAAAAAAAACAAGTGCAATGAATGTTCTGTCATTTATTATAGAGTTGACCCCATTCGATCACATTTGAGTACGTGGGCTAACCATTGAAGCATGTGTTGCTAATTATCTAACCGTACATATATTTGGGAGGATTTCAGGAAAAGTCAATAGACAGACAAACAACGAGCTTACTTCTGTGGTAGATGAAACAGAGTGACTTGATGCCAGAGGTTATCAGCAAGTACAGCATACATAGATACAATACAATTACAGCGCACAAAGCAGTCTTTGGTCTTCTTACCACTATAAACTCATACATATAAATGTGTATTGTATCAAAAGTAGAAATTACATAGTCGTTGAAAGTAAATTCACATTTTTGACATACACTATATGTAATAAAGGAGCATACATAGGAGAGACATTGTATGTGTTAATAAAATGTTGAAACCATGACTTTAAGGACTGGTTTGGCCATTTATTTTTTCACAATTATATTTTTCCTGTCCAAATAATTGCATGGTTCTGGCTACCCATGTACTTTCAACATCAGTATCATTCACTTGTATGACAGTATGCAACTAAATATTTTTTTCATTTATTTTTTAATATAATATATAGAAACATCTGAAATGCTGAGAGATTGTCATATTGAAGAGCAGACCTGTGCTTTCAATCCTGGGCTTTTAAAACAAGGCCTCTTGAATAGCCTCTGCTGCTGTGTTGGACATGAAGAATAATGTGTGCCAGATTCTCTTGTTTAAATTGTTACTACTAACCCCTGCAGATGAGCCCAACCCAGAAAAGACTTGTGGCCCCCCCTCTTGGAGCAATGATTCTGGTGCCCTCGAACTTGTTTAGAAGGTTGTTCTGTTGCCTCCTGGCTTGCGTGGTGATTCAGTTGTGAGGCACATGTGATGAACCTTCCGGGTGAGATAGATCAGGGAAGTGCTTTTAAAGTGTTTGAACCGCTGTGGAGAAAGAGGACAATTACAATCTTTATTAGCAACAGAATCACTACTCTAATAGATCTATGGAAAAATATAAAGAGTGATGTCATCAGCCTCTCACCTCAATAGGACTTGGGGGTCAGGGGTCGTTCTCCTTCTTTACCATCACGTCTCCGTCTCCGGCAAGGATGGTGGAGATCTCTCCCTGCATGAAGGCCCAGGGCACGGTGGATCCAGCCAGAGGGCAGCGCTCGCCGCTGGGGCAGTACACCTCTCCTCCGTTGCCCTGGCTGCGGATGGAGCCACGCGTGCATGGGAAGCAGAATTTGTGGTGCGGGACAGATGGACACTGGACAAAATGAGTGTCCTCCAGACGCTCTCGGCAAAGGGTGCAGCAGAGCAGGGCGCCGCTTCCAGACTCCCCGACGCTGGTGGTGCTTGGCCCCCCTTGGCCCATAACTGCCTGGGAGACTGCGGCAGAGGCTGAGGAGGGACTGCCACTGGTTGGGCGGCCAGATGCGGAGGAGTGGGCCGAGGACATGCCGGGGCCATCTCGGGACATCTGGTTGGAGCTCAGGCTGTCGGCCACTCCCATGAGCGCTGAGATGGGTGAGGGCTGGCTGTGGGAGCGGGGTGGGCCGTCCTGGGGGTTGGGCATGCCTGAGCCCAGGGGCTCCATGCCTGGATAGGCACCTCGAGGCCAGGGATCCCTGGCTGGGTGATCCCCCATGGGCCTTCCTTCACTATCTCCGTTTTCTGAGCCAGGGGATGCTTTGCGTCGCCGTGCAGCACCCTTTGGAGGTGCAGAGCGAGCGGCAGGCGCCATTGGCATGCCGCCATCTGCATACAACTGTGGAAGAACATCGGGCATCGGTGGCTCCTTAAATGAACGCACGCCGTCGCTCAGGAGCTCAGTGAGTGCACGCCAGTCCCCAGCGCCCTGCCGCCTCTCGTATTCCACATAGCGCAGCCCAGAGTTCACTGCTTTGCCTGCGTCTTTGTTAGAGTCACGGAACATCTGCCTGACCAGCTCCGTGATGCCAGAGAACACTATTCCAGAGCCGCTGGGGTACTCCACAAACACCTTCAGCTCAAACTCGGGCCCGGCCCCGGCTTCGAAAGCGAGGATGCGCCCCACCAAGTTGTGGTCTTTCCTGAAGCGCACGCTGAAGGGGGCACAGCCACAGAGGGTCACCAGGACTTCTCGTACCACTTTGGGGCGGTTGGGCCAGCCCTCTGCCCGGCTCCTGGCGCTCTCCGCTAGCTCAGCCATGACCTCCCCATTCCTCCAGCCTGCTTCCAGACCCACCAGAGCAGAGGCACCAGCTCCCAGTGACATAGCTGACACTACCTGACGCCTACTAACATCACCCATTATAGGGCCAGAGGAGGCAGCCATCTGTTGGCCCCCAGCCCTGGTGCCTAGAACGGGGGCCAACAAGCCGTGAGGGGGCCCCACTAACCCCTGGGCTATCAAAGCATGAGGTATGGTCCCATGTAGAGCAGGTATGGCCCCAGCCATAGCCCGTCTGGTGTTGGGGCTCTGCCTGCTCCCTTCTGACATACTCACATCCTCAGCTCTGTGCAGACCATTGGGAAGACGGGGGGAAACTCCATACTCCCCCCTAACCCTGTCTAAACGCTCTGCGTGCTGCCTCCCTCCTTCCATTGGCCCACCTGAGCTGGGTTTGCCTTGCTGAGGGCCTGGGGACCTTCCGTCCAAAACACCGTGGCTGCTCTTCAACTGCCTGGCCGTCTCAATTAGAAGCTCGATTCTGTCTGCCCCGTCGTAGTTCACACATCCCCGGCAAACAGCTTCGCTGAATTCCCAGAGCATGGCCCAGGGCATCTTGGGCAGATCGCAGAGATAGCACCATTGCCGCCTAGATGATGCCTGTGAGGCAGACGACATGTTGTTTACAGGCCCTCGCACAAACTTTCTTGAGCGGCCAACGCGTTTCAGTCTTTACTTTTCGCGGATTTTTCAATATTCAGTCACGTCGAACAACATGCCCCGATTTTGTTGTAAAATATGGAACTGTCCGAACAGCTCTTGTCGATTGCCGCTTTTAAAAGTTAGCTACGTTTTCTTTCTCGGGCTGCCCGTGTCGTTATGTCTGGGAGGAAGTAAAATGAGTTTAAGACACCGGATACACCTACTGCATTGCTGTTGAATTCTGGGAGTTGTAGTTGAAGTCTGAACTTCTCTCATAGAAAGCTAGCCAGCTCACACTCATTGAACAATGAAAACTTAGCTACTAACTAGGTACATGAGTAATGCAATTTTCAGTCCCCAATGCTTCTTCTACGCATGATGGCAAAAGATAAATGATGGGACTAGTTATATTTACTGAAGTTGATAATATCTAGAATTTCCGAGATACCATTTAAAAATGTCAACATTTTGAGATACACACAGACCATATATATTTAAGCAATAAGGCACGAGGGAGCATGGTACATAGCCAATACAGTATACCACAGCTAAGGGCTGTTCTTAGCTGTGGTAAATTGGCCATATACCACGAACCTATGAGGTGCCTTATTGCTATTATAAACTGGTTACAAATGTAATTAGAGCAGTAAAAATAAATATTTTGTATACCCACGGTATGCAGTCTGATACACCACGGCTGTCAGCCAATCAACATTCAGGGCTCTTACCACCCAGTTTATAATTCTTCATTTGTAACATTGTGAGGTGATTTCAAAGGTGACACCACATGAGTGTTTTCCTGGGGCCCAAAGTTTATCCTGATCTGGTAGGCAAAGCTAACCAGGAAAAACTCCGGACCCTAGTTCTAGGGTGTGACAAAGTAAGAAATCAGCTGTAATTTAAAACGGTTCTATATGGGCTATAATGGGACCAGTTCTAATCAGGCCACATTTTTTTTTTTTCGACAATTAGACAACAGAACTAACAGGAATGAGCTTGCTTTATGCAGGGTTGCACTGTGTAGGCAATTGCATCGGTAATTAAACAGTTACTCACGCAGTATGTCATCACTGTGCAGTGTTGGAAAAAGTACACAATTGTCATTCTTAAGTAAAAGTACTACTTGAGTAAAAGTCTAAAAGTATTTGATTTTAAATATACTTAAGTATCAAAAGTAAAAGTATAAATCATTTCAAATTGCTTATATCAGGTAAACCAGACTGCAAGATTTTCTTGTTTTTATTTTTAAATTTATGGATAGTCAGGGTCCCACTCCAACACTCAGACATAATTTAAAAATGAAGCATTTGTGTTTAGTGAGTCAGCCAAATCAGAGGCAGTAGGGATGAGCAGGGATGTTCTCTTGATAAGTACGTGAATTGGACCATTTTCCTGTCCTGCTAAGCATTCAAAATGTAACGAGTACTTTTGGGTGTCAGGGAAATGCATGGAGTAAAAAGTACATTATTTTCTTTAGGAATGTAGTGGAGTAAAAGTAAAAGTTGTCAAATATAAATAGTAAAGTACAAATACCCCAAAAAACGACTTAAATAGTACTTTAAGTACACAACTGCTATTGTGTTTATTAATTACAGTCAATCATTTTGGATTCATAAGGTCTAGGTAGCCTAATCACCCGAAGTTTGAATATAATCCAAATTTGATCACATTCACATGTTCTCTTAACACATATAAATAGTCGATAAATACATAGCTTATGGACTATAAATACATGGTGTTACCGCTTCGTTTCCCCTGGCCAGAGGGGATAAGACTTCATAGTCTTCTCTAGGCTACCTACAGTTGTGGTTGTTATCAGTAGGCTACACTTAATCAGACTGAAGCACAGATTAATTGTGCATGAGCTAACAAATCATGAGGCAAAACAGACTAAACAACAGTACTTGGTCCCTCTTTTCAGCGCTTTTGTGTTTATTAAACCTAATTTAAAGTGTTGCGGCAAATACCAGCTCACCACATGTTTGCCAGTGGCCCTGTTGTGCTGTTCTCTGCAATGATAGATTGATATAAATCTCCACATAATGCTACAAATGAAGAAACATATCCAGTTTGTTCTATCTCAAAATGTCGAGTTACTATCTCGATTTAAAAAAAATAGTATCTCAACATTTTTACATAGGTATCTCAAATTGAGATAGTATTAAAAAAATACATCTTATAAATTGATGGCTGGAATGGGCTTCCTTCCATACACGACAGTGCCGTTTTAATGTGCTTATCTGATTTGCTTGGTGAGGCCATGGCATGAGGGAATGTCCGTTGTCCCCAATTGAGTGAAAAGTAGGCTCTTTCTATTCATAACTGTTAAGCTAACTACAGGTGTAAACTGTATACTCAGATGTTGAAACAAATTCGCGAATTAGCTAAGTATTTTGATTGAATTTGACTTTTGTCAAAAGTTTTGGTGACGTTCATGTCTAACGTTACTCAATGCGAGCTAGCTAACTAATGCATAGTTAGCTAACGTTATCTAGCTAACGTTACAGTACACAATAATGTGAAATTGGTGAAAAAAATTACGTTTGCAGTAAGTAGCTAGCCAGTTACTTTTACGCTCATACTTTTATTTTATATAACTAACTCACCTGGGTAGATATTTGTAGTCAACTATTTGTTAGCTAACGGTTAACTTGCTAGCAAAGTTGAATTTAATTTCACCCAAATATCAACATTGTTTTTTTGGTTTTGTCCATTTTAGAAATGTGGACCATCCAGGTCTCCCTCATTCTGAGCTTTCTGTGTGGAAGAGGATTAGGAGGAGCAGCTAGAGGAGAGTGTGAATGGGGTGTCAGTCTTTGTGAAATCGGTGACCCCCTCAACAGCATTTCAACCTGTAACTTTGAGAGTCCTCTGACCACCCTGTCAGGAGGCATAGAGATGCAGCAGTTCAGCACCAAGGTTCAGGACATTATAAAGACTCTGACTGACCAGCCAGTCAACACCCAGGAGAGTACCACTGTGAGTTTCCAACCCAGTCGAAGTACAGTGGTTGAGTGGTTTATACTGTTTAACTAGAGGAAGATTCTTCACTGGTTAACTGCACAGTTTCTGTTCTGCAGAGTTATCTTGGCTTCCCTTACTACCTACGCATAGACCTACTGTGTGGTTCAAAGGTAACATAACACCTCTCACATCCTTTAATATGACTTATTTTGAATGCAAACACATCAACTAGAAGAATAATCTACATGTTTGTTCGAACAGGAGTCTTCTAAGCGTGCCATTCAGGAGGCCCTTCTCACAGGGTTGACCCCCAATGTAGTCCTGACCTTCCAGGAACCCGTCCACCCCATCCGCCTCAAATCGCAGAGACTGCAGATCATTCTCACCACAGCCCCCCTGCTGGACAGTGGTATGTGCGCATGTGTGTCAGTTTTGTCTTGTATGTTAATTTGAACTAGACCAAGTTTTTATGAGCTTGCAGCTGTATGTGCTACATGTGTGGTCTGTTTGTAGAGTGGAATTCACTCATGTTCATTTGTGCTCCCGGTCACAACGTCAAGTGTGTGTGTTTTCCTCTGCAGTGCCCTGTGACAGCGACCTGTGCCAGCTGGGTTGGTATGCTCCCATGCCCATCCTTAATGGGTCGGTAGTATACAGGGTTCAAGTGGTGTCAAATGGCCAGGGTCAACTGGTGCCTGAGAGAAGGTCAGTGACAACTGTTTGTGTATTTAAATGTGCACGCATGCATAGGCCTATACCACACAGTGTCTGCCTAGCGTTGTTCATGTACTTGCTTCACTTTACAGGATGTCAAATCAGCCACACTTAAAAGTTTACTATTCAATTCTCATCTAGAAAATGTTTTTTGGGGTATGCCTATTAAGAAATAAGGCACGAGGGAGTATGGTATATGGCCAATATACCACGGCTAAGGGCATTTCTTATGCACAACGCATCGCGGAGTGCCTGGACACAGCCCTTAGCCGTGTATATTTTGGCCATATACCACAAACCCCCGAGGTGCCTTATTGCCATTAATAGTAATTAGAGCAGTAAAAATAAATGTTTTGTCATACCCGTGGTATACGGTCTGATATACCATGGCTGTCAGCCAATCAGCATTCAGGGCCAGAACCAAGATCATGACCCTCTCTCTACATGACTGCTGAACTGCATGCTGTGTCTGTGTTTGTGTGAGCAGCTTTGCAGTGAATGTTAATGGCTATGTGCGCACCACTGACAGAGGGGAGACGGAGTTCTCCTTTGGTACGGAGGTGAGGGACAGACATCCACAAAGAGGGAGAGGAGGAAGGAGAGAGAAAATTAAGCTAATAGACATTCTGTAGATGTGTGGGTGGTTTTGTGTGAAAATGGAGCGAAAATGTTTTGCACTAGGTGTCTTCTGAATGAAGGATTTTTAAAGAGATGTAAACAAAAATGTATTGAAGTTGATTATCCACGAGTAATTGTTAAAGTATAGATTATTTAGGATTTAGGATATTTCAAATGTATATACAGTGCTCTGCTCTTTCTATCTCTCTCTGTTCGTATGTCTATAGATGCCAGCACTGGAGGACATGATGGTTTTGGGCAGTCCCTCTCGCCCTCTGTGGGCAGTGGTGCAGAATTCTCCCGTCCTCATTCTCCCTGGTATTCCTGGCTTCAAGGCTGTTCTGATGACCGCCACAGAGTTCCAGCACACCTCCCCCATCGAGGTAAAACCAGACACATAGTGTAAAGATGCAGGCTCATTGACTGTTTGTGTGAGTGTGTAGTACTGTGTACCCAGCAGACCTGGGTTCAAATAGCATTTGAAAAAAGTTCAATCTATTTTGTCAGGGAGTCATGCTGAGACCAAGGTCTCTTTTGCAGATTAGCCCTGTAATTACAAAAATAAAAGTCAATACAATACATTATGCAAAACAGAGATACAAAAATACATTAATGGAAGGCAAACATATTATTCGTCAAAATATTCCTCAATCAGCTGCCTGAATTGCTATAGAGGCACCAAATCATCCAATTTTGGAGAGTTTTGGAGATTTATTCCACATGTAAGGTGAATTTTGTTTCTTCTAAAACCTGATTTACACAACTCTTGTCGACTGAATTATCTGCTTTCTACTATTAAGCAAGAGGCATGACATATTTCTATAGAAGAAGCCAATTTCTTTTCTAAGCTTCTTAACTTACTGCTCAATATGCTTTTTAAAAGATGGATGCCCAGACATTTGTAAGCTGGGACACGATAATGTGGACCCCATCCAAAGTACATATGCTTAAGTTATTGGCGTCATCTCTATCCGTTCTAGAAAACAACATATACTTAGGTTTAGTTTTACCCGCTTTCAAAACTAATTTAAGGTCAAATGTTTTCTGTAAAACAATGAAGTTCAGATAGAGCCTGGTTAACAGAAAGGGCAATAGAATACACAACTATATCGTCCTCATACAAGTGACAGTTACAATTTTTTACAGACAAACCAGTATTGTTTATATAGATAGTAAAAAGTACATCACCTAAATTCAACCCCTGTTGGACACCTTTTGTAATATCAAGGAAACCTGACTTAACACCATCAGAAAATACACATTGTGTCCTGTCAGGCAGGTAGTTTTTAAACCAATTACATGTAGCCTCATCCAGACCAATTTTGGACAACCTTTTTAATGAATAATGAGTAGTCAACAGTGTCAAAGGACTTTTACAGGTCAATGAAAAGGGCAGCTCAATGTGGCCTTTTGTCCATACAGTTAACTATATCATTTATAACCAATGAAGCAGCAGAGATAGTGCTGCCTGAAGCCAGATTGAGAAACTCTTAAAATACATTTTGTAGATAGGAACTATCTTAGCTTAGAGTTGATCAGAGTTTCTAATATTTTTGCCAGGCAAGAAAGTTTAGAGAGAGGGTGGGAATTATTTTGTTCTGATGGGTCACCATCTTTGTGGAGAAGGAGCACATGGGTGGCCTTCCAAACGCTCGGGATAAAACCAGATATGATCACCAGACAAAAAAATGGTTAATGATTCAGCAATCAAGGGGCCGGAAACCTGCAGTAAAAACGGGTCAAGCATATCAACCCCAGTAGGTTATGTAACATCAATCTTAAGCAAGGAAGTTAGCACATCACAGGTAGTAACTTGTTGAAATGAAAACACATATTTACTAGTAGTTGAGGAGTTTTCAATCAAGTCAGCTAGAGGCTGGGAACAACAAACTGACTGACCAGGGCCCGGTATCCCGATTGCGATGGAACTTAGGTTTACGAGTGTTTTAACTATGCATCTTTCCTACAACGGCTGAAGATGTAACGTACATTTCCCAAAACACCCCGCAGATACGTCGTTGAGGCATGTCGATACTGATAGGATCAAAAGAAAGACAACGCTGCTCTCGGATCAGCTTTCTCCATTAAAATCTTAACTTAACATTAGAATTATTCTACAATACTTGTGACGGCCGGCCGGCCGCCCAACAACCTTCCCGCTTGACCCTATCCCCTCCTCTCTTCTCCGGACCATTTCCGGAGACCTTCTCCCTTACCTCACCTCGCTCATCAACTCATCCTTGACCGCTGGCTACGTCCCTTCCGTCTTCAAGAGAGCGAGAGTTGCACCCCTTCTGAAAAAACCTACACTCGATCCCTCCGATGTCAACAACTACAGACCAGTATCCCTTCTTTCTTTTCTCTCCAAAACTCTTGAACGTGCCGTCCTTGGCCAGCTCTCCTGCTATCTCTCTCAGAATGACCTTCTTGATCCAAATCAGTCAGGTTTCAAGACTAGTCACTCAACTGAGACTGCTCTTCTCTGTATCACGGAGGCGCTCCGCACTGCTAAAGCTAACTCTCTCTCCTCTGCTCTCATCCTTCTAGACCTATCGGCTGCCTTCGATACTGTGAACCATCAGATCCTCCTCTCCACCCTCTCCGAGTTGGGCATCTCCGGCGCGGCCCACGCTTGGATTGCGTCCTACCTGACAGGTCGCTCCTACCAGGTGGCGTGGCGAGAATCTGTCTCCTCACCACGCGCTCTCACCACTGGTGTCCCCCAGGGCTCTGTTCTAGGCCCTCTCCTATTCTCGCTATACACCAAGTCACTTGGCTCTGTCATAACCTCACATGGTCTCTCCTATCATTGCTATGCAGACGACACACAATTAATCTTCTCCTTTCCCCTTTCTGATGACCAGGTGGCGAATCGCATCTCTGCATGTCTGGCAGACATATCAGTGTGGATGACGGATCACCACCTCAAGCTGAACCTCGGCAAGACGGAGCTGCTCTTCCTCCCGGGGAAGGACTGCCCGTTCCATGATCTCGCCATCACGGTTGACAACTCCATTGTGTCCTCCTCCCAGAGCGCTAAGAACCTTGGCGTGATCCTGGACAACACCCTGTCATTCTCAACTAACATCAAGGCGGTGGCCCGTTCCTGTAGGTTCATGCTCTACAACATCCGCAGAGTACGACCCTGCCTCACACAGGAAGCGGCGCAGGTCCTAATCCAGGCACTTGTCATCTCCCGTCTGGATTACTGCAACTCGCTGTTGGCTGGGCTCCCTGCCTGTGCCATTAAACCCCTACAACTCATCCAGAACGCCGCAGCCCGTCTGGTGTTCAACCTTCCCAAGTTCTCTCACGTCACCCCGCTCCTCCGCTCTCTCCACTGGCTTCCAGTTGAAGCTCGCATCCGCTACAAGACCATGGTGCTTGCCTACGGAGCTGTGAGGGGAACGGCACCTCAGTACCTCCAGGCTCTGATCAGGCCCTACACCCAAACAAGGGCACTGCGTTCATCCACCTCTGGCCTGCTCGCCTCCCTACCACTGATGAAGTACAGTTCCCGCTCAGCCCAGTCAAAACTGTTCGCTGCTCTGGCACCCCAATGGTGGAACAAACTCCCTCACGACGCCAGGACAGCGGAGTCAATCACCACCTTCCGGAGACACCTGAAACCCCACCTCTTCAAGGAATACCTAGGATAGGATAAAGCAATCCTTCTGCCCCCCCCCCCCCCCCCTTAAAAGATTTAGATGCACTATTGTAAAGTGGCTGTTCCACTGGATGTCATAAGGTGAATGCACCAATTTGTAAGTCGCTCTGGATAAGAGCGTCTGCTAAATGACTTAAATGTAAATGTAATGTAAATGGATCAGCTCCTAGAAAGATATTATCACCTATGGCTGCAAATATTGATGCGGCTTATTATAATGCTTACCCTATAACAGGTTACCAACTTTGTTAAAGCAAGGCCCCTGAACTCTCATGTATTTTCTGCACTATGCAATGATATGGGCAGCGGCCCTGTAACGCTTTTACAACATTTAGAAGTGCGCTGGTTATCAAGGGGCAAAGTATTGACACATTTTTTTGAATTGAGAGATGAGCTTAAAGTTTTCTTTACTGACCATCATTTTCACTTGTCTGACTGCTTGCATGATGACGAGTTTCTCACACGACTGGCCTATCTGGGTGATGTTTTTTCTCGCCTGAATGATCTGAATCTAGGATTACAGGGACTCTCCGCAACTATATTCAATGTGCGGGACAAAATTGAGGCTATAATTAAGAAGTTGGAGCTCTTCTCTGTCTGCATTAACAAGGACAACACACAGGTCTTTCCATCATTGTATGATTTTTTTGTGTGCAAATGAACTCAAGCTAATGGACAATGTCAAATGTGATATAGCGAAGCACCTGAGTGAGCTGGGTGCGCAATTACACAGGTACTTTCCCGAAACGGATGACACTAACAACTGGATTCGTTATCCCTTTCATGCTCTGCCTCCAGTCCATTTACCGATATCTTTACCGATACCAGCAGCAGCAGAATACCACCCTGCATACCACTGTTGGCTTGCTTCTGAAGCTAAGCAGGGTTGGTCCTGGTCAGTCCCTGGATGGGAGACCAGATGCTGCTGGAAGTGGTGTTGGAGGGCCAGTAGGAGGCACTCTTTCCTCTGGTCTAAAAAATATCCCAATGCCCCAGGGCAGTGATCGGGGACACTGCCCTGTGTAGGGTGCCGTCTTTCGGATGGGACGTTAAACGGGTGTCCTGACTCTCTGAGGTCATTAAAGATCCCATGGCACTTATCGTAAGAGTAGGGGTGTTAACCCCGGTGTCCTGGCTAAATTCCCAATCTGGCCCTCAAACCATCATGGTCACCTAATAATCCCCAGTTTACAATTGGCTCATTCATCCCCCTCCTCTCCCCTGTAACTATTCCCCAGGTCGTTGCTGCAAATGAGAACGTGTTCTCAGTCAACTTACCTGGTAAAATAAAAATAAATAAAAAATCTGAACAAGAGAGCCTCATCGAAATTGCAACAAGCGGTTCTGTGAAAATTAAATTTAATCAGAAGCCACTGACAGATTTCTGGATTGGGCTGCCCTCAGGGTATCCTGCCTTGGCAAATCGCGCTGTTAAGACACTGATGTCCTTTGCAACCACATACATATGTGAGAGTGGATTCTCGGCCCTCACTAGCAGGAAAACTAAATACAGGCACAGACTGTGTATGGGAAATGATTTAAGATTGAGACGCCCTCTAATACAACATACAACATAACTCTGCAACAATGCAGAGTTATGTGCATCCTTTCAAGCACACCGTTCTCATTAACCTGTGGTGAGTTATTCACACTTTTCGATGAACAAATTAGGTGTTATATGTAAGATGGTTAAATAAAGAGCAAAATTATTGATTATTATTATTTGTGCACTGGTCCTATAAGAGCTCTTTGTCACTTCCCACGAGCCGGGTTGTGACAAACTCACACTCATTCTTATGTTTAATAAATGTACCGTATATTGTGTGGCAGGCTTACATTGTTGGCAAAAAACAACATTTGAGAGTGCGCTGACTCTGGTGCTAGAGGGTGTACGCAGCTGGAGGTTGAATGTTTGAAGGGGTACGGGTCTATAAAAAGTTTCGGAACCACTGCCCTATGATAATGCACTAAATCAAGATTTGGAACATCATTATGCACATGTTAGGCTACACTTCATGAAATATATTGAGACAAATTACAGACGGTAGCGTACAAGTAGAAAAATAGAACTCAATGGATTGAACATAGGCCTATAGCCTAGTGTAGTCTATTTATATTTGAATGTTGTCATCTGTTTTAATTTGAAGCATCTTTCTTTATATTGTTTGTATGAATTGCAAAGACATTGGCAACTTTGTATTTGTATTTTGTAATCAACTTTGTTCTGAAGTTATCAGCTGTCACAGAGAGGCGGATAAGCCATGTGATTCAATGTTTAGTGGAGATCTTCTGTATATAAAGTGACACAGGAGGGCAAAAGTACATCTAATGATGCACTTAGCTGTTCTTGTCTGGGGCAGGTGTTAGATTACGAGCGCTTTCAAGTGCAACGTTAATTACGATGGTTTTGGGAAACAGCTCTGAGATTTAACGATGCTCCTACGAAGGTTCTAATGATGAACTTAGCCTTAAGATGCTTTTGGGAAATCGGGCCCATGGCTATAAAATAATCCTCAAATTAAAATATACAATTTTATACACATACAATATACAATATACATATACAAAAACATTTATTGTAATGATGCCTGAGTCTGACAGAACTTGCTTAGGCAGGGAAGGGGAGGGAATTAGCACACTTCAGCAAATACATTTTTTTCACAAATTTATAAGAATCACCAGCAGGGTCAGAAATAGAGCTTAACAAGTAGTTGGATTTAGCTTTCGTAATCAAGATAGTACAACTGTTTCTGAGTTGTCTGAAAGATTTCCAATCAGAGACAGTCAGTTTTCCTAGCTTTGGCCGAGGCTTGGTTCCTCTTGTGAATAAGCTCTGAAATATCAAATGAATACCAAGAGTTTGATTTGTTCTTAACTGTATATTGTTTCAAAAGTGCATGTTTATCTGCTAGGCACCAGCCTGGGCAACTCCAGTCCTCGGGGGCCTGATTGGTGTCACACTTTTGTCCCAGTCCCAGCTAACACACCTGACTACAATAATCAACTAATCATGATCTTCAGTTTACAATGTAATTGGTTTAAATCAGCTGTGTTTGCTAGGAGGGGCAAAGTGGGGGAAAGTGTGACACCAATTAGGCCCCCCGAGGACTGGAGTTGCCCAGGCCTGTCAGACCTCAGACAGCGAGGAGAATAAAAATAGAGGAGAAATGTTCAATGGCTAACTGAGTCAGGAATACAGGGAACTCTAGATAACTCGCATTGGGATAATTCATGTAAAACGATAAAAGCCGATTAAGTATATTTATTGTCCGTAGAGGTTCGGCCACTGTTGCGACTCGATAGGTTTGGGAGATCCCTCGATGACCAACGGGATGTGGGACATGGTGGACCCAAGCCAATCAGTAGAATACCCCGAGGCTGGGGGATTGCAGTCCTCCGCAAGTAAACAGTTGTTGCATTGGAAATTGGGCCGGTCCACGTTGTCCCAGAACATAGCAAAATAGATGCAACTCCTACAACGTAGGAAACGTTTACATTTGATATTTTTGTTTCGTATACTCCCAATAATAAATTATACAAAAAGCTGAAAATGTTTGAATGCTTTAGTTGTGCTTGATTGAGCTTGCATGGTGCAATGGAACTAATGGAATAGTCCCTAAAGTGCAAACCCTGCCCATCTGTCACACCAAACAGGCTCAAGCAAATGTTTCATTTTAGTCCATTTCAATTCCAATTTTCCTGAATGCTTCTCCATAAGAAAAACATTGTAATTTCAGTTTACTACCTGAATTTACATATAATTAACCTCCACTCTGGTATGCATGTGTGTCCAAATGGTTTACACTTAGGTGGGCATCGAGAGCTGTTGGGCGGGCTCCCTGAACTGCCCCCAGGTGGAGTTCTCCTCCATGATCTTGGAGGCAATCTCCACAGAGAGCTCCCTGTTCATCCGCCAGAACCAGCTGCTGCACCGCTTCGTGGGCAACTTCTCTCTGCTGCCTCTAAGAGTCTCGCCCTCAGGTACCAGCGCACCGTCAGACACCGCTGGCTCCCATTCACCCTGCTTACACACTGGAACATGAAATCTGGAATCTCTGTCCCCTGTATTCACAGAATAAATAAAATCAAAGTTTATTTGTCACGTGCGCCGAATACAACAGGTTTAGACCTTACAGTGAAATGCTTACTTACAGGCTCTAACCAATAGTGCAAAAAAGGTATTAGGTGAACAATAGGTAGATAAAGAAATAAAACAACAGTAAAAAGACAGGCTATATACAGTAGCAAGGCTACATACTGGTTAGTCAGGCTGATTGAGGTAGTATGTACATGTAGATATGGTTAAAGTGACTATGCATATATGATGAACAGAGAGTAGCAGTAGCGTAAAAGAGGGATTGGTGGGTGGCGGGACACAATGCAGATAGCCCGGTTAGCCAATGTGCGGGAGCACTGGTTGGTCGGCCCAATTGAGGTAGTATGTACATGAATGTATAGTTAAAGTGACTATGCATATATGATAAACAGAGAGTAGCAGCAGCGTAAAAAGAGGGGTTGGGGGGGGGGCACACAATGTAAATAGTCCGGGTAGCCATTTGATTACCTGTTCAGGAGTCTTATGGCTTCGGGGTAAAAACTGTTGAGAAACTTTTTGTCCTAGACTTTGTCCTAGAAATTGCACAGTTGATTCTCAAACTGAGACTACGGCACCTAGAGACGCATGAACACAGATGAAATTACGTATTCATTCATGAATATTATGTTTCTGTCCAAGTTAAACAACTCAACTATTGTTGGATAAGCTGCATACGTAAAAAGACTGTCAACAGATGACTCACATTGAAAAAAACCAGTGGCAAAATTTCGGGCACAAAGTCTCTTTGTGGCCATAGCATTCAGGTCCACTAACAAAACCATACATAGCTCCATTAAAACTCTCCGTATCCCCCTCTCTCTACCCTGTGTCAGAGGTGTGGCAGCAGGTGCTGCGCACAGTGTGTGTGTCCCGCATGGTGCCTGTGTTCATCCCGTACCACGACACCGAGTACTTCTACATCCTGGGAGGAGGCTGGCAGAAGGGCACCCTCTACAGGGCCCAGGTCTACGGTCAGTCAGTCAGTTAGTTAGTTATTCAAGCAGACAGGCAGCCAGTCAATTAGTCAAACAATGAATCAGTCAGCCAGTCAGTCCTAAACCTCTGGCTTTCATCTGCTGTCAGATATGATGACTGTCTCTTATTTGGGATTTCCTTCTCTGTTTTTTTCTTATCACACAATTCTCTTAGTCTTTACTTCTCTTATTATTTTCCACGGTTCAATTTCCCCAGCAGATGGGGATGTGACGTTTACTCAGTTGCTAGACTCCAAGGGCAGAACTGCTTGCGAGTTTATGAACAGTGAGTTCACCAGCCACCATATTTTCCATGAATTACCATGAATGTTTTATATTAAGGTTTTTTGTAGTACAATACACAACTGTCTAATGTAGGCTAACTGATGGTTGTGTTATGAAATATTATTTTTCACTGTCTGCAGACCCGGGTAAAATTGTATTTTAAATTATTTGAAATACTTTATCTGTGCTTGATTGAACTTGCCTGGCTTAATTAACTAATATAATAGTTACAAAGGTGCTAACCCTGCCAATTTGGTGCTTAAGCAAACGCTGAAAGTATTTGAATGAATTCAAGTAGTATTTGAACCCAAGTCTGAACTTTTTAGATTCACGCCTCATGTGTATACTATCCTCAGGTAAAGCCTGCCAGGTCAAATGGGCAGCCCAGGATTCTTCTCACAACCACCTGATTGACTTGATTCTCCTCGAACTGCTACTGGACAATAAACAGGCCCACTCCTACCACCTCCTCATATTAGGTACAGTAGTAACATGTTATTTCAGATGATTTACAGAAACTTTGAAGCCCGAAAGTCTGCACACTATAATTCCAATGTAACAGAGTGGTGTGAGAAGTAGGACATGTAATAATAAGACTGTTTCTGGTCTTTGCAGACAATAATTTCCACCTTGGCGACACCTTGCCCAAGTATATACCAAAAGGTATTTTCTGCCCCTCTTATATATGTTTTGCATTTTGTAACTGAGTTGAGTTGGTTTAAACTCACTCCTCAGGTTGAAATACCCCCACCCGTTAGCTTTTCAGTGGTGCAGCTGGCTAAGGTGTTTCCAGAGGACGGTCACGTGTGTTTGCAAGACCGAGGATGCAAGATTGAGTACCAGTGTGAACTCTTGAGCGAGGAAGCTAAACTATTGAGCGACAGCGTAACCACATTAATATTATGTATTATATTATGTGAAATATTGACTTGTTTTGCATTAGGGTGAGTAACGGTGTGTGTTTGTGCAGGCAGTGGAGACTCGTTCACGGTGGTGACCAAGACTCAGGAGAATGTCACAGTGACTCTGCACTTGAGGGGCATGGTGTTCAACCCCATCAGTGCCATCCTCTACATCTGGGGCAACGCTCTGCTCTGCTCGTGGGTATTCAGCTGTGTGTGTGTGTGTGTGTGTGTGTGTGTGTGTGTGTGTGTGTGTGTGTGTGTGTGTGTGTGTGTGTGTGTGTGTGTGTGTGTGTGTGTGTGTGTGTGTGTGAGAGAGAGAGAGGCAAGCAAGCTTACATTTAGGGTTTATATAGCTATAGATTTGAGCGACAGGACTGTGAGCACACACAACTGAAACAGCCTCTGAAATAAAGGCTAGAAAGTAGCATAAGTGTGTGCATAACGTTTGTGTAAGGGTTTCCATTAGGAAAATGTGGCGCCGAACATTTGGCTGGCATTATTTTAATTTCCCGGACACCTACGGTTCTCAGAATGACAGAAATCACCTCTCCATCACGGTTGACAACTCCACAGTGTCGCCCTCCCAGAGTGCAAAGAACCTTGGTGTGACCCTGGACAACGCACTGTCATTTTCTGCAAACATCAAAGCAGTAACTCGGTTCTGCAGGTTCATGCTCTACAACATCCGTAGAGTACGACCCTACCTCACACAGGAAGCGGCAAAAGTCCTAATCCAGACACCTGTCCTCTCCCGTCTGCACTACTGCAACTCGCTGTTGGTTGGGCTCCCCACTTGTGCCATCAACCTCCTGCAACTTATCCAGAACACTGCAGCCCACCTGGTTTTCAACCTTTCCAAGTTCTCTCATGTCACCCCGCTCCTCCACACACTCCACTGGCTTCCAGTCGAAGCTCGCATCCCCTACAAGACCATGGTGCTTACCTATGGAACAGCAAGAGGAACTGCCCATCCCGACCTTCAGGCTATGCTCAAACCCAACACCCCAACCCAAGCACTCTGTTCTGCCACCTCAGGTCTCTTGGCCCTCCCACCCCTAGGGGAGGGCAGCTCCCGCTCTGCCCAGTCCAAGCTCTTCTCTGTCCTGGCACCCAATGGTGGAACCAGCTTCCCCCTGATGCTAAGACAGCAGAGTCCCTTACCATCTTCCGAACACCCCTGAAACCCTACCTCTTCAAGCAGTATCTTAAATAATCCTCCTCCTCACCTTGAGCGCCCCCCCCTTCTAGCTCTGACTCTACTTTGAGGAAGAATTTACTGTCTATGCCTGTGATGTGTTTGTCCCACCTAGCTGTCTTTAGATGAATGCACTAACTAGATAAGAGCATCTGCTAAATGACTAAAATGTAAACTTAATTAATCTTAACAGAATATGCAGCTCGATGATGCAACTGCTGCGTACTTAACAATTCCGATTTTAGAATAAAATGACGAGTAACGTTAGGCCTAATGAACAGCAAAATCACTAGTCTATGTCAATCTATTATCCCCCATAGTAGAAAAGTTGACCTATTCTATTGGTCAGCTTGTCATTCTGTACGAGAAAGAAATAGCCTATTCCAAACAGACTCTGGGATGATAGATCCCACATTCATATAACCAGTAGGCCTAGGCAAAGAAAATCAAAATAAGCCATGAGGCTGATGCAACAGATCAGAATGTTTCACTTAAAATGTTGATAAACAATTATTTCTTCACATTATAAGCAGAGCAATGCACAGGATTGTGCCTTTGGCTACTGAACAATGAAAGAAAGTTGATTTGAAAACCAATAGAACATGAGAGAAATGGGCTACTTGTTTCAATGGCATATAGAACTCTTTATGAAATAATTACCTCCCATGTTTGGTTGTGTTTTGGCTAGGCTGCTTTGAAGCAAGGTGATCATGCCTCATAATATGTCGTAAAACGATCAGGTTTCAAATCATTAAGTTCATTAAATCATTATGTTTTCAAAATGCGTACTGGCTCCAGCTCATTGCAAAGTGGTGTGTGACGCGCTGAAGCCTGCCTACCGTTATATGCACTAGAATGGCAAATGGGAAGTGTGCTTCAGTTACAGTTGAGAAATAAAAAATAGTAGCGCCGTGGCTATCAAAACTGTTTTTAACATGCGATTTCATTTAGAATTGTTTGCGCAATGATTGGGCTTAAAAAAAAATCACGTTTCACTCCAGCTGCAAAATAAACTGTAACAGATTTTCAGCTTAAACTAGGCTCTCTTATCTGTATGCTGTGCACGTGTGATAAATAATAATCATAACGACTAATGAAAATACATCTGGCCATTTAATTCCACAAAATTATGCAAACTAACCCATAGACCGATAAGTATGAGCGGTCAAATGTATTTGCATCAACTGTTTTTTTCATAAATGAATAGGCTAAAAAACATTATTTTGCAATGGGAATTTTTTTCTTCTCCCAGACAATTAGCTGATGCCAAGTTTATTTATCGGTTTATAATTTTTTTACATCTGCCAAAAGCCAGCTACTATCGGCTAACGGAAACCATGGTGCATGTGTGTGTAAACGCAGGTACAGTTGAAGTCGGAAGTTTACATACACTTAGGTTGGAGTCATTAAAACTCGGTTTTTCAACCACTCCACAAATTTCTTGTTAACAAACTATAGTTTTGGCAAGTCAGTTAGGACATCTACTTTGTGCATGACACAAGTAATTTCCCCAACAATTGTTTACAGACAGATTATTTAACTTATAATTCACTCTATCACAATTCCAGTGGGTCAGAAGTTTACATACACTAAGTTGACTGTGCCTTTAAACAGCTTGGAATATTCCAGAAAATTATGTCATGGCTTTAGAAGCTTCTGATAAGCTAATTGACATAATTTGAGTCAATTGGAAGTGTGCCTATGGATGTATTTCAAGGCCTACCTTTCAACTCAGTGCGTATTTTCTTGACATCATGGGGAAATCTAAAGAAATCAGCCAAGACCTCAGAAGGTTTTTTTTTTAGACCTCCACAAGTCTGGTTCATCCTTGGGAGCAATTTCCAAACTCTTGACCCAAACAGCTACAGACCTATATCTATCCTACCCTGCCTTTCTAAGGTCTTCGAAAGCCAAGTCAACAAACAGATTACCGACCATTTCGAATCCCACCATACCTTCTCCGCTATGCAATCTGGTTTCAGAGCTGGTCATGGGTGCACCTCAGCCACGCTCAAGGTCATAAACGATATCTTAACCGCCATCGATAGGAAACAGTACTGTGCAGCCATATTCATTGACCTGGCCAAGGCTTTTGACTCTGTCAATCACCACATCCTCATCGGCAGACTCGACAGCTTTGGTTTCTCTAATGATTGCCTCGCCTGGTTCACCAACTACTTCTCTGATCGAGTTCAGTGTGTCAAATCGGAGGGTCTGTTGTCCGGACCTCTGGCAGTCTCTATGGGGGTGCCACAGGGTTCAATTCTTGGACCGACTCTCTTCTCTGTATACATCAATGATGTCGCTCTTGCTGCTGGTGAGTCTCTGATCCACCTCTACGCAGACGACACTATTCTGTATACTTCTGGCCCTTCTTTTGACACTGTGTTAACAACCCTCCAGGCGAGCTTCAATGCCATACAACTCTCCTTCCGTGGCCTCCAATTGCTCTTAAATACAAGTAAAACTAAATGCATGCTCTTCAACCGATCGCTGCCTGCACCTGCCCGCCTGTCCAACATCACTACTCTGGACGGCTCTGACTTAGAATATGTGGACAACTACAAATACCTAGGTGTCTGGTTAGACTGTAAACTCTCCTTCCAGACTCACATCAAACATCTCCAATCCAAAGTTAAATCTAGAATTGGCTTCCTATTCCGCAACAAAGCATCCTTCACTCATGCTGCCAAACATACCCTTGTAAAACTGACCATCCTACCAATCCTCGACTTCGGTGATGTCATTTACAAAATAGCCTCCAAAACCCTACTCAATAAATTGGATGCAGTCTTATCACAGTGCCATCCGTTTTGTCACCAAAGCCCCATATACTACCCACCACTGCGACCTGTACACTCTCGTTGGCTGGCCCTCGCTTCATACTCGTCGCCAAACCCACTGGCTCCAGGTCATCTACAAAACCCTGCTAGGTAAAGTCCCCCCTTATCTCAGCTCGCTGGTCACCATAGCAGCACCTACCTGTAGCACGCGCTCCAGCAGGTATATCTCTCTGGTCACCCCCAAAACCAATTCTTCCTTTGGCCGCCTCTCCTTCCAGGTCTCTGCTGCCAATGACTGGAACGAACTACAAAAATCTCTGAAACTGGAAACACCTATCTCCCTCACTAGCTTTAAGCACCAGCTGTCAGAGCAGCTCATAGATTACTGCACCTGTACATAGCCCATCTATAATTTAGCCCAAACAACTACCTCTTTACCTACTGTATTTATTTATTTTGCTCCTTTGCACCCCATTATTTCTATCTCTACTTTGCACCTTCTTCCACTGCAAACCAACCATTCCAGTGTTTTTTTTACTTGCTATATTGTATTTACTTCGCCACCATGGCCGTTTTTTATATTTTTATTTATATATATATTTTATTTGCCTTCACCTCCCTTATCTCACCTCACATTGTATATAGACTTATTTTTCACTGTATTATTGACTGTATGTTTGTTTTACTCCATGTGTAACTATGTGTTGTATGTGTCGAACTGCTTTGCTTTATCTTGGCCAGGTCGCAATTGTAAATGAGAACGTGTTCTCAATTTGCCTACCTGGTTAAATAAAGGTTAAATAAATAAATAAAAACGTCTGAAGGTACCACGTGCATCTGTACAAACAATAGTACGCAAGTATAAACACCATGGGACCACGCAGCCGTTATACCGCTCAGGAAGGAGACGCGTTTTGTCTCCTAGAGATGAACGTACTTTGGTGCAGAAAGTGCAAATCAATCTCAGAACAACAGACAGACTACGGTTTGCAACTGCACATGGGAGAAAAGATTGTACTTTTTGGAGAAAGCTTGCAAGCTGAAGAACACCATCCCAACCGTGAAGCACGGGGGTGGAAGCATCATGTTGTGGTGGTGCTTTGCTGCAGGAGGGACTGGTGCACTTCACAAAATAGATGGCTTCATGAGGATGGAAAATGATGAATAGGCCAAAATTCACCCAACTTATTGTGGGAAGCTTGTGGAAGGCTACCTGAAATGTTTGACCCAAGTTAAACAATTTAAAGGCAATGCTACCAAATACTAATTGAGTGTATGTAAACTTCTGACCCACTGGAAATGTGATGAAAGAAATAAAAGCTGAAATAAAATTTTCTCTACTGTTATTCTGACATTTCACATTCTTAAAATAAAGTGGTGATCCTAACTGACCTAAGACAGGGAATTTTTACTAGGATTAAATGTCAGGAATTGTGAAAAACTGAGTTGAAATGTATTTGGCTAAGGTGTATGTAAACTTCCGACTTCAACTGTACATGCATGATGCTTGCATGAAGGTAGGTCATATTTACAGAAAGTCATTGTCTATCTTTTGTCTGTGGTTCCCAACAGTCAAGACCAGGGGATGAGCTACCTGTTCTTTAATGGCTTCCCTCTGGATCAGATGATCAAGTACTTCACTCTGTCCTACCACGGAGAGTTCGCCTTCGTCACAGAGACCGAAGAGGTATATCCGTGTGAAGTACTTTTTTGCTCATTCATTGTGAAATTACGTGTATTTGTGTTACAAACGTGTGTGATATGAAACACTCATTTGTGACAATATAAAATGAGTGTGTGTGAGCATGTTTGTTTGTGTGCACGTGTGTGTTTCAGCTGTGGTGGGGGCAGGAGGGCGTGGACCAGGTAATGCGAGTGCGCCCCTCCCTGGGCTGGCAGGCCTTCTCTAGCCTGCAGGCTCTGAAGGGCGACAGCTCCTACTCCATGACCCACAGCCTGCTCACTGTCTTCTACGACTGGGACAAACAGTTGCAGGAGGTAACCCTATAACTATTATCAATTTATAAACGTGGATTGTGTATCAGTCTCATAGGGATGTGTATGATTAACCAGATTGACAAGTGTATTTTTGGCAGAATCAGAAAGACAGTTGTGGCAGTCTTAAGATTTGATCACAGTTGTTATATAAAATAGGTTGTACATCACTTGTACAACCTGAGTGTGCACTAGGCCTATTTGTTTTCATGAGAATATACACTGCGTGTACAGAACATTAGGAACACCTTCCTAATATTGAGTTGCATCCCCTTTTGCCGTCAGAACAGCCTCAATTTGTCTGGAATGGACTCTACAAGGTGACAGTTGTGTCAAGTTTGCTGGATGTCCTTTTGGTGGTGGACCATTCTTGAAACACACAGGAAACTGCTGAGTGTGAAAAACCTGAGAGCGTTGCAGTTTTTGACACTCATACCGGTGCGCCTGGCACCTACTACCATACCCTTTTCAAAGGCACTTAAATATTTTGTCTTGTCAATCACCCTCTGAATGGGACACGTCTCATTTGTCTGGAGGCTGAAAACTCCTTCTTTTAATCTGTCTTCTCCCCTTCATCTACACCGATTTAACAGGTGACATCAATAAGGGATCATAGCTTTCACCTGGTCAGTCTTTGCAATGGAGCAGGTGTTCCTAAGTTTTGTATTCTCAGTGTAGATGTTGTATAATTTTATTTCTTTCCACCTGTGGGAGGTTGACGGTAAACCCTCTCTCTCGTCTCTCTTTCCTCTCGTTAGGTGGTTTACACAGTGGACTCTAAGGGAAAGGGTTCTGTGGTGAAGAGGGAGCTGCCTGTGCCAGAGATACTTTCCTATAGCCACTTCTTGACCACCCCCCGCAAAGTCCACCACTTGGAGTACTGTGCCTATATCTGGGTTTTATACTGACTACTTCAATGTACATCTTTAGCCGAATACATATTACCGTTTTCCTTTCTCCTGCCCTTTCCCCTCTCCCCCCAGGTCGTTCAGTGCCTTCTCTTTTCCCCTCACCTGCCCCTTCTTCTGGGAGCACATGGCAGACCTGCCCCACCCAGAGCCCTACAACCGTATCCAGCAATACCTGACCCGGCCCCCCCTGGTGCCCACCTACTTGGGCCTCCAGACCACTGCCTCCCTGGCCACCTACCAGGGCCTGCTGCACCACCTGCTCCAACTGCACTCAGACTACATCATGGTAGGCCTACATCAGCCGTCTGTCTGCTCCATACCACGCCCAATCCCAAGTCGACCCCTATTCACTTGTGGAGATGAGAGGATTTCCCCAGGTCCTACAAATGAGAATGTCATCTCGGTCAACTTACCTGGTAAAATAAGGGTTAAAAAACATTTGACCATTATCTACCTCAGATCTCCACAAGTGCATAGAGCGTAGAATCGAGGGGGCGATTTGGGATTGTGTCCTACTCCTTCATTCTCCTTCCTCTAGCTCCAGTGTAAAGTTACCGCCTCCCATCAGGCTGGTGAAATCACTCACCTCAGTGCTGTTGTGATTGCCAGAGGAGGCATTGCTTTTGTGAAGGATTTAACGATACTGACTTGATTGACTTTACTTCTTTCCAGGACATTGGCGACCCCGTCCATAACCCAACCTGGCGCTTGTGGAAGGACAAAGTTATATATGCGGTCAGATTCTTCTAAGAGTTTGACCCTGCACAGAAAACACACACGCACAGATGGATACACACACAAATATATACACCGTCTGTCACTCCACATGAAAGTTTCCCTTTACCCCTTAATACCAATCGTGTCCTCTTGGCTCCCCAGGACTACTACTTCTACATGGCTGGCAACGGCGTGTCGTCCACAGGTTTCAACGTGGAGATTGGGGGCTACTCCCGGGCCTACATGAGTTCGGAGATCACCTTCCCAGACATGGTGTACCTGGACCGGGTTTCCTCCTTCTCCTTCTCCATCTACATCGCCTGCAGCTCAGCCAAACACCTCTCTGTGGAGGAGAAACCCAGAGGTGGGAGCAGAGAATGGGCTCATGTTCATTAGGCTATATTTAAAAGAAAGTGAATGCTGTTTGTACTCAAGTCATACACCAGTGAAAATCATTTCAACATACTAATGAACTGTTTAAGAGCATTCTGTTGGCGTTCCTGTGATGTTGTTTTACGTCATTTGTTGTGTGTCTAATGATTGTCGTACCTTAAAGAGCTCAGTGACATCAACTACATCTGGCTCTCAGCTGAGGTATCCAACAACCGCTACATCCATGTGTCTGTGACCAGGAACGAGCTCTTCAACAGAGGGGCCGTGTTATATAAGGTAACACATACAGAAACCAAGCCTGAGATACCTCAGTATGTCCTTCACTGTATCACCACCACTTGACTTTTACAACCTACAACATACTTTTCACACAGCTTAATTTTCACATATTTTCAGTTGATCACAGTGGCAGTGTGCTCACAGCTCAGTGTAATATAATATTTGCCATTTAGCAGACACTTTTATCCAGAGCATGCATACATTTTCATATCGGTGGCCCCAGTGGCAATCGAACCCATGGCCCACGACCCTAGCATTGCAAGTGCCATCCTCTACCAACTGAGCAAACAGGTCAAACTGTGTATAGTGTTACCATTACGGAACAAAATTACGTTCTTCCGCATTCCCAGGTAACTGTGAAAGACAGGGGGCTGTTTCCCGGTCAAGTGCTGGCGGGTGCGGGGCTCCTGGCTTTCAACCTCCTGCTAAGGGTGAGACGTGAACCGCGAGGGCCTGGAACAATATGGCTCATATATTTGACAGGGAATGCTACAACTCTGAATGTTTGGATATGTTTTATGAGTAGTGTTGTTGAGTCTTCTATCCACCAGGTCTCTCTCTCTCTCTCTCGAACTGATGTGTGAATGCAGGTGAGCAGCTCGGAGATGAAGTGCTACCAGCAGAAAGACCAGGGGATAGCCCTTAGAGTCAGTATCATGTTGTCTGTACTCCATCTATGCTGTCCTATTTTGTTCGACTCATTTAGTAGGGTCAACTTCAAGACAACCCAATGCATTGAAAACACTGGTGCTATAGACCATTCAATGCCATCTAATGCCTAATTCACATGGCTCGAATATTTTCCTTTCATGTCATCCTTTCCATCAGTTCCAGCAACTATGGTGGATGTGTTACCAGGCTAGCCCAATACAGCTCAGCTCAGCCCTATAGTGTGACCAGGCATACATGTCTCTGCCACCTGTAACTGATATTCTGTTTTGTTTTGCACCACCACTTAGGGGCTGCACAGGGTGCCCATCTACATTGGCTGCCCTCCCGGGAACCGCCTGGCATTTGACATCACAACCACCCTGGAGCAGTGTGCCAACAACAACAAGCGCTACTTCAACTGCCCCAAACCCGACCCCATCATGCCTTGCTTTTACTATGAAGACCGTGAGACTATGACCCTGAACTAAACCTGATTTGAAATAGTCAATGTTTGCGAAGACATAAGTTTTGACCCTCAACCTAAATCTAAATTGCACACATACATCTTGTACATTAGTGCGGCGGGGAGAACGGCAGTGAAAATGTATAATGTAAGGGGGATACCTAGTCAGTTGTACAACTGAATGCAGTCAACTGAAATGTGTCTTCTGCATTTAACCCAACCCCTCTGAATCAGAGAGGTGCGGGGGGCTGCAATAATTGACATCCACAGCGCCCGGGGAACAGTGGGTTAACTACCTTGCTTGGGCAGAACGACAGGTTTTTACCTTGTCAGCTCAGGGATTCGATCCAGCAACCTTTCGGTTACTGGCCCAACGCTCTAACTACTAGGCTACCTGCCGTCAACTACCTACCACATTTACATGTCCTCCATTGTGTCTCTGTCTGCAGTGTTCTATCCCTTCTTCTTGATCCAGGACATGGTCTCTGGAGAGTCCGAGAGATTCCTCGGGAGGTAAACCCCCTCCCCCTTCATATCAATCTTATCCACTCTTGTGCTGCCTTTTTGTACTCAAGACAAAAAAATAAACATCTTTGTGGTTTCTATACATTAATTGCTGTTGTTGAAGCCCATAGCTTGATATCATACTGTCTCTAATTGTTACACTACAGCTATACCTTTAAGGTGGTTGGCGGAGGAGCTTACTCGAAAGATCACCTTCGCCTCTACACTCCAGAGGAGGTGCTTATGTATAACAGCCTCAACTACAGGTAATGGAGTTGCACTGGAGCTACACAGGAAAACACAAAGGACCCAAATGTATCGTTTTAATATATTAGGACCAGGTTGGTTTAAAATACGGTACCAATAGAGATGCATATTTGTGTGATTCACCCTGGTTTCTCTCTGTCCCACAGCTCCCAGAGGACACTGGTCTGGATGTTTGAAGACATGGACAGCAGTGTTAATATCACTAAGGAAGGATTCGTGGTCATGCATGGCAATACAAACAAGATTCGGTAACACTCACATATATATATATATATATATATATATATATATATATATATATATATATATATATATATATATATATACACACACACACACACACATTATTTCAGCTTTTATTTCTTTCATCACATTCCCAGTGGGTCAGAAGTTTACATACACTCAATAAGAATTTGGTAGCATTGCCTTTAAATTGTTTAATTTGGGTCAATCGTTTCAGGTAGCCTTCCACAAGCTTTCCACAATAAGTTGGGTGAATTTTGGCCCATTCCTCCTGACAGAGCTGGTGTAACTGAGTCAGGTTTGTAGGCCTTTTTGCTCGCACACGCTTTTTCAGTTCTGCCCACAAATGTTCTATAGGATTGAGGTCAGGGCTTTGTGATGGCCACTCCAATACCTTGACTTTGTTGTCCTTAAGCCATTTTTCCACAATTCTGGAAGTATGCTTGGGGTCATTGTCCATTTGGAAGACCCATTTGCAACCAAGCTTTAACTTCCTGACTGATGTCTTGAGATGTTGCTTCAATATATCCATATAAATGTCCTTCCTCATGAAGCCATCTATTTTGTGAAGTGCACTAGTCCCTCCTGCAGCAAAGCACCCCCACAACATGTTGCTGCCACCCCCGTGCTTCACGGTTGGGATGGTGTTCTTCATCTTGCAAGCATCCCACTTTTTCCTCCTAACATAACGATGGTCATTATGGCCAAACAGCTCTATTTTTGTTTCATCAGACCAGAGGACCTTTCTCCAAAAAGTACGATCTTTGTCTCCATGTGCAGTTGCAAACCGTAGTCTGGCTTTTTTATGGCGGTTTTAGAGCAATGGCTTCTTCCTTGCTGAGCAGCCTTTCAGGTTATGTCTACATAGGACTCGTTTTACTGTGGATATAGATACTTTTGTACCTATTTCCTCCAGCATCTTCACAAGGTCCTTTGCTGTGGTTCAAGGCTTGATTTGCACTTTTTGCACCAAAGTACGTTAGTCTCTAGGAGACAGAACGCTTCTCCTTCCTGAGTGGTATGACGGCTGCGTGGTCCCATGGTGTTTATGCTTGCGTACTATTGTTTGTACAGATGAGCGTGGAACCTTGAGGCGTTTGGAAATTGCTCCCAAGGATGAACCAGACTTGTGGAGGTCTACAATTATTTTTCTGAGGTCTTGGCTGATTTCTTTTGATTTTCACATGATGTCAAGCAAAGACGCACTGAGTTTGAAGGTAGGCCTTGAAATACATCCACAGGCACACCTCCAATTGACTCAAATGATGTCAATTAGTTTATCAGAAGCTTCTAAAGCCATGACATCATTTTCTGGAATTTTCCAAGCTGTTTAAAGGCACAATCAACTTAGTGTATGCAAACTTCTGACCCACTGGAATTGTGATACAGTGAATTAATTATAAGTGAAATAATCTGTCTGTAAACAGTTGTTGGAGAAATTACTTGTCATGCACAACGTAGATGTCCTAACCGACTTACCAAAACTATAGTTTGTTTTAACAAGAAATTTGTGGAGTGGTTGAAAACGAGTTTTAATGACTCCAACCTAAGTGTATGTAAACTTCTGACTTCAACTGTATATATACACACATACGTATACACACATATATGTATATACACACACACACATATATATGTATATATACACGTGTGTGTGTATATATACATATATATATGCACATCACATATATATACACTGCTCAAAAAAATTAAGGGAACACTTAAACAACACAATGTAACTCCAAGTCAATCACACTTCTGTGAAATCAAACTGTCCACTTAGGAAGCAACACTGATTGACAATAAATTTCACATGCTGTTGTGCAAATGGAATAGACAAAAGGTGGAAATTATAGGCAATTAGCAAGACACCCCCAATAAAGGAGTGGTTCTGCAGGTGGTGACCACAGACCACTTCTCAGTTCCTATGCTTCCTGGCTGATGTTTTGGTCACTTTTGAATGCTGGCGGTGCTTTCACTCTAGTGGTGGCATGAGACGGAGTCTACAACCCACACAAGTGGCTCAGGTAGTGCAGCTCATCCAGGATGGCACATCAATGCGAGCTGTGGCAAGAAGGTTTGCTGTGTCTGTCAGCGTAGTGTCCAGAGCATGGAGGCGCTACCAGGAGACAGGCCAGTACATCAGGAGACGTGGAGGAGGCCGTAGGAGGGCAACAACCCAGCAGCAGGACCGCTACTTCCGCCTTTGTGCAAGGAGGAGCAGGAGCACTGCCAGAGCCCTGCAAAATGACCTCCAGCAGGCCACAAATGTGCATGTGTCTGCTCAAACGGTCAGAAACAGACTCCATGAGGGTGGTATGAGGGCCCGACGTCCACAGGTGGGGGTTGTGCTTACAGCCCAACACCGTGCAGGACGTTTGGCATTTGCCAGAGAACACCAAGATTGGCAAATTCGCCACTGGCGCCCTGTGCTCTTCACAGATGAAAGCAGGTTCACACTGAGCACATGAGCACATGTGACAGACGTGACAGAGTCTGGAGACGCCGTGGAGAACGTTCTGCTGCCTGCAACATCCTCCAGCATGGCCGGTTTGGCGATGGGTCAGTCATGGTGTGGGGTGGAATTTCTTTGTGGGGCCGCACAGCCCTCCATGTGCTCGCCAGAGGTAGCCTTACTGCCATTAGGTACCGAGATGAGATCCTCAGACCCCTTGTGAGACCATATGCTGACACATGCACATTTGTGGCATGCTGGAGGTCATTTTGCAGGGCGCTGGCAGTGCACCTCCTTGCACAAAGGCGGAGGTAGCGGTCCTGCTGCTGGGTTGTTGCCCTCCTACAGCCTCCTCCACGTCTCCTGATGTACTGGCCTGTCTCCTGGTAGCGCCTCCATGCTCTGGACACTACGCTGACAGACACAGCAAACCTTTTTGCCACAGCTCGCATTGATGTGCCATCCTGGATGAGCTGCACTACCTGAGCCACTTGTGTGGGTTGTAGACTCCGTCTCATGCTACCACTAGAGTGAGAGCACCGCCAGCATTCAAAAGTGACCAAAACATCAGCCAGGAAGCATAGGAACTGAGAAGTGGTCTGTGGTCACCACCTGGAGAATCACTCCTTTTTTGGGGGTGGCTTGCTAATTGCCTATAATTTCCACCTTTTGTCTATTCCATTTGCACAACAGCATGTGAAATTTATAGTCAATCAGTGTTGCTTCCTAAGTGGACAGTTTGATTTCACAGAAGTGTGATTGACTTGGAGTTACATTGTGTTGTTTAAGCGTTCCCTTTATTTTTTTGAGCAGTGTATATAACACACACATATACATACATACGCACAGTGCATTCGGAAAGTATTCAGACCCCTTGATTTTTTCCACATTGTTACGTTACAGCCTTATTCTAAAATTGATTAAATTGAGAGAAAAAAACAATCTATGCACAATACCCCATAGTGACAAAGCAAAAACAGGTTTTTAGAAATGTATTAAAACATTTTTTTAAATAAATCACATTTACATAAGTATTCAGACCCTTTGCTGGGTACTTTGTTGAAGCACCTTTGGCAGCGATTACAGACTCAAGTCTTCTTGGGTATGACGCTACAAGCTTGGTACATCTCTTTTTGGGGAGTTTCTCCCGTTCATTGCAGATCCTCTCAAGCTCTGTCAGGTTGGATGGGGAGCATTGCTGCACAACTATTTTCAGGTCTCCAGAGATGCTCGATCAGGTTCAAGTCTGGGCTCTGGCTGGGGCACTCAAGGACATTGAGACTTGTCCCGAAGCCACTCCTACATTGTCTTGGCTGTGTGCTTAGGGTCGTTGTCCTGTTGGAAGGTGAACCTTCACCCCAGTCTGAGGTCCTGAATGCACTGGAGCAGGTTTTCATCAAGAATCTTGCTCTACTTTCCTCCGTTCATCTTACCCTCGATCCTGACTAGTCTCACAGTCCTTGCCGCTGAAAAACATCCCCACAGCATGATGCTGCCATCGCCATGCATCACCATAGGGATGGTGCCAGGTTTCCTCCAGGCTTGACATTCAGGCCAAAGATTTCAATCTTGGTTTCATCAGACCAGATAATCTTGTTTCTTATGGTCTGAGTCTTTAGTTGCCTTTTGGCAAACTCCAAGCAGACTGTCATGTGCCTTTTACTGAGGAGTGGCATCTATCTGGCAACTCCACCATAAAGGCCTGATTGGTGGAGTGCTGCAGAGTAGGTTGTCCTTCTGGAAGGTTCTCCCATCTCCACAGAGGAACCCTAGAGCTCTGTCAGAGTGACCATTGGGTTCTTGGTCTCCTCCCTGACCAAGGACCTTCTCCCACGACTGCTTCGTTTGGCCTGCCGGCCAGCTCTGGGGAGTCTTGTTGGTTCCAAACGTCTTCCATTTAAGAATGATGGAGGCCACTGTTCTTTGGGACCTTTAATGCTGCAGACATTTTTGGTACCCTTCCCCAGATCTGTGCCTCGACACAATCCTATCTCAGTGCTCTACGGACAATTCCTTCGACCTCGTGGCTTGGTTTTTGCTCTGACATGCACTGTCAACTGTGAGACCTTATAGACGTGTGTGCCTTTTCAAATCATGTCCAATCAATTGAATTTACCACAGGTGGACTCCCAAGTTGTAGAAACATCTCAAGGAAGATCAATGGAAAAAGGATGTACTGGACAGAGCTCAAAGCAAAGTGTCTGAATACTTAAAATAGGGTATTTATTTCATTTTTAATAAATTAGCAATAATGTTTGCTTTGTCATTATGGGGTATTGTGTGTAGATTTGAGGGGGGAAAGGATGTAATCAATTTTAGAACACAGCAGTAACGTTAACAAAATGTGGATAAAGTCAAGGGGTCTGAATACTTTCCGAATGCACTGTATATAGTCACATACACTGGATAGGTGCAGTAAAATGTGAGTTGGCTATACAGCACCATCAGATCTGGACCAGGCTACATACTAAGCTACTTGTTGATGTGCAGGTGGATGTGTCAGGGGAAATCTCCCTGTGGCAACATGGCGGCTCAGAGCCTGGAAGCACCAGACTATTACTTTGTCGTCGAAGTCTCAAACAAGTACGGCTCAAATTTTCTGCATTACATCTGTGTATAGGGTGTAATTTTTGTCATTGTGTGCACACAAAAGGTCTGCTTGCATATTAACTGGACAGTGCCTTGTGTTCTTCTTTAGGGGTATAGATTTGAGTACGTACTGTGACTATGCGTTGCGGTTTATACTCCACGTGCATGGATTCCCATTGGACCCCAGCAGAGGCCTTTTCTACATGCTGGTGTGTTCCCTGTGTGCGTCCCTATTCCCTATAAAGTGCACTAAATAGGGTGCAATTTGGGATGCAAACACATAACATAACTCTTTCTGCACTGTTGTCAAGTATTACATTTGGTTGACCTGTCTTTCTTCCTCCAGATGACTCTGGCCACCATCGTAGGAATCCTCGTCTGCTTCATTGTTTATAACTGCTGTGGTCCAGGCTTGAAGAATCTGTTAAAGGCAGCCTACCATGCCACCAAGCACAGGAGCCACGCAGCGCACGGTAAACCACCCTAAAACCTTATCTTTGAGAATGACCTGTTTATTCAGTGATTAGTTGACTGCAAACAGTCGTACCTCAAAGTTAAAGTGATACAGTGACAGTGCATGCTCCTTGTGAATGGGTTTAGTAATCAACCGCTTACAGCGATCAAATTGTTCTGTTCGGATGTGACTATAAGAGTGAACTGTATTTCTTCTGACATTGTTCATGGTTTTATATCTGATGCTATGTACTGAAGAGGGTGGCATCTGTGTTTCAGAATCCGATGTCTCACTGGCACCTAGTATAGGGGAAGGATTTCACAGATCCAAGGATTCAAGGCAGGGCTTAAGCCTAACATCTACTAATTGAAAGAAGAAAAAATATCACCATAGTTCACCATTCACTTTATTAAAAAAAGAGGCAGTGTTAACATGGAATTTTAATTAGTTTCAGAATAGGAAAAGGTTCTTTGTTCTGAGGTCTAATGTACTGAACAAATTCAAATGTTTTAAAATAAAAATCAAACAATACACACTCTAGTAAAAAATCTTGCCCTCGATATCACTTAAGTTAAAGGAAAACGCTGGTCAATCTCATACATTTTGTTTTAGATTCATTGGGTCATAGAGGGGACTTGGAGTGAAGACGTGACTGCAATATACACTATGTATGGACACAGAGTTAAGGGGGGGGGGGTGTAACAGGGTGGGTCAGGGTTTGTCCTAGTTGGCATGCTGCGCGGTTGAGAAACACAGCTTCAATGTGTAGGGGTACGGACCACCTGGAAGAAAGGTGGGGGGAAAGTTAGCCAACTGTGGAGAGATGTTGTCGGGACGGAATAATACATTCTCATTAACTAGTCTGGGGTGAATTCCCAAAAACTAAGAATTCTTAGCATTAAGATCAGTCAACATCCACAGCATTTACCATGAATGTGATCTCTGTGAACGTTTGGTAAATTGCCTTTTTAAAAGGCTCATTGTCAGTAGGGTGGTGCAGCGCCTTCAAATGAATCCCAGACTGATCTTAGTACTAAAGATAATGTTTTTGGGAAAGTCACTCCTGAATGACAGACTAGTTACTGTGTGTTTGCTCACCGTTGGTATCATTAGCTGTGGTGTTGTTATCGCAGTCTGAGTACTTACTGGGGTTCTTCATCTGGTAGTGGTTCATCATGGCCAGAGCCTCCATGGCGTCGTTTATAGATTCCCACTCCAGCAGCCCGGATGAGCTCCGCTCACCTGTCGCGCCACCCGAGGCGAGAGACACACATTCCAATTTATTGACACTGCAGCATCAAACCAATGGGAACTCACTCCAATTTAAAAGGGCAGATGCAACATAATTCATGCAAATAAAGTTCATATTACTCACTCTTTCCAGTGAAGAGTTTGATGTTAGATGGGTTCTTCACACTAAGTTCCTCACAGACCTGAAAGGATAGATAAAGGGTTCGTTCATGAGAAATGCATTTTCCACCCACACACAAACTAAGTAAGCCAAGTTGTCAAGATCAACCCGCCAAGAGAACCAACAGCCCAATTCAAAGCTTCCAGCCCCAATCCTCTCCAGTTGTCTTACCCCGTTGAAGACCTCCACGGAGATGTCGGGCTGCCCGTTGAAGAAGTGCAGGACGTTGCTTGGGTGCTGAATGCGGTTCTTGGCCGCCTGCTCCGGGGAGGTGAAGCGGTTGTTGCGGGAGCCATGGAAGTCCTTGAAGCTGCTGGAGCCATCCTCCAGCTCGTAGGACTGACCAGGCATGATGGCCTGCTGCTTGGACACACTGTGGACAGAGGATGGACAACATGTTGCATCAATGTGTTTCTAGTCAGTTTCTATGGACATCAATGTGTATGCAGAGTTTGAAAGCAGCACTGACCAGACGTTGAGCTTCTGTTCAAACAGGAAGTTGTTGTTGAGGTGGCTGATGGCGCGATCCACAGCGTAGCAGTCGCCCATCTCCACCATGGCTGCCCCCGGCTTACTCTTCATGAACTTCACCTGAGGACAGAGGGGGACAGGGCTCAGAAACCCTATCCTACTATCCAGTGGTGTAAAAATACTTAAGTAGTACTTTTTAAAGCTGTTTTGGGGGGTATTTGTACTTTACTATTTATATTTGACAACTTGTACTCCATTACATTCCTAAAGAAAATTTGATTTTCTCCAATACATTTTCCCTGACACCCAAAATTACATTTCGAATGCTCAGGCAGGGCAGCAATATGGTCCAATTCACACACCTATCAATATTATGCGTTGTCATCCCTACTGCCTCTGATCTGGCAGACTCACTAAACACAAATACAGCATTTGTAATTGAGTGTGCCTGTCTGTCCTTAAGTGAAAGTCACCCAGTAGAATACTACTAAAGTAATTTTCTATTAAGGTATTTTACTTTTACTCAAGTCCGACAATTGAGTACTTTTTCCACCACTGCTACTACCCACCTCCAACATGACCATAGAACCTTGTTTTCACCAGTCTATACCCCCAGCAAGAACATAACCCTGAAGAGTCTATAACCTCCGCCTCAGTAATGCACCATTCCCATCTGAACTCACCCGCTCCACATTGCCGTAAAGACAGAAGACGTTGAAGACCCTGTCGGCGTTGATCTTTGCGGGCTCCAGGCCGTACACCATGACAACGGGGGAGTCAGCGTGGGCGCTGTAGTCACCAGGGGGAGGTGGGCCATGTCCATACCCAGGTCCCCCGTAACTGCCGCCACGTCCGCGGCCACGCCCTCCCATCAGAGGCCCCATGCGGCGACCACCCTCGTAGTGTGGAGGAGGTCCGTAGCCGCTTTCATCATGGTAGCCGTGATAACCACCGGTTGGGCCGCCTTGTGAAAGAAATGGATAGACAGAGGTGATTGGGCAAACCGACTCAAACCATTACTGGAGTCATTCTAGACATCCCAACAGAGTTGACCTGTGACGCTCATAGTACAATGATCTCTGCCTACCATACTCTGGAGGATGGTCTCCTAGTAGAGCTGGCTGTCTCACACGCTTGTTGGGGTTGGCATTGGGATCTGAGGGCAAGAAACAGCAATAAAGTGAGTCCCTGACTCCTGATAAGACAGTCTATCAGTGTGTCAAAAGGGGCACATCTACAAACTATGGGGCAGTGCTGTGATTAACATGCACAAGAAACTGGGTAGAGATATTGAGCGTGTTAAGAAAATCATATGTATTCGTTACCATAACAACAAAATGTAACATACTGGAGATTTGTAGGAGAATTTAACATTAGCACAGCAAATGGAATAGATACTCTTACACACTAATACTCTTAACCACTCACACACCTTGTGAATTGTTCCAATTGCCTTCAGCGTCAGCATCTGTACAGGTACATACACACAGTCAAAACCAAAACAAATTATGTACAAACTAAACTAAAATGATTCTACCAAAAGAAAGGCTCAATACATGTATTAGAAAAATATTATATTGTGCAGGATGTTTTAAGAAAGCAGACTAGAGCACAACCCCGTGGCAAAAACAAATTGAAACACTAACGGGCTACATGAATTAAGATACATTTTTAATTGAGAATTATTTTACTCTTTATTGAGCTATTAAATGTAGACATCAAAACAACTGATTGATTCTAGCATGATTTGACTTTCCTAGTCTGACAACAAATGCATGGTACCCCACCCATGGGCCACAAAGTCTGAAATACAGTTGACAGAAAAACAAAAACCAGGCCTGGAATTTCATATTGCCATTGCCTGGAACGCTGGACCTATTTTGTGTGAATGAATATACTGAGTTTACAAAATATTAGGAACACCTTCCTAATATTGAGTTGAACAGCCTCAGTTCATCGGTATGTACTCTACAAGGTGTCAAGCATTCCACAGGGTTGCATGACCGTGTTGACTACCACAGTTGTGTCAAGTTGGATGGATGTCCTTTAGGCGGTGAACCATTCCTAATACACACAGGAAATTGAGCGTGTAAAACCCTGCAGCATTGCAGTTCTTGACACACACACACACTGGTGCGCCTGGCACCTGCAATTTTTAAATACATTTTTTACCTTTATTTAACTAGGCAAGTCAGTTAAGAACAAATTCTTATTTACAATGACGGCCTATCCCGGCCAAACCCGGATGATGCTGGGCCAATTGTGCGCTGCCCTATGGGACTCCCAATCATGGCCAAATGTGATTCAGCCTGGATTCGAACCAGGTACTGTAGATGCAGTGCCTTAGACTGCTGCGTGACTCAGGAGCCCAACATACCCCCAATATTTTGTTTTGCCCATTCACCCTCTGAATGGCACATACACAATCCATGTCTCAAGGCATAAAAAATCCCTCTTTATCCAGTCTCCTCCCTTTACACTGATTAAAGTGGATTTAATAGGTGACATCAATAAGGGATCATAGCTTTCACCTGGATAGTATCATGGACTACCCAACAACAAAGACATTTCCTAAAATGTCCAGCTTTCTGTGATTTTACAAACTACGTCAGCTTTTACATCTAACTGTGGTCTGCCTCAATGTGGAAAACTAGATATTTCCATGTTGTTGTGAGACTACACATTTCTATCTTAAAGAGCACTAGCAGAAATCTGAGGAGATTCCAGACCTGGAATTTGATGCATGAGTTTGATAAAAGTCAACGATTCACATATGGGGTTGACAAAGTCAATCACAACAAACAATTTACATTACAATCATTATCTATTACCAGGTCAGTCATGTCTCTTTACATGTACTTACAGAACCAAGCACGGAGAACACAGGATGCAGAGGGCAGGTAGGGGGGGCACTCTTCAGCAAGGATCCTAACCGCCAAACCTGTGACTCCAGCTTCAACTCAGTTTCCACCTTTCCCCACCACCAGAGAAAGAGCATCCACCAATCTTCCATGCTTGGCTTCAAGTTGCCATCGCTTTGTTTTTATGGGTTGCCATTTGAGGCAAATTTCCAGCTTACCGTGCTTTGAACGCAAAGCCGGAGGATATTTGCATCGTTTGATTGAGGCGTGTCTTGTCGTCAGACACACAGAGCCAAACCTGCATCACACGGGAGGCGTTAGAGGTATCACTTACGGGCCAGTTCAGAAAGAAAAAAAAACAACGTAGTAGAATCAACAAGAACAGCACGGAAAAGAGGGGAAAGGGGAGGGGAAGGTAAAGGGGAAAAAACAGCACCTGAGTCCATCAATGCAGAGAGCTTTGGGAAAATGCTGAAGTTTCTATCAGTCTGCCTCTGTGCTTGTATGCTTGGCGGGTGTTTGATGCTTGTGTCTTCGTGGTCCCCTTTTGAGTTTGTGGGGTGCGTCTTCTCATGTAAGTGGGCACACGTGCTGCTTGTTTGTTTTTTTGTACAATAGAGGTGGTCCCCCCATGGCGAAGTGAAAGGCATCTAGTGCTTGGCAGTAAAATCATCTGGAATGGCATTGTCTGCGTGGTGTGTTGTCATGGCGATTCAGCTTGGTGTGTCGTTGCCGTGAATATTCAGCTCGGTGGTGTGTTGTGTTGTTCAGCACAAGATGGGAGAGTGATAGCAAAAGGAAGCCCACACACCCAAGTCAAGAGATGGGATGGCATAGTGGTAGTTTGAGAAAAGAGTGGTCTCTCTCTGCCTCTGTATATTGTCTCAGTATGTAGTGTCATCTGTTCCCTTCTTAGGATGTTTAGAGTGTGTTTAGAAAACTCCTCTGTTGCTCACTGAAGTGGTTGTGTCTGACAGTCAGATCCCGAGGGCTGGGAGGAGTGGCCTTATCGGCCACACACCAGACTCCCGCCCCCATCACACAATGTGTTTTGTCAAAAGGTGAGATCTTCAGCATTCTGGAGATGAGATATGCTGTACTTGTAAGAGGATGGATGGCTATAAATCTATTAGATCAGTCTGTGGTGGTGGTTAATGCTGGGTGTCTGCTCACAATTGACTCTTGGGGTGTCTCAGGCCCTTACCATGATCAAAACAGGACGGCTACTTTCCTCAAACCAACAGTGGGATAAAGAGTAAAATGTTTTTCCCTTGCAGAAGTGGAGAGTGGGAGTAGGGAGTAGGAAGTATTGAGAGTTGAGGTTGTGTGAATTCCAGTGTCTGTTGCCCCCATTGTGTCCGATGTTTACTGAGGAGCTGGTTGGTTTGGAGTACCAGTGGGTGGGTGCTGTTTAGGGCTGTAGTGGAGTCTGTATGAGTGTGCACAGTGAGGACACAAATGAGGAGCACCTCTTTGTCACGGGGCAGCCAGCCGCACCTTAACACCTGCACATTAACAGGGACCATCTAAACACATGGGACAGCTGATCTTTCACCTGTTACCTCAGTGTCAAGTGTCTGAAATTAAGATGTGGCCATGGTGGACATGAAACTACTAAGACAAATTCATTGTGGCTCATATGAGAATCCGAACTACCAAAAAAAAAAAAAATAATCACCAGGGTGAATGGACTACCACTCCAACTAAAATTGTGTTCCTTTTGCATAAAAGGGATCAGGGCATATGGCTAAATGCAAGGAAAATCACATGCTGTTGCACTGTGTCCCATTAGACGCCAAATATTATGCACTTTAAGAGGTTGAACTAAAAGAGCAATGTATCTACCAAGCATCATACATCACTGGAATTCTATGATTTTATTTTCACACTCGTGGCAGCACAGCATCTCCAAATGGAGACAGAATGCCACAAGAAACCCTACTTGGATACAAAACCTCCATCCACAAATGGAGTAAACGACTGACTGACAGGTCGTAAACTGGACTTCTTTAAAGTTCCAGAAATACCATTGAACAAATGTCTCTGCAATGTTCCTAATGAAATAAAATTAAGGGATAATCCACCCCAAACCACTAAGTCTTATGATTAACAGTGTTAACACTAATATATCCAGGACCTATTTACTAGGCGGTGACAGAGGAAAGCCCCAGAAATGGTTAAAGACCCAAGTCATAGACTGTTTTCTCATCTACCGCACGGCAAGCGGTAACAGAGCGCAAAGTCTAAGACCAAAAGGCTCCTTAACAGCTTCTACCCCCAAGCCATAAGACCGCTGAACAATTAATCAAATGGCCACCGGATTATTTACATTGACACCACCCCATTTTTATTTTATTTTTTACACTGCATAGTCACCTCACCCCTACCTACATGTACAAATGACCTCAACCTGTACTCCCACACATTGACTCAGTACCAGTACCCCCTGTATATAGCCTCTATTGTTACTTTATATAATTTTTTTTACTTAAGAAAATATTTACCAAATAAATGTAACTCTTTCTTGAACTGCACTGTTGGTTAAGGGCTTGTAAAGTAAGCATTTCACGTAAGGTCTACTACACATTGTATTCAGGGCAGGTGACAAAGTTTGATTTGATGTGAAAAAATCTTTGAAGAAATTTTTCATTTTGTCATAAGGTTCCTAGCAATGTGAAAATTGTTCTGGAAATCTGACTACAAAACTCTCTCTGGGCTGACTGGCTGGCTAACTAGCAAACTTAGCTACACACAATAACAAAATAAATTTTATGTGAAGTAGCTAGCTATCTGTAACATTGCCAAAACTACTATCAATTTAGGAGTCTCACCAGGTTCAGCTTGCAGTTCCTCTCTGCCCAGAGCAAGTGCAGAGTATGATGCTGTTTCCCAGACACAGGGTGCATTGCAAGATGGTACTTGAAGGGGACACTGAGCTGAATAACTTGGTACACTGTTTAGATTGAGCACATCTAAAATAAATATCTACTTTGTCATGAGACGATATAAACGGATGGATGTATGCCCATACTCTTCCTGGACCCCAGGAAGATTAGCTGCTGCTTTGGTAGCAGCTAATGGGGATCCATAATAAATACATATACCACCGACTGGCTGATTTGATGATCTGAAGTGCAGGTAATGTTTTTTTTTAAATGAAATGTGAGCGTGTGTTATCTCCAGTGACGAGAACCATGTAGCTATGACACGTTCCTACATGATTGTCCTCATGTCACAGACGGAGAATTTTAATTTTACCCCGATAGAACATAGGAGTTTAATTTGTGGGGTGGATTATACCTTTCACTTCACCCCCCCCCCAATGTCAGGGAATCTTGGTCCATGACAACTACAAGGTCAGCGGTTGTCTAACTCCCCCTGGCTAGAATAGAAACTTACAGACACTTAAGCCCCAAGGAACAGATTTGAATGCCAAAACCTGACCTTAACTGTGATTGACTAATCAAAAGAAAGAAATAACCAGAACTGTATTTTGCAAACAAAATCTCCAATATGTTTAAGAATAACGGATGCATGGGCATTCCAAGTGAGACGCCTAGGGTGCAACACAGTGCTTGGGTGCTGACAGGAGGTTGATGTGTGGAAGTGAGGTGTGACATGCACTGCAGGGAATGTGAACCTGTGTGATGAGACCCCAGGTGCTTCACTGTGGCATAACTGGGAATTCATCAGTTTACCCATGAATGCATGCAGTGGTCTGCAATGCAGACGATTCAACATGCAGGAGCATGTGCTGCAAAATGGCTGCCCCTCAAGGTCACTCCTCGTGCCCTTACTGCACGTCTGTGGTGTTGAGAGAGCATGAGGACACAGGGTGATGCGTCACAGACGTAGTGCCTCTGAACAGCTTCCGCTGCTCGCTGTGGTTGTGGCCAAAGTTACCGTGGAGCAGGGCGTTCAAAAGGCACTACAGCCGGAGGCCTGGGACCCTACCCATCCCACAGTGTCATTAGAGCAGAAGGAGGAGAGGAAGGATAGGGGGACGGAGAGGGGCCGTGTGTGTTTTACCTTGGCCACTCAGGTTGGGGTTTGTGTAGTCCCAGGTGTCCTGGTCGTTCTTGAACACATTGAGGCGGGTTGGCTGTGAAGACAGACATTCAAACATTTCATTATTTTGCCCATCACGGTGTTCCTTCAGTGAAATGAACCCAGTGTTTAGATGGACAAATGGAGATAAGCATGTAACCACTCACCTTGGCGTACTCAATCTTCAGTGTGCAGCAGCCAGAGTAGATGTCTGCCCCATTTAGAGAGGCTTTCGCCCTCTGGGCACTTTGCACAGAGTCAAATGTATGGGAAGTGAAGGAAACTATGGATAATAAAAGCATTTGCCTACTTTACACATTCCATGTTCACCTTGTCATTCAAAGCTCTGCTCACGAAAACAACGAACACTTGTTACACAATTAGACCTATATCAACAACAAATAATAAACAAATATTTACTAGCTGCCACCTGCAGACGACTTGTCAGGTGTGCTGACAGAAGCTTCAAGTGTGGAGTGAATTAAGATTGTGTGGCATGGACTGCAGGGAATGTGAACCTGTGTGTGGTGATGAGATCCTTGGTCCGATACACATTTTTGAACAATGAGATTTTGAGCAAAGGATATTCCACCATGGCCTGAACTCCATTCTTCCTGAAGATGACGATCCTTTGCACAGGCCCACAGTTGTTACAGACGGTATACAGCACATCCTGCAGAGCAGAGAACCAAAATAGTTTGATTGAAGGACCAGTGCAGTCAAACTTGATTTTCCTGTTTTATATATACAGTACCAGTCAAAACGTTTGGACACACCTACTCATTCAAGGATTTTTCTTTATTTTTTACTATTTTCTACATTGTAGAACAATAGTGAGGACGTCAAAACTATTAAATAACATATAGAATCATGAAGTAAGCAGAAAAGGGTTAAACAAATCAAAATATATTTGAGATTCTTCAAAGTAGCCACCATTTTCCTTGACAGCTTTGTATACTATTGGCATTCTCTAAATCAGCTTCATGAGGTAGTCACCTGGAATGTGTTTCAATTAACAGGTGTGCCTTGTTAATTTGTGGAATTTCTTTCCTTAATGCATTTGAGACAATCAGTTGTGTTTTGACATGGTAGGTGTGGTATACAGAAGGTAGCCCTATTTAGTAAAAGACCAAGTCCATATTATGGTAAGAACAGCGCAAATAAGCAAAGACAAATGACAGTTCATCATTACTTTAAGACATGATCAGTCAATGCGGATAATTTCAAGAGTCGCAAAAACCATCAAGCACTATGATGAAACTGGCTCGCATGAGGACCGCCACAGAAAAGGAAGACCCAGAGTTACCTCTGCTGCAGAGGATAAGTTCATTAGAGTTAACTGCACCTCAGATTGCAGCCCAAATAAATTCAAGTAACAGACACATCTCAACATCGACTTTTTAAAAAAACCTTTATTCAACTAGGCAAGTCAGTTAAGAACAAATTCTTATTTTCAATGACGGTCTCGGGAACAGTGGGTTAACTGCATTGTTCAGGGGCAGAACGATACATTTTTACCTTATGAGCTCGGGGATTCGATCTTGCAACCATTCAGTTACAAGTCCAACGCTATAACCACTAGGCTACCTGCCGCCCCAGAGGAGACTGTGTGAATCAGGACTTCATGGTTGAATTGCTTCAAAGAAACCACTACTAAAAGGACACCTGAATAAGAAGAGACTTGCTTGGGCCAAGAAACACGAGCAATGGACATTCGACCAGTGGAGAACTTTCCTTTGGTCTGATGAGTCCAAATTTGAGATTCTTGCTTGGGCCAAGAAACACGACCAGTGGAAAACTGTCCTTTGGTCTGATGAGTCCAAATTTGAGATTCTTGGTTCCAACCGCCGTGTCTTTGTGAGACGGAGAGTAGGTGAACGGATGATCTCCGCATGTGTGGTTCCCAACGTGAAGCATGGAGGTGGTGTGATGGTACTTTGTTGGTGACACGGTCTGTGATTTATTTAGAATTGAAGGCACACTGAACCAGCATGGGTACCACAGCATTCTACAGCGATACACCATCCCATCTGGTTTGCACTTACTGGGATTATCATTTGTTTTTCAACAGGACAATGACCCAACACACCTCCAGGCTGTGTAAGGGCTATTTGACCAAGAAGGAGAGTGACGGAGTGATACACCTGACCTCAACCCAATTGAGATGGTTTGGGATGAGTTGGACCGTAGAGTGAAGGAAAAGCAGCCTACAAATGCTGAGCATATGTGGGAACTCCTTCAAGTCTGTTGGAAAAGCATTCCAAGTGAAGCTGGTTGAGAGAATGCCAAGAGAGTGCAAAGCTGTCAAAGGCAAACTACTTTGAAGAATCTAAAATCTATTTTGATTTGTTTAACACTTTTTTGGTTACTACATGATTCCATATGTGTTATTTGATAGTTTTGATGTCTTCACTATTATTCTACAATGTATTTCCACACTGAGGTTGGAATAATACTGTGAAATTGTGAAAATGATAATGCCATTTTAGTGTAAGAGCTGTTTGAAAACTGGCAATGTCAACCTGTTATAGTGGGATTGAGTTGGGGCCTGCCTGCCTGGTGGTAAATTAGTTAGACTAATGAGAAAGACTCCAAATAACATCTAGTTTTCGACCTCCCCACTCAGACCACACTGACAGTCCGTGCGAAATTCTTGCTTGAGAAATTGCTCTTTGCTGTGATGCTATTTTAAATTATTTTTGGCAGTTTTTATTGAAAACAATCACAGTAAGGTACTTCATTCTTAGCCAGAAATGATTTGATATTGAGACAAAAAAATGGCTGAATTGGACCTTTAACAATGTGTAAAACAATGTGTTGCAGCGAGCCAAACAATGGTGCCATGTCATAGCAATGAAACAGCTGCCTTGTATAACAGTGGGTGTGTTACCGAGGTTATGGGGTAGATAGGGTTCATGATGGTGAGCAGAAGCACATTATTGACGCTGCGTGAGTCGTCTGGGTCTCCAGGCCGGGAGATCTTCTGGCTGGTGGAGTAGTTGATGAAGGAGGGGTGCCCAGCGATGTAGACCTGGTTCTCAGCTGCGTAAGTCACAGCGTTGCAGGATCCATTCAAGTCCTCATACTCCACCAGGGCCTGGCGCTTCTTGGGCATCATGACCACATAACTTTGAAGAGAATGGAAGATTGAATAATTTGGTTTCTATACACTGCAATTAGGATAATGGGCTACAGGAACAAAATACATCAATGGTGCAAAATCTAAAATCTATCCAGTCCAAGAAAAGGTTTGTTCAAGTGTGTTGGACAGTCACCTGATGGTCCCAAACTCCTGCAGGGCTTCCACTAGATCTGCTTCCATGATGCCATCAACAAGGCCCCTGATGTGGACCACCGGGGAAGGGAGGGTTTTATGGGGGTCATCATAGCCCTCCTTACAAACAAGACAAAAAAGTTCGATTTAAAAAAAAAAAAAAATTAAACACAGATGACCATACCACGATAATATATATACACACACATCCCCAGGGTGTGTTACCAATCAAAACCAACCCGCCATTAATGACAGGCACCACCCCAGGGTACCCAAAAAAATCCTAAACAATGATAGGGCTGATATGAACAACACATAAACAGAATTTATAAAGTAGTGGGGGGCTTTGAATAAAGCCTGGTCTTCTTGAAAAGACAAGCCCGTGCATAAGTGAGTGGAATGGCTGCCTGCCAGCAGATTGTTAGCTGGCTAACGCTTGTCGTACATTCCACGTAGGCCCAAAATATCTTACGTTACCCCATACAAACAAGTGATATCATCACAAGGTTCTGGCCAAATGCATTTCGGTGTTGGAAAATACTCGTAAACAAGTGTACTAAATTAATGAAAATGGTCACCAAGTATCTCCGCTTGGTTTTATTGGCGAGCCTGATTAACCTTCATCACACAACGCTAACGTTAGCTAACTAGAAACATAGCTAGCTAGCTTCATTAGCCCCACATTTGACAACAAAAACAAACTAGTTAACAATGGTAACGTTAATTATAGTTTATGATTTTGTATACAAGCAAAAACGCCGGTTGTGAGGCTAGTTCTGCTAGCTAATTACAGTAACGTTACCATAGCTAACTAGTTCCGCCTAGCTTAGGCTCGCTCATGTTCAGCACTCATTTTGCACACTTGGAAGTTCCAAAACGCTGGCTATTTTTGTTTTACTGATGCATGCACCTTTCCTTCCCAACTAAATGGCGAGTCAATGCTTACCGTCGTCATCCCGTCTTCGGTTTTCTGTCTTTTCGTTGCTCTGCCACCCTCGTTGTAATAGCGACCTGCTGCGGCGGCCATGTTGTCCCAGACAAAACCCTCAAATGGAAAATTGTAAAGCCGAGTGAAAAACTACAACGTAACACAAAGGAGCTCGCGCACACTTACAGTGGTGAGAGTTGTAATAAATACCATTTGAAAATAACACAAGCATATTGCTATTACATTGTTATAACTAACTTCTTTCTAAGCAGGGTTTCTCACACACCCAGAGACAGATGGCTGACACAGAACATTCAGAAACACTGATAAGAAAAGGGTGCAGACACACACACATACTCAAGGACAGAGGGCTGACTACGCACACACAAAATCTCCTGTTTTAGCTGAACATTTTGATAACAAAGAACTTTTGTTGCAAGACTCAGAAGGATGACGTCCAGCTCATCAGGACCAATCTGAGAAGACAACAACCTGTCCAGAACCAACCAAAGGACCAGAACTTCCAGACTCAACCTACTTTCTGTGTTGTATAAAATGTCTATGCATTCTGTTATCTGGGCTTTTTTCTGGAGGTTCTCTATGAGCGAAGGAACGAGACCGTATACGCTTGTACCAGATATCTTCACTCTGAATAAAACTGTCACTTGTCATACAATTTACCACCTTGTCCGAATCGATCCTTGACCGGCTCGCCCTTCTCCATATCCAATTATCAACAGAGTGATCCTTCAATCTTTCACAACAGTGCGAGTGTGATACATTTTCCCTCCTAGTGTTTGGACGGTAGAAACGTTAATAGAAAAGAGGTGCGCACTGGAATGTTGCATGTCAAGTCTCTTGAATATTTTTGTTATTCAATGTAGCTAGCCAATGTTAAATCACATCATAGAATTAATACGTTTACCAATGGCTGTGGAATGTTAGCTGGGGATACTACAACACTACCATAATCGATACTACAACCACCACCAAATCGTTTCTCACAACCATATAAAAATCACATTTAGGATTGCAAATCAATGGCTAAAGTATTTTGCTATAATGTACAGTTTGTCTGGGTTAAAGGGGTTGGGCAAAGGTTTCCCCGTGAAAACTTCTTCATACAGCAGCTAATAAATCATAAAATTATATGCAATTATTTGGTCAGTACATGTTGTATCCTTGAGATCATAGGCGTTCATTCAGAATTAGGTGTGCTGTTGACTGATTATTCTGATTTAACCTTTAACTTGGCAAGTCAGTTATGAACAAATCCTTATTTACAATGACGGCCCAGGAACAACTGCCTTGTTCAGGGGCAGAACAGAATTTTACCTCATCAGCTCGGGGATTCGATCTAGCAACCATTCAGTTACTGGCCCAATGCTCTCACCACTAGGCTACCTGCCACCCCAAAATTATACAAATATTTGATTTAGAAATATACTTTAAAGAGGCTACAAAAATACTACACATTGAAATCAAGCCTAAACAACAATGTAAATCTCAATTAAACAATTATCCTTTAATTTGAACATGCTCTTTTTGAACTGTCTGCATAGTTTGTCTGAAAACTGAACCCAACTACTAAATACGCTGACATCAGCTATTGTTTATATGTGATTCATAATGACTCTGATCCCAATTAGACAATTTCAATCCAAGTTTTAAAATGCATCTGAGTCAATGGTGAGCAGTTAAAACCACTTGGACCATGAATTAGATCAAACGTTAGTGTAAAGATTAATTTTATTAAAAAGATCCCGCCATTTACATTGAAAATGAAATAAAACCCCAAATCATTTAGCTTAAAAAAAAAAAAGACTGACAAACTGGAGTAAAACACACAGAATGCAAAAAAAAAAAATAAGACTAAAACAAGCCATTGAAATGTACATGTTGGAAAAAGGAGTTTGGGAATCCTTTGTACATACAGATGAAATAATGCCAAAGCCAGAGGATGAAAAGCAAGGGATAAATTAAAAAATGACAGGAGAAAGAAATCAAATACATAGACAAAGGTGTAAAATGGCTTCAAGCCCCGAGGCAAAAGGGGACAGCGGAACAGGAGAGGGCAGGGAGCGGTCTCACCCCCATGGTCAGTCGGCATCGGGAGTGGGGCTTTTCCTCTGGCTCGGAGACCTGGATCGACTGACAAGGGATGAAGACCGTTAGCATTTTCAGTGGAGCACGACCTTCGAAACAAAACAAGAACATTAGCATAGCTATTCCTTAAGCATAGTGCACCAGGCAGTGTGGAGAGCACTCAAACCACTAATCCTAATTGAAAATATAATTGTGTTTAGATACAGGGGGCAAAAATGGTAGAAACTGAAAGTTGAACAAGCATCTAGAAATCCCAATTACAACACAATAGCGAGTAATCTGGGATAAAACTGGAAAAAGACTACATCGGTGGTGCAGAAGATGGGAAAACCAGTTTAGACAGGTGACCCGTTTTGACCAGTTGAATTTAACTGTCTCCAGTACCACATGCATGAATAAAAATAGTCTTATGTCAGTGCCACATGACAGAAAACAAATATGTAGGGGTGTGAAGATTGAAGTTCAATACCTGTCCCTCTTGGTGGTGGCTGAGCGGGACTTGGACCGGGAGCGAGATCTGGAGACGCTGCGCGCCCTGGGGCGGGACACGGACCGGGATCGAGATCTGGAGCGACTGCAGAGGAAACGGCATGATGGTCAGTAGGCAAGGAGGGGACTAAATCCTCATTGCAATACTGGTTATTTTTTGTACTGGCAGCCAATTTCATTCCACTTCAAGCACTAGCTAAGTTTCCATCAATTTGTGAAAGATTTAAGCAAATATAATATTGGCATTTTACCAACAGAGGTATTTGTCATCAAACTGGCTTCTTGTGAATAAAAGGCTGTCTGTAATGACAGTGCACTGTCTACTTTCATTTACAGAATAATCTAAATAAATCCATCCCATTTTTTTACTTTGTCAATGGTTTTTGCACGAAAAGTCTGCGATAAACAAATGCACACTTGTCTTGACATGCACTCTAGCAAACAGTTTACAGATACAGTGCAGAGGGTAGACTACATGAGATTATGGATAAGAGCAAGATAATTTGTAGTGGTCAATTGAAGGCCAAACACAGGTGACCCATCTATTGGAAAGGAGCATCAAGCTTATCACGATGCACTTCCATCCACCTTGTGAAGTTAATCACAATTTATTGAAACTGTAGCCTAATATAGTGTGCATGCTTTTTTAAGTCTAAGTGACGACCACGCCACAATACCGCAATATTGTTATTCTATCAACAATGGCTAAGAGGGCACACCTTGAGCTTCGATAAAACATTTCAGGTTTCTTAGTTTTTTCCCCCTTGTGTTTCTCAAATTTCCTTAGTGTTTCGTGCATTACTACTCACACAGGTAGAATTTTGGAATACGAATCACTGGGTACTCACCGTCCACCTGACCTAGAAATCCCTGAAACAGAACAATAGACCCGAGGAGCTCCTACTCTCCTTCCTACCAGAGAGTAGGCAGAAAAGACGCCCGACGGCGAGGCAGACGTGGCGGGGTCTTAATCTCACTAAGAAGCTGGGCAACCAGTCTTCCATTACAGATTATTAATTGACGACAGCTCAGCGTTCAACACCATAATGCCCTCAAAGCTCACCACTAAGCTAAGGATCCTGGGACTAAACACCTCCCTCTGCAATTGGATCCTGGACTTCCTGACGGGCCGCCCCCAGGTGGTGAGGGTAGGTAGCAACACTAGAGCCCCTCAGGGGTACGTGCTCAGTCCCCTCCTGTACTCCCTGTTCACCCACGACTGCATGACCAAGCACGACTCCAACACCATAATTAAGTTTGCAGACGACACAGTGGTAGGCCTGATCACCGACAACGACGAGAGCATATAGGGAGGTCTGAGACCTGGCCGGGTGGTGCCAGAATAACAACCTATCCCTCAACGTAATCAAGACAATGGGATGATTGTGGAATACAGGAAAAAGAGGACCGAGCACGCCCCCATTCTCATCGACGGGGCTACAGTGGAGCAGGTTGAAAGCTTCAAGCTCCTTGGTGTCCACATCACTAACATGGTCCAAACACACCAAGACAGTCATTAAGAGGACACGACAAAACCTATTACCCCTCAGGAGATTGAAAAGATTTGGCATGGGTCTTCAGATCCTGAAGAGTGACTGATTGCATCACTGCCTGGTACGGCAACTGCTCGGCCTCCGACCGCAAGGCACCACAGAGGTTAGTGCTTACGGCCCAGCACATCAGTGGGGCTAAGCTGCCTGACATCCGGGACCTCTATACCAGGTGGTGTCAGAGGACCCTAAAAATTGTCAAAGACCCCAGCCATACTGTTCTCTCTGCTACCACATGGCAAGCGGTACCGGAAACGCCAAGTCTAGGACCAAAAGGCTTCAACAACTTTTACCCCCAAACCATAACAGGTAATCAAATGACTACCCGGACTATTTGCATTGTGTCCCGCCAAACCCTCTTGTACGCTGCTGCTACTCTTCTATGTTCATCATCTATACCTACATATTACCTCAATTAGCCAGACTAACTGGTTCCCCCACACAGACTGTACCGGTACCACCTGTATAAAGCCTTTCACTGTTTTCTTTATATCTTGTTTACCTAATACCTATTTTTTACTTCAAAATTGCACTGTTGGTTAGGGCTTGTAAGTAAGCATGTGAGAAATTAACTTTGATTTGATTATAGTACGCACCAATGTTCAATCATTATTGACCAAACTTTACAAACTCCTTCCAGTGGGACATCAGATCCTGCAACACTCTTTCCCCCTGAGGCTTTGCTTTCCTCCGACATCCAGACAGATGATATACAACCAGCAGGTTTTACAGTTTTGAGCAGATAGGAAGCGGGCTCTCTGGCAAGAGCGGTGGGCTCTGCTTTATGACCAACACATGGTGCGTCGGTGGAAACTTACAGGAACTTGAGTTTCTGCTCCGCCGACTTGGAATACTTGGTCATAAAATGTTGTCCTTTTTATCTTCGAGAGAGTTCACCAGGATTAAATCGCCATAGGTGTGTACATCTCGCCCCAAGCCGACACCAAAAAGGCTCTAAGGTCTTCATTGGACCCTGAACAAACTGGAGACCGCATTCCAGGAGGCAGAGTACACTGTTGCAGGGGACTTGAATAAAAGTAATGAGAACCGTGCTCCCAAATTATTACCAACACATCAACTGTCTAACTCACAGAAATTCTACTCTTGACCATTGCTACACACCTTTGACACAGGTACAAGGCCCTCTCCCGTCCTTTCGGAAAATCCGACCATGACCCCAACTTGCTTCTCCCCGCTTACAAACAAAGACTCTAGAGGGAAGTTCCGGTGATCAGGTCGGTACAGCGTTGGTCCAACCAATCAGAATTCACACTCCAAGACTGTTTTGATCACGTGGACTGGAATGTGTTCCGGGTTGCCTCTGGAGATGTCAACGAATATGCACTCCGGATCCTTTTTTTTTTTTTTTTTAAATGCTTAGTTAATGTTTACCGATAGGATCTTTCAAAACGTACCTGAATCAAAAACCATTGATTAATAGCCCCCCCCAGAAAAATGTAATAAAAGTGTATTTATACCCTTGTAGGGAAACAGAGATGCTGCTTATAAACAGGGCAAGGTGACCGGGGACAATAATTGACTTACGCAGATTGATCATGGCGAAACAAGTAGAGACGAAGTGGAGGAGCAATTCAGCTGGTCGGATACAAGGCGTATGTGGCATAGACTTCTAACAAACACAGATTACAAAAAGAAAGCCAGCCACATCATAGTCACCAAAGCCACCCTACCACACAAGGTAAACATATTCTTCTCAATATTTGAGCACAATGACCATGAGCTGCCGAGGAGAGCCCACGTTGAAAACGTGAGCTACATACTCAGTCTCTCCTGAGGACATAAGTCTTTCAAAACGTGTTAACATTAGCAAGTCTGGCAGCCCAGATGGCATCTCTAGCCATGCCCTCAGCATGTGTAGATCAGCTTGCTGTTATGTTCTGACATTTTCAATCTCCCCCTAGCTCAGGCCTCTATTCTAGAGGTCGACCGATTAATCAGGGCTGATTTCAAGTTTTCATAACAAAAACCGGTAATCGGTTGCAACGCCGATTACATTACACTCCACGAGGAGACTGCGTGGCAGGCTTACCACCTGTTACGCTAGTGCAGTAAGGAGCCACGGTAAGTTGCAAGCTAGCATTAAACTTCTTATAAAAAAACAACCAATCTAAACATATTCACTAGTTAAACTAGTAATATCATCAACCATGTGTAGTTATCTAGCTTGTCCTGCGTTGCATATAGTCAATGCGGTGCATGTTAATTTATCAAATCACAGCCTACTTCGCCAAACGGGTAATGATTTAACTAGCGCATTCACGAAGAAAGCACTGTCGTTGCACCAATGTGTACCTAACCACAAACCTCAATGCCTTAACTTCTCTAGGGTAGGGGGCAGCATTGGGAATTTAGGATGAAAAGCATGCCCAAATTAAACTGCCTGCTACTCAGCCATAAAAGCTAGAATATGCATATAATTAGTAGATTTGGATAGACAACTCTGAAGTTTCTAAAACCTGAGAAACAAATCCAACCGGGAAGTGGGAAATCTGAGGTTTGTAGGTTTGCCTATCCAATATACAGTGGGATATTGGTCATTTTACACTTCCTAAGGCTTCCACTAGAAGTCAACCGTCTTTAGACCCTTGTTTGATGCTTCTACTGTGAAGTGGGGGTGAATGAGAGGGGATTGAGTCAGATTTCTGCCAGAGAGCCACGAGCTGACAATGCAAGTTAATTTGATAGTTAAGCCTGCGTTCCATTGCATTTCTGAAGACAAAGGAATTGTCCGGTTGGAACATTATTGAAGATTTGTTAAAAACATCCTAAAGATTGATTCTTGACATGTTTCTACGGACTGTAATGGAACTTTGACTATCTGCACCTAGTGATTGCGCGTCATGAATTTTGATTACTGGACTAAACGCGCAAACAAAAAGGAGCTATTTGGACAAATTATGGACATCACCGAACAAAACAAACATTTGTGGAACTGGGATTCATGGGAGTGCATTCTGATAAATCAAAGGTAAGTGAATATTTATAATGCTATTTCCGACTTCTGTTGACTACACAACATGGCGGATATCTGTTTGGGTTGTGTTGGTCTCTGAGCGCTGTACTCAGATTATTGCATGGTGTGCTTTTGCCGTAAATTTATTTTTTAAATCTGACACAGCGGTTGCATTAAGGAGAAGTGTATCTAAAATTCCGTGATTTACAGTTGTATCTTTAAGCAATGTTTATTTTGAGTATTTCTGTAAATTGATGTGGCTCGCTGCAAAAATCACCAGATGTTTTGGAACTACTGAACATAACGTGCCAATGTAAACTCAGATTTTTGGATATAAATATGAACTTTACCGAACAAAACATACATGTATTGTGTAACATGAAGTCCTATGAGTGTCATCTGATGAAGATCAAAAGGTTAGTGATTCATTTTCTCTATTTCTGCTTTTTGTGACTCCCCTCTTTGGCTGGAAAAATGGCTGTTTTTCTGTGACTTGGCGGTGACCTAACAATCGTTTGGTGTGCTTTCGTCGTAAAACCTTTTTGAAATCGAACACTGTGGTTGGATTTACAACAAGTGTATCTTTAAAATGGTGTAAAATACTTGTATGTTTGAGGAATTTTAATTATGGGATTTCTGTCGTTTTGAATTTGGCGCCCTGCAGTTTCACTGGCTGTTGAGAGGCGGGACGCTACCGTCCCACATACCCTAGTGAGGTTAAAATCAACACACAAGCATATATTTTTTTACCTGCATATTTAGTTAATATTGCTTGCTAACATGAATTTATTTTAACTAGGGAAATTGTGCCACTTCTCTTGCGTTCTGTTCTGTGCAAGCAGAGTCAGGGTATATGCAGCAGTTTGGGCCGCCTGGCTCGTTGCAAACTGTGTAAAGACCATTTCTTCCTAACAAAGACCATAATGAAATTGCCAGAATTTTACATAATTATGACATAACATTGAAGGTTGTGCAATGTTACTGCAATATTTACACTTAGGGATACCACCAGTTCTCAGTTCACCAGTTCTGGTTATGGTAAAGTTATTTTTAAAAATATAACACGACGGTTGCATTATAAACCAGTGTATCTTTCATTTGCCATACAACAAGTATTTTTATGTAAAGTTTATGATAGGTTCTTTGGTCAGATTAGGTGAATGTCCAAAATAGCTCTGGACATTCTGGGGAAATGTTGCTACATATTCACAATGTATAACCACGGTTTGCAACTCTAAATATGCACATTTTCGAACAAAACATAAGTGTATTGTATAACCTGATGTTATAAGACTATCATCTGATGAAGTTGTTCAAGGTTAGTGATTCATTTTATATATTTTACTGGTTTTTGCGATCGCTACCTTTTGCGGTGAATAAAGGCATTAGTGTGTTTGGCTACTATAGTGAGCTAATAGAAATATATATTGTGTTTTCGCTGTAAAACACCTAAAAAATCTGAAATATTGGCTGGATTCACAAGATGTTTATCATTCATTTGCTGTGCAACATGTATTTTTCATAAATGTTTTATTATGAGTATTTATGCATTTCACGTTGCTCTCTGTAATTATTCTGGCTGCTTCGGTGCTATTTGTGATGGTAGCTGCAATGTAAAACTATGATTTATACCTCAAATATGCACATTTTTCAGACAAAACAAATGCATTGTATAACATGTTATAAGACTGTCATCTGATGAAGTTGTTTCTTGTTAGTGACTAATTATATCTCTATTTGGTCGGTTTTGTGATAGCTACCTATGCGGTAGAAACATGGTGAAAATATGCGGTTGAGTCTTTGGCTATTGCGGTTAGCTAATAGAAATACATAGTGTTTTCGCTGTAAAACATTTTAAAAATCGGAAATGATGGCTGGATTCACGAGATGTTTATCTTTCATTTGCTGTATTGGACTTGTGATTTCATGAAAATTATATTAAATCTCTGTCCCGTTAGGCCAGGCTAGTCAGCTTTTTTGACGAGGATGCTCCCGGATGGGTATCACTGAAAGTTGAGGCTAGGGGGTGCTGTTGTCACTATTTATGGAAATCGTGTAATTTTTAAACGGCTTCCTACTAAATTCTTGATCGTACAATATGCATATTATTATTATTATTGGATAGAAAACAGTCTCTAGTTTCTATAGCCGTTGAAATTTTGTCTCTGAGTGGAACAGAACTCATTCTACAGCAATTTCCCTGACATGGAGTCAGATTTCACACATTTTGGCCCCTGATCTGGAGTCAGTTTAAAGGCCACTGTGAACGCTATGAGCATACAGACACTGCTTACGTCTTCCCCTGGATGCCTTTACGTGATTACGATTTGAATGGTATCGATTGCGCAATCACAGCCCCTATAAAACAAAAACACGTGTAGGTAGGAACTCCTTTCCAGCTGCGTCGGGCGCGCGGTGGACACCGACCTGCTCTTTTTCCAAGCACTAGTGTAGCCAGTTATATTTCTCCGGTCATGTTTCTACTCGTTATAGGAGTTAAAAACATCATAAGGTAGTTAATTTAAACCGTTTTATAGCAATTTATATCCGTTTAGTGCGATTTTGGGACATTTATTTCTGAGACACTGTGAATCTCTGGGCACGGTTCCAGTTCATGCCGAACGCAATGGGCATTTCTACATGGTAAGAGGACAGCTTTCGACCAAAAGACGATTAGACCCAGGAAAGGATTCTTTGCCCAAGATTCTGATGGAAGAACAGCTCAAAGTAGGAACAATTTATTATGATAAATCGTGTTTCTGTCGAGAAATGTTAATCGCTTATGACGCCATCTTGTTTGACGTAGCTTCGCTTGGCGCAAACTGTATTGAAAAGTAAGGATAATTTAAAAAATGTAAATCAGCGATTGTATTAAGAATTAAATTGTCTATCAATCGCTGTCCACCCTATATTTTTTTAGTCACGTTTATGAGTATTTATGTATACGGCTAGATCACTGTCTAATATGGCGCACGACATTGTCTGACCAGCTGGGCAACTTTTGTCATTGTCTAACCATGATTTTGGTGGCTAAATATGCACATTTTTGAACAAACTGTATATGGATTGTGTAATATGATGTTACAGGAGTGTCATCGGAAGAATTCTGAGAAGGTTAGTGAAAAAATTAATATATTTTGGCGATGTTTACGTTATCGCTCTCTTTGGCTAGAATCAATGCTCTGGTAACGTTTGCATATGTGGTATGCTAATATAACGATTTATTGTGTTTTCGCTGTAAGACACTTAGAAAATCTGAAATATTGTCTGTGTTCACAGGATCTGTGTCTTTCGATTAGTGTATGCTGTGTATTTTTACGAAATGTTTGATGATTAGTAATTAGGTAAACACGTTGCTCTATGTATTTATTCTAGTCCATTTGTGACGGTGGGTGCAATTGTAAACTATGACATCTACCTGAAATATGCACATTTTTCTAACAAAACCTATCCTATACCATAAATATGTTATCAGACTGTCATCTGATGAGTTTTTTTCTTGGTTAGTGGCTATCAATATCTTAGTTTAGCCGAATTGGTGATAGCTACTGGTGTTGGTGGACAAATAAAAGATGGTGTCTTATGCTAATGTGTTTAGCTAATAGATTTACATCTTTACATTGTGTCTTCCCTGTAAAACATTTTAAAAATCGGACATGTTGGCTGGATTCACACGATCTGTGTCTTTCATTAGCTGTATTGGACTTTAATGTGTGAAAGTTAAATATTTAAAAAAATATTTTTTGAATTTCGCGCTCCGCCTTTTCAGTGGAATGTGGGGGGGGGGGGTGCCGCTAGCGGCACCCCAGTCCTAGACAGGTTAACTGACTTGTCTAGTTAAAAAAAAGGTAAAATAAAAAAAATAAGCTCATTACAAAGCTCAGAACCCTGGGTCTGAACTCCTCCCTTTGCAACTGAGTCCTGGACTTCTTGACGGGCCACCCCCAGCCTGTCCCTGAGGGCCCTCAGTTTTCTGGCGCAACAGAGAGCACACTGTTGGACTGCATCACAGCCTGGTACAGCAACTCCACCGCTGTGGACCGCAATGTTCTTCAGAGGGTGATACGTGCAGCCGAACGCACCATTGGGTGCCCTACAGGACACCTACAGCACCAGGTGTGGCAGGAAGATCAGGGACACCTTGTTCTCCCCGCTTCAATCACTCAGATGCAGGCAGTACAGCAGCATGATGCTAAAAACTGAACCACTGGTCAATAGTTTCTACCCTCAGGCTGCTGAATAACCACGACTAGTCAGCTCCCCCGCCAAGGACATTTCTCTCCTGCTCCCCCTATGGTCATTCCACCCCACCAACAGCGTTTACTCCTCCTCCACCCCAATGGACACTTATTCATTCATCACTGCCTCAGTTATTATTATGTATAGTGTTATTTATATAGTTCATTTTATAACAATTTTCATTATTTCACCAGTCCTGCATGTTGGAGCTCAAAGCCTAATATTTTCACTGTACCCTGCAATCACACCTGCAACTGTACGTGACCATAAGACAATCTGAAACAATTGCACAAGAAATTGTTCATGCCTCAATTCACCGCATAATCTAATCAACAAAAAAATACCCACCCTCGTCTAGCGGATTTTGTTTTGCCGACATTTAACAATTTTAGTTTCCATCAAGGTTTTCTTGTTTATTCAACAGGTACTTTACTCACAAAAATAGTTGAATGGAAACTTGGTTATTGGCATATATTCAACATCTAGCAATTATCAGGTCTTCTAGTCAGATTGTAGATTAGCTCTACTTTAAACCGTGCCAAAGTCCTGTATTATTCTCCCAAGGAACAGATTTCACCAGTAAGCTGCCTCTGCCATGACAGTACAGCCCTGGATGCAATATAGGTTGTTTTTCAACATTGATGAAAACCCCTTAGAGGGGGCAGTGGCGACACCACACAAAATGAAAGTAGCACTTAAATTGATTGTATCAGTCATTACTTTCAGTTGCATAATCTGTCTCAATAAGAGCTGGACGATGGGCCTACCATGTAGAAAGACCACTTCATTACTGACTATCGTGTATGTGAGCCTTACCTTGCTGCTCTGCGCACTGGACTTCTGGACGACCTGCGCACTGGACTTCTGGACGACCTGCGCACTGGACTTCTGGACGACCTGCGCACTGGACTTCTGGACGACCTGCGCACTGGACTTCTGGACTTGGAACGTGCTGGGGACCCAGATCTACTGTGCAAAGACAATACCCTCAGCGTCATCATGTCATTTATTCAAAGCTGCTCTATCCACTATAAGCAAACTATGGGTTGGGTGCCTATAGTGCCTTTAGAAAGTCTTCAAACTCCCTGACTTGATCTACTTTGTGTTACAGCCTAGATTTAATATGGATTAAATTGTGATTGTATCTCTGACCTACACACAATACCCCATGTCCAAGTGGAATCATGTTTTTATTATTATTAAAAAATAAAAGTATTGAGTCAATAGGTATTCAACCCTGTTAATGGCAAGCCTAAATAGGTTCTGGGGGGGGTCAACTATTCACATAATATATTGCATGGACTTACTATGTGAAATTATAGTTTACCATGGTTTTTTTAATGACTACCTCAGCTGTTAAAAAAAAAAAATACACCCAATAATAGCATAGAATTTCAAACAGATTCAACCACAAAGACCAAGGAGTTTTTCCAATGCCTCGCAAAGGGCACCTATTGGTAGATGAAAAAAAAGAGAAAAAAAAGCAGACATTGAATAACCCGTTGAGCATGGAGAAGTTCCTAATTACACTTTGGATGGTGTATCAATACACCCAGTCACTACAAAGATACACGCACCTAACCCAATTGCCGGAAAGGAAGGAAACCGCTCAGGGATTTCACCATGAGGCCAAACAGTTGAGTTTTATGGCGGTGATAGGCAAAAACTGAGGATGGATCAACAACATCCACAATACTATCCTAATGAACAGTGAAAAGGAAGCCCATACAAAATAAAAAATATTCCAAAACATGCATCATGTTAGCAATAAGGCACTAAAATAAAACTTGCAAAAGACGTGGCAGAGAAATTAACTTCATGTCCTGAATACAAAGCATTATCTTCGGGACGAATCCAACTCAACACATCACGGAGTACCACTTCATATTTTCAAGCATAGTGGTGGCTGCATCATGTTATGGGTATGCTTGGCATCAGCAAGGACTATTGAGGTTTTTTTAAAGGATAAAAAAAGATGTGGAAGAGCTAAGCACAGGCAAAATCCTAGCAGAAAACCTGTTTGTCTGCTTTCCAACAGACACTGGGAGACTAATTCACCTTTCAGCAGGACAATAACCTAAAACAGTTGCTTATTCAAGATGAAATTGAATGTTCCTTAGTTTTTACTTAAATCGGGTTGTAAATCGATGGCAGGACTTAAATGGCTGTCCAGCAATGATCAACAACCAACCTGACAGTTTATTTGTCCATTGATTATTAAAATAAATAATTGGACAACCCATGTGTGCAAAGCTCAGATTTACACAGAAAGACTCAGCTGTAATCACTGCCAAAGGTGATTCTAAAATGTAGTGACTCAAGGGGTTGAATACTTATGCATTAGCATTTTTTAACAATGTGATTAAACTTTGTTGCTTCTTGTTGAAACAAGCAAATGAGTCTTCGGGTTGCCTAGGCAACACCCCCTCAATGCAGCAGCAAACAGAAATATAATTAATAGAACAGGCTTGGAACTGCTAACCTTGGTAATCAAATTCTGCTAGTGTACCCACAGGTTTCTTCCACTTTGACAGAGTATTGTGTAGATCGTTGACAAAAAAAGGACAATGAAATCAATTTTAATCCCACAACGTAGAAAAATCAAGGGGTGTGGACACTTCCTGAAGGCACTGTAGTTGGGATGATAGCTACAAACTAAGCCAGAAAAAAATACAATAAAGAGAAAAATATGTTCACCAATTTCTGCAGTAGATTAAGTCTTACCTGCTTTTGCGCTTTGAGTATGATGGGGATTTATAACACCTGCTGGAGGGAGATAAGGGAACTCATAAAGCTATTAATAGCAATTAAGAGAACACTGATCTGAATCAGTCAGATAGGTCTCTTCGAATTTCAGACAGGTTCGAGTTCGGCTAGAACAATAAATGATCAAATAAAGAGACCAAGTCTTTCAAACGATAGTTTGCCCTTTAGAGTCAACTTGCAGGGGTCCTTTTGTGACACAGAACCACTCACCGGTCGCGGCCGTTGCTTCGGCTGCGTGAGCGGTAACGCCTTCCTCTGGACCTTGACCGTGAGCGGGACCTGGGAGAGGATCATTGATCAAATATGTGCAGTAGAAAGGTGTAGCATTTAAAGACAAGTATGTATGATGCCTCCACAAAAAGAACATTCTCTTGGAGCCACTATGTCATTGAATGTCATTCAACAAGTGACATTCCAATAACAGACATTCTGGAGAAGACCGCCTCTACACTGTACCTGCTGCGGCGGCCACCCCCCCTCTTGCTAAAGCGATAGCAGTCATATGCATAATGGCCATTCTCGCCACATTGGTAGCAGCGGTCGTTGGGGTCGAAGTGCCGGCGGCTGGGGCGGTCGTGGCGTGACTTGCGAGACATACCCGTTGACAACTCCACTCTTATGCGGGCACCACAGAGCACTCTGAAACATGACAATGGTTTAAGAATAGATGGCATTTTGGGGCATGCAATTGAGGAAAAATCAGCAAAAAGATTTGTTGAAGTCCAAGTGTCATAGATTGAGACCTTTGAATCCAATCATTATTGTGCTGCTGCTGTATGCAATTCAACCACACGTGTACTCACTTGCCGTCCATGCCCTTCGTCGCATCCTCAGCATCTCTGGGATCTTCGTACTCGACAAAGGCAAAACCAGGTGGGTTTCTGGCCACCCAGACACTGCGCAAAGGTCCATAGTAGCTGAACGCCCGCTCCAACTCCCCCTTGGCAGCACCGTTGCCTAGGTCACCTACATACACCTTGCAGTCAGTGTTACGCGAGGAGCTTCGTGATGACGAGTAGGACATTTTAAAATCTGAAACCAGATAAAGGAGTGGCAAAATGACATTGAAGCACCATGCAGATCTCCAGAACTAGGTGGGTAGGAAATAATCACCAACTCATAATTTTATGAAGAGATTGAATTTATCCAGAAGCTCATGTTATGGGAACACCCTGTCAACAATGAAATCGTTTCAGCACAAGCTACAAAGAGGCGAAATCAAGGTGAGCTAGCTAGCTACAACATTAGCTAACATTAAAGGGCAACCGCACTTGGCCTCTTATTAAATAAAAAACGAATTAATGTGTGGCTGCAGACAGCCTGATGTCTTGATTTAGATAATTAAGAAATGCTGTGTGTTAGTTTGATGAGTGTGTGTTCGCAGTTGGCATGAGTTGCTGGTGTGCAACTGTGGCCAAGTTGGTTTTACTTTGAATCGCCGGGGCTAGTCAGGGACCGTCAATAAATTACACAGTAAATTATAATATTTTCATGTTGCACACCTTTTAGTTCTCAAACGCTTTCAATATTTGTATAAGATTTTCTGCAATTTATAGTTGTTTGAGGTTAAGTCATTGAAATTTGGAGCTATTTGGAATGTTATTGTCCCATGTACACTAATTTACCAATGTATTGGTCGCAGCTTTTTGAGCTATGTCAAAATTGCAGTGCGGCCATCATGGCATCGAATTATTATTTATTTAATCTGTGCCCTGCTGCTACTGACTACCAGGCAGTGAGGCAGGCGGTTGCTGAGAATGAGTGGTGCGGAGGGCTGTGTGTGTTGAGCACAGTCATTGGTGTTGAGAAAGCGCCGCAGCAGAGTCAAGTGCGCAAGAAGAGCAGCACGAGTTGCTTCCTGACCACCCACAGTCCTACCAATCATTACTAGAGCCTACACAGCAGGGGAGATAAAATGAGAAATAATCATCCAACAATTCCAGAAAGGATTCAATATTGTGCTTTCTCTCTGGGTATGCTATATAGTCGGAGATGGTCCAAACAGACTCAAGGACAGCCCTGGGACGATAGATCCAAAATTCATACAACTAGGCCTACTGTACATAAAAATATATTTTAAAAAAGCAATGAGGCTGATGCAACAGATCAGAACGTTTAGCTTAAAATGTTGATATCAACTATTATTTCTTCACATTACAAGCACAGCAATGCGCACACAGGAGTAGGCGATGGACAAAGGTTCCTAAATGCAAATGACACCACAGATTAAAATATCCATTCGAAATGTTGAAAGAGGGGAGATCTATAGATGCAACAAGGGTTGCTAATATGACTAGGATTGTGAATGCCGACTGCCTTCGCTCAGATTGCCAAGTGGGTGATGTGCGCCGGTGCACCGGCCTTTCTCTCAACTTGTGACCATTTGATCTGAAGAACCTGTGCCTCAATTACATCAACAGAACCAAGACTTTAGATGTTAATGTTAATTAAAAGTCAAGTTTGGTTACATTTCTGGCATATCCCTCATGTAAGCGTCACTGTGGACATGAGGCTGTACGTAGTCAATTAAAACCTAGGCTATACTTTTACATGTAGACTAATTGTGTACATTTATGCAAAATAGATTTAAGTATTATTCCAATGTTGGAATTTTTAGGGGCAATCTTGTAAATGTCAATTGCTGGCTCTGTTGACATACCCATTTATCAATTTCAGTAGTAGGCTACCAGTAAAAAAAAGAATAATAATTTGGTACTGGTCATCTTCAGTTTGGGATGATTTAAATTGCACTTTGGGATGATGGTGGGAAAAAAAAGTTTGCCTCAAGCCCTGTATGTAGCACTAGCGAGCCAACATTGGCTAGAAAGTTGAAGCCAGGAGAGAGAGGAACAGATTAACTTCATTACTGGCTATAAAATTTTCGTAGTAGTGACTGAATAATAGTATAATAAAACTTTATGTACTGGACTCACGATGGAAAGAAAAGAGGGATGAGAGCCATCTAGTTCCAGAGGGATTATGACTGGGAAAAAATTAAAATCAAGATGCCTACACCCACACATGAATGTAAAATGTTTTATTTAATAAAAGCAAACTGTTGGGGCTTTTCGATTTTTATACTCCAGTTTAAAAATCGATTTTAAAGCAATGTGCCTTGTTACACAATTTCACAATGTTATCTTAACCATTCCCTATAATCACTAATATAGTTCAGATTAAATAATTTATGTGACGAACCAATATCAGAAAGGGTGAAATGCTGAGAACAAGGTAAATCAATTTTACCAGTTGTATTATAATTGTCATTATGGATACACATTATGGATAAATGTGGGAACACCTCTAGCATCGAAAAATGTTGGCCTAGTTCTCAGGCCTTGTGGGCGGACTTTGAGTAACTAGCTGGTCAGCCAGACATGTACTTTTGATAACTACATAACGTTAACAACTGTAACTAATGCATTACAAGTAGCAGTAATTAGTTGCTACCGGTAAATGTGTAATTAAGCCGAGACCAATGCACACAATTAGCTCGCTTGCTAGCAACTGTGTGTGCCGTACAAAAAAGTGCGCGTACTGCGCTTGTCAGAAAGGATAGGCCGCACATTGGTTTCATACGGCTTTGTTCACCAAATAAGGCTATACAAGTAGGATAAATATCACGATATAAACACAGACTGCTTTAAAATTTACACCAAGCATGTTTGATTTCCTAAATTTGATTTAAAACAAATTGTCGAAAACGCAGCTTGGACCACCATATTCAATGGCTGCCATACTCACTTGATGCAGATAACTATGCTAACACTAGCCGCCTCAACTCAGCGAGTGAATGAACACCGTTTCCCGATTGGCCTCAATCAGACGTCAGCTGAAAACACGAGTAAGAAAATGTAATTCTTTTTACGAGTTTATACATGTAATTAATGTCGTCTTCATTTCCTTAGCATAGTTACAAATCAAGCCGGGCACTTACCTTTTCCAGGTCCACCTTTCCCGTATTGACCTAGCTGTTAGCTCTTCACACAGAGCAGCAGCACGTTTTACAGATAACCCAGGGAAGGCAATGCCGCCAGCCTTCCCTGGCCAACCGGAGAGCGCTTCTTCTTTCGGTTTCAAGGAGGAGGGATTTCCTCAATAGTAACATCCCATTGGTTCCTACAAACACTATGCACGGTTTCCACTAAAACCGTGCATATACAAACTCAAAATTGGTGTAAAAATTAAATGGGAAAAAATTGGAAATAGTGACGACTACTAGTCATGGTAAATACCACCGACACGTCACACGCCAATTATACATTAACTTTGAATGGACTATTCCACAAGTTTAAAAAAATGGACTATTAAAAGAAACAGGTGGATGGATGAATGAAACATTTTTCACAATTGGGTCTGGCTCCAGCCTAGCCCTTGAACATGACTCGAGCTTGAGGTAGTCACCTCATACAAATACTTGGGAGTATGGCTAGACGGTCGCAGCACATATCAAAACTACAGGCTAAAGTTAAATCTAGACTTGGTTTACTCTATCGTAATCACTCCACTTTCACCCAGCTGCCAAACTAACACTGATTCAGATGACCATCCTAGATTACGGAGACATAATTTATAGATCGGCAGGTATGCTCTCGAGCGCCTAGATGTTCTCTACCATTCGGACATCAGATTTGCCACCAATGCACTCTATACTCCTCCGTCAATGTATACCCGTCGCAAGACCCACTGGTTGATGCTTATTTATAAAACCCTCTTGGGCACGCCTCCTTCCTATCTGAGATATCTACTGCAGCCCTCATCCTCCACATACAACACCCGTTCTGCCAGTCACATTCTGTTAAAGGTCCCCAAAGCACACACATACCTGGGTCGCGCGTCTTTTCAGTTCGCTGCAGCTAGCGACTGGAAAAATCTGCAACAAACACTCAAATTGAACAGTTTATCTCAATCTCTTAATTCAAAGACTCAATCATGGACACTCTTACTGATCGTTGTGGCTGCTTTGCGTGATGTATTGTTGTCTCTACCTTTTTACCCTTTGCGCTGTTGTCTGTGCCCAATAATGTTTGTACCATGTTTTGTGCTGCTACCATGTTGTTGTCATGCTCTGTTTCTACCATGCTATGATGTTGTCTTAGGTCTCGCTTTATGTAGTGTTGTGTTGTCTCTCTTGTCGTGATGTGTGTTTTGTCCTATATTTATATTTTATGATTTATTTTTAATCCCAGCCCCCGTGTAACGGATGTGAAATGGCTAGCTAGTTAGCGGGTGCGCGCTAGTAGCATTTCAATCAGTTACGTCACTTGCTCTGAGACTTAAGTAGTGTTGCCCCTTGCTTTGCAAGGGCCGTGGCTTTTGTGGAGCGATGGGTATCGATGCTTCGTGGGCAACCGTTGTTGATGTTTGCAGAAGGTACCTGGTTCGCGCCCGTGTCGAGGCGAGGGGACGACGTAAAGTTATACTGTTACACCCGAATGAGGCTTTTTGCCGTTTGGTAGCCGCCATTGTAAATACGAATGTTCTTAATAACTGACTTGCCTAGTTAAATAAAGGTTAAATTAAAAAATAAATTAAAAAGACTCTCAGTTATATTACATTCAGTGGCGACCTGTCATTCAGGGCAGGTGGGGCAGAGACCCACCAGTTTTGAGCCCAACATTTCTAGCACTTGCCTGTTTTGCATGTTATTTGGCATTAATATGTGTCACATATCTGTTTGCAAAAAATATATATATTTGAGTTAATAAAGCCGCATACAAACATGGTCTCTTTTTTGTTTTCTTGAGTAAGGCAGCTCCAAAATGCAGGTGTTTCAACCTAGCTCAGTGCTTTCTGTGGTGGTGGGGCAAGCCAGCAGAAAATATGGAGCGTTGTGCCGTGATTGGCTCAGTGTTCTGTCACTCATGGGGACACTACGTCACCTCCAAGTTTAAGGGTAGACTTAGAAAATTCTATCCCCTTGGGTGCTGCAATAGAAGTGCCCGTCCAAGAAGGCTCAAGGTCATTGGCCACAGATAAAATGATGTCAAATCACATTATATGAACAGTAGCTTGGATTGGACTGATCATGTCAACATCATACTTTTAAAATCTTAGCTAGCAGTCATCATCATGAATCAAGTCAACAATCCACTGGCAAATCCTTTTTAATCCTTGTCATATGAAGAGAAATAATGAAGAGAAATTATAGATAAAACGTATCGGTGCTCATCGGCCATTGGATATTAACAATACACAAGTTGGAAATCGCAAATTCAACAATGAGTGGTTTGGGAGGAATCAGTGACAGTGGCTGTGTGGTTCCAAATCTGTGATTAAGGGTTCTCTTTTCCAAATTTAAAATGATAAACATTCAACATTGGCCATGCTGTCAATGAAGCATGATTTTGCTGTGCTCAAAACAACTGTTAACTCGGAACTGTGAAAACTTGACTTCAGTGAGTTCAAGACAACTGGGAATTCCGGAAAAAACGAGCTCCGACTGGCAAATACATTTAGAATGGAATTGTAAGTTGGGAACTCGGGCCTCTTTCTAGAGCTACGACCTGAAGATCAATGACGTCATCATGAAATGACCTTGTTTTTTTCAGAGTTCCCAGTTGTCTTGAAAGCACTATACATCAAGCAAATGCCAGACTTTGATGACAAAATTTGCCCACAAAGGACCGCCATGCCACCTTCCTGTTCAAGTGAGCACAACACAAGGTGAGCCCAAAAATGTTTTGTATGCTGCTGCATAAATTATGTAATATGCCAGGGAGATATGTATACTGTAGCTAAGAAAGTAATACTAAGTGTTTGTTGTGTAGTAAGCTGTTTGTAGCCATGTGCCTCACCCTAATAATTTGGTCTGTTTACCCCTCTTAATTTCGCCTACTGTTCTGACTTGGTGGTGCACATATAGCCTATAACCTGTTTTAGAGAAATGTAATCATCACATTTTGTAAGAGCTTTCATAGTCTGCTTATATGCCCCCCTTTATTTATCCTACGGTTCTGACTTGGTGTACAGGGAGAACACTGTAAGAATGGCCCATGTTCTGAATTCTGTCACAGTACATTTAAAAAGTGCTAAACAAATAGTTATATTGACTACGTCCATCCTAGCTCGTTCAATAATGTCTTAATCGAAATTACGGATTGCCTCTTATCCGCTTGTTGTCCCCTGGTAAAAATATGTTGTTCTGCCCCTGAGCAAGTCAGTTAACACACTGTTCCCCAGGCGCCGAAGATGTGGATGTCGATTAAGGCAGCCCCCGCACCTCTCTGATTCAGATGGGTTGGGTTAAATACAGAAGACACATTTCAGTTGAATACATTCAGTTGGACAACTGACTAGGTATCCCCCTTTCCCTTTCCTTTCCCTTATGCCATAGTTTGTACATCTCAATTGTCATTAAAAAACACATTTGTTTAAGCAAGTCAGCCATATCAGCTATGTTTTTTTAAAAGGCAGTAAATGAGGCTGAATGAACTGTTTTGCTGACAGACAAGGCTCCATTAGTAGCCAGGTGTAGCAGTGGTAAGATGTTGGGACTGCTGTTGGGACAGCTTTATGTAGGCCCTAACAGTTTGTGGGCACAGTTTGTCACTGTTATAGTGCAATTCATGTATTGTTTAGTGTTGTATTGTGTTGTGTAGTGGCTTTGCTGGCATGCATCCCACTTTTCTTTTTTTTGCCCCACCAATATTTACATGCTAAAATCGCCACTGATTAAATTACACATAAGTCATTGGACGAATACGTCTTCTGTGGGGGGTGTTTTGTTAAGAGCCACGACACTTGGTCTGAACATGAACACGAATCGCTTGCAGTACAGTTTTAGAAGCATAAGGACCTTATCTTGAATATCGGTGAGAAAAAGAAAAAAACTAAAGGTTAAATTGACACAAACCTTCATACGGTTAGGGTTCCCACAGCCATATTTCCATGTTACAGCACTTGTTTATGGAAAACAGATGGAAGACAGTGTGGACCAATGTTCCTTCCAAAAATGTTGGTCACTGAGCTAATTTCAGGTCTGTTGAGCACAAACTTGAACTTTGTGAAATTTCAGTGCAACAACCAGATGCGTTTACTGTGAACACTGAGGCTGTACCCACTTTAATGTACCATTTCAGACAGTGGTCAAGTAGGCTACTTTGGTTATTTGATCATAATGTAGGCCTACCAGTGGTCTACCATAAAAAAACAATGGACAAAATGCATCCCATAACATTTTAACATGAAAATAGCTTTATCATTCAGCCTACAGAAGCAACCAATGTGTGTTGTTCAATGTAGGCCTACATTCCATGAGACTTTAGAAAAAAAACATGCAGGGCTTGATTATCCACTTGTCCTTCTGACAAGGAGGTGACTGAAAATGTTGTTGTGTTGTTGTGTTATTTGATGCAAGAAACCACTTTACAAAATGAAATGCACTATTATTCCCATACCATTATTACAGAGAATCAGACAAATTATGCTACCCTCTGCCTATTGGCTACATAGCTTATTCAAGCCTGTCTCAAAATTCAACACTGCCCCTTTAAGACAAAAAAAGCTCTTTATCCAACTACCTTTTCAAAGATGTCAAGAAAGTTGTGTGCTCTTGTAGGAAGAAATCATGCCCCCATTGTTGACTATAAATTATCTATATCTGAGATAACTAACTAGCAAAGCATATGAACAAATGTGCACACGTGGTTACATGCAGCTCTCGCTTTGATCTCAACACAACCACATCTACTCACGAAACTCATGCTGTAAATACAGTCCAGTTCAAAGTGAATGCCACAGATCTGTATATGGCAATGGTATATTTGCATATACAGTTGAAGTCGGAAGATTACATACACTTAGGTTGGAGTCATTAAAACTCATTTTCAACCACTCCACAAATTTCTTGTTAACAAACTATAGTTTTGGCAAGTCGGTTAAGACAACTACTTTGTGCATGACACAAGTAACTTTTCCAACAATTGTTTACAGACAGATTATTTCACTTATAATTAATTCACTGTATCACAATTCCAGTGGGTCAGAAGTTTACATACACTAAGTTGACTGTGCCTTTAAACAGCTTGGAAATTTCCAGAAAATTATGTCATGGCTTTCGAAGCTTCTGATAAACTAATTGACATCATTTGAGTCAATTGGAGGTGTGCCTGTGGATGTATTTCAAGGCCTACCTTCAAACTCAATGCCTTTTTGCTTGACATCATGGGAAAATCAAAAGAAATCCGCCAAGACCTCAGAAAAATAATTGTAGACCTCCACAAGTCTGGTTCATCCTTGGGTTCATCCTTGGTTCATCCTTGGGAGCAACAATAGTACTCAAGCATAAACACCATGGGACCACGCAGCCGTCATACCACTCAGGAAGGAGAAGCGTTCTGTCTCCTAGAGATTAATGTACTTTGGTGCAAAAAGTGCAAATCAATCCTTGAACCACAGCAAAGGACCTTGTGAAGATGCTGGAGGAAATAGGTACAAAAGTATCTATATCCACAGTAAAACGAGTCCTATGTCGACATAACCTGAAAGGCCGCTCAGCAAGGAAGAAGCCATTGCTCTAAAACCGCCATTAAAAAAGCCAGACTACGGTTTGCAACTGCACATGGGGACAAAGATCGTACTTTTTGGAGAAATGTCCTCTGGTCTGATGAAACAAAAATAGAACTGTTTGGCCATAATGACCATCGTTATGTTACGAGGAAAAAGGGGGATGCTTGCAAGCCGAAGAATAACATCCCAACCGTGAAGCACGGGGGTGGCAGCATCATATTGTAGGGTTGCTTTGCTGCAGGAGGGACTAGTGCACTTCACAAAATTGATTGCATCATGAGGCAGGAAAATTATGTGGATATATTGAAGCAACATCTCAAGACATCAGTCAGGAAGTTAAAGCTTGGTCGCAAATGGGTGTTCCAAATGGACAATGACCCCAAGCATACTTCCAAAGTTGTGGCAAAATGGCTTAAGGACAACAAAGTCAAGGTATTGGAGTGGCCATTACAAAGCCCTGACCTCAATCCTATAGAAAATGTGTGGGCAGAACTGAAAAAGCGTGTGCGAGCAAGGAGGCCTACAAACCTGACTCAGTTACATCAGCTCTGTCAGGAGGAATGGATGAAAATTCATCCAACTTATTGTGGGAAGCTTGTGGAAGGCTACCCGAAACATTTGACCCAAGTTAAACAATTTAAAGGCAATGCTACAAAATACTAATTCTGACCCACTGGGAATGTGATGAAAGAAATAAAAGCTGAAATAGATAATTCTCTCTACTATTATTCTGACATTTCACATTCTTAAAATAAAGTGGTGATCCTAACTGACCTAAGACAGGGAATTCTTACTAGGATTAAATGTCAGGAATTGTGAAAAACTGGGTTTAAATGTATTTGGCTAAGGTGTATGTAAACTTCTGACTTCAACTGTAGACTTACTAGAGTTCTGATTGGTTATGCCACACAGGTCTGTGTAGAGTAGTGTCGTGCATGTCAATGCAATAGAATCCTACTACAATACGTTCTGTCTACAACTATGCCTCTTGCATAATTCATTTTGCATACTTATTCTTGCATAGTTGGTTTTGTTTCAGTATGTTACACTGATGGTTAATATTGTGTTTATTCGATCATAATTCCAACAGTAAAGGGAAACATTGATAGTGTTAATAACTAAGGGGGAAAACTAGAACGTTGAGTGAAGTTCAATCTTGTGCTTCTCTGTGTGGGCTTATATTTCTTCTGGCAGTCCCGCGCACGCACGCAGTTTAGAGGGAACATTGGTGTGGACTACCTGTGCTAATTAGCTATCTGATTTTCTGAACACCTGTGTGTAAACAGAAGACAGACACCACAAACATGTTGTCACTGAAAAATACTGTCAATTGCAACTGTGTTAAAAATGGATTAAAACAGTGTACAGTAAGTGTGTATTTTGCATTTGTGAAATTAATATGAAAGTAGAGGCATTTATGTTTCTAGGACTATACCGCAATTGAGAATCGATTCACATTTAGATGGAGTATTTGGCTGTTTTGGCTTCCAGAGCCAATTTGCCCTTTAACCAGAACATGTATGGTCCTAGGACTAAGGAGTAACGTTACGCTCCTATAGTCCAATATTGAGCTAGCTCCAGCCATAGACATTGGCTCCAGCAGATACTTCTGAGACACCTCTCAAATCTTAGACAAAAAGATTATTAAAATATTACAATAAAATATGAGATAGATCAAACAGAGACTGAGAACTGTGATACATTTTAAATGTAATTGTTACAACTTGAAATAAATTACAATGTCATTTCTTGTGAATGTAAGTTCTTACATTAAAATATACATACATTTAATGACAAAATTCATAAATAAATTGATGATAAGACTACTCATTTTGAGTTGGATGAATTATCTCTGTCACATGGTCACTCTAAATGGCAGATACTCAGTTATTTCTCTATAATTTACAGTATTTAATGTCATAGCAGCTTCTCAGCATTTTTAAACAGCATGCAATAGCATGCTACTAAACAGCATTGAGCCCATAGTCTTTGGTTGTTGTTGCTATGAAGACTGGGGTGAGCCCAAATGAAAGGGGATAGATAGGCGCATTTTATTAGCATTTCACCTCTTGCCACAAGATGACATAATAGGGAATAGAGATACAACTGTTTCCAAGAGAAATGTATAATACAAAAGCTGGGGAAGCGGTTGTTGTGGGTGTCGGAGGCAGCTGTATCCATTGAGCCATACAGGACAAAAAGGGAGAAAGGGAGATGCTTATCTGCCATGTGTAGTTTACATTGTTCTGTTCATCAAGTTTATCTGGATCAGCCACCGTAGTGCCCTCGTTCAACTAACGTAGGTAGGCCATAAGCAGCAAGATGAAGACCTAAACTCAAACCAAGACTCTTATTTGACCTTACAGTTAAATAAGGCATCTTCCCCAGTGGGCAACACTGATTGAAATTATATAATTTCAAACAGTTTTGCACAATGGGTCCACCTAAGTGTTAGCCATTGCATTCCTACCCGGCTCCCACATTAGGGAATTAACATTGGGGTGCTGATACTTTGCCGCCGGCAAGGCATGCAGAACAAGGTGTCCCCTCAGTGTTGTGTCAGCACTACTTGGCCATTAGCTCTGGTCCATCACGTGATGATAACAACAAGTTGCCTCTGAAGAGGTAACTCGTTGTTATCGTTGCACGATGGACCAGAGCTACGTGGCCAAATAACTCTGACAAGAGATGATATTCAGTGACAGATCTTGACCACGTGAGTTGAGAGACTATCAAAGATCATGGCCTGGTCCAAAACTGTAAAACTATACCCAGACCTCAGGAGCTGAGGCCCAGACAGACTCAGACCAGAATCATGTTGATGTGGTCTCCAGTGGTGTCAATATCCAGACTTCACACTCCATCCTAGTCTTTCCTCTTAACCTGAGCAGCCTTTTTTAAAGAGTGTCTTTGCATGGTGTCCCCTCCACTTTCTATACCAGGCATATTAACATCCTGTGATTCTGATCATCACATAGTCCATCACCACCACATTCCTCTACTAATAACCAGCTTTTCCTTCTACATTTTCTTCTACACCCTAAAATTGTGTGTGTGTGTGTGTGTGTGTGTGTGTGTGTGTGTGTGTGTGTGTGTGTGTGTGTGTGTGTGTGTGTGTGTGTGTGTGTGTGTGTGTGTGTGTGTGTGTGTGTGTGTGTGTGTGTGTGTGTGTGTGTGTGTGTGTGTGTGTGTGTGTGTGTGTGTGAGAGAGAGAGAGAGTCTGACATTCTCTCTGTGAGCAGTGGGCAGTGAGTACAGAAAATAGACATTTGCATCATTACTCCTGGTAGTGGATCTTCTGCTAGATGTCGAAGATGTGTCGTTGCAGTGGCAATGATGATGATGATGATGTGTGTGTGTGTGTGTGGTTGCAGTGGCAATGATCATGATGTGCGTGTGTGTGCGTGTGCGTGCGTGCCAGCATGTATGCGCATGTGTGTGTGTCTGTGTGCATGTGTGAGTTTCTCAATCTACCCATCTACCTATCTAGCCCTGTGCTCCCTCAGAAGCCCTTTACATGGCAGTAGGCCTCCAGGCTGGAAAAGAGGATGTAGATGAACCAGAGGCCAAAGAAGAATAGGGTGGTGAGCACCTTGGTGACCTTGGGCCCCCCCAGCTCACCCCCTACAGACGGCCGGCGGCGGAGCATCAGCACCCCCATGTTGATGAAGGCGAAGATGGTGAAGAGCGTGACCGAGAAGGCCAGTGAGCCAGGGTCCACGCGGAAAGTTTGACCTTTGGTCTCCCAGTAGATGGCAGCGATGGACCACGCCACCCCGATGCCCAAGAAAACGTTGACCGCATTGCTACCCGTCACGTTGCCCACTGACGCGTCGGCATACTGGTCCTGGGTGGCAGCGACTTTACTGGCAAAGGTGTCTATGGAAAGAGGTTGGGGTTAGAGTTTAGAACATGGTTAGAATAAGGTTAGGACTAGTATGCCTAAGGCTGGGAGAGGTTTAAATAGAGGTAAGGAGGTATGGTTTTGGGTTATAGTTGGTTCAAGAGTTAGATTTAGGGTAAATAGCTAGCTTGGATTGAAGATAACTAACTTAAAGCAGACACTCAATCACATGTAAATGATTGCTGAATCAATATACCTGGCTCCTTGATATGCTCGACTGGGTCTATGAGATTTGAAACAATGTGAAGTGTATTGTCTTAATGTAACAGACAACACACACCATGTGCAAGGTGAATGGGGCTCTGGCAGTGTGATAGAGATGGTGCACGGAGGGGGAACGTGTACCATCTCTATCACGTCTCTCCCCTCCATATTTTGACACTTCCCTGTAGTCATTTTCTCACCTTTCATCTGATTAACTGGAGATCTTTCTCCCCGCCCCTGCCTTGTTGACAAGCTCTTTCTGGCACACACACACACACACACACACACACACACACACACACACACACACACACACACACACACACACACACACACACACACACACACACACTCACCAGGGATGGAGGTGCCCAGAGCCACAAACACCACAGCAGTGACACTGTCTTTGAGGCCCACGGTGCAGCCGAAGTGGGAGGCCAGGTCCCCGATGACGGTGGTTAGTAAGCCAATGACAATGATGGACACCACAAAGCAGGCCCAGCCATTCCAGTACTCGGTAGGTGGCACACAGGCAAACAGAATCTTCCAGAAAACTGTCACAATGTGCATGAAGTAGTCGAAGCAGTTGGGAATTCGCCGCTCCACTCCCTCTTCCTCGTCACCTGGCAAAATGAGGCAGGTAGAGGACATTGACAAACAGTGTTATCGATGAGTATTTAGTATTTATCGATAGCATACATTTGCCGGAAAAAATACCAAACCATGATACAAACCCTACAGACAAACGAACATGCATATGTACAGTGCATTCGGAAAGTATTAAGACCCCTTGATTTTTCCACATTTTGTTGCGTTACTGGCTTATTGTATATATTTTTTAAATCCCTCATCAATATACACACAATACCCCAGAATGACAAAGCAAAAACAGGTTTTTAGACATTTTTGTACATTTATTACCAATAAAAAAATGAAATATCACATTTACATAAGTATTCAGACCCTTTACCCAGTACTTTGTTGAAGCACCTTTGGAAGCGATTACAGCCTTGAGTCTTCTTGGGTACATGACGCTACAAGCTTGGCACACCTTTATTTGGGGAGTTTTTCCCCATTGTTTTCTGCAGATCCTCTCAAGCTTGGTCAGGTTGGATGGGGAGCGTCGCTGCACATGTTCAGGTCTCTCCAGAGATGTTCGATCGGGTTTAAGTCTGGGCTCTGGCTGGGCCACTCAAGAACATTCATAGACCGGTCCCGAAGCCACTCCTGCATTGTAGCAGGTTTTCATCAAGGATCTCTCTGTACGTTGCTCCATTCATATTTCTAGTCTCTAGACTAGTCTCCCAGTCCCTGCCGCTGAAAAACATCCCCACAGCATGATGCTGCCACCACCATGCTTCGCCGTAGGGATGGTGCCATGTTTTCTCCAGATGTGACGCTTGGCATTCAGGCCCAAGAGTTCAATCTTGTTTTCATCAGACCAGAGAATTTTGTTTCTCATGGTCTGAGAGTCCTTTAGGTGCCTTTTGGCAAACTTCAAGTGGACTGTCATGTTCCTTTACTGAGGAGTCGCTTCTGTCTGGCCACTCTACCATAACGGCCTGGTTGGTGGAGTGCTGCAGAGAAGGTTGTCCTTCTGGAAGGTTCTCCCATCGCCACAGAGGAACTCTGGAGCTCTGTCAGAGTGACCATCAGGTTCTTGGTCATCTCCTCCTTCTCCCCTGATTGCTCAGTTTGGCCGGGCGGCCAGCTCTAGGAAGTTTTGGTGGTTCTACACGTCTTTCATTTAAGAATGATGGAGGCTGGACAATTCCTTCGACCTGATGGCTTGGTTTTTGCTCTGACATGCAATGTCAACTGTGGGACCTTACATAGACAGGTATGTGCTTTTCCAAATCATGTCACGTTGTTATGATCGATCCAAGATGGCGTAGCAGTGTAGGCGTGTTTTTGTTCGTCCTCCCTTGTACTTTTGTATTTTTCGTATTTTTTGTATACATAAAAAAAAATATATATAATCTATCTCTTTTCGATTTTTAATTCGATTATACCTTCCGGTAACCTGCCTCACCCAATGTGATACGGAATCGCTATTATTTTTTAACTTTGGAACACTTTCAAGAACCTCCAGTAGCTAACCAGCTACAAGCTATTTAGTAATTTTTAGCCACTGCTAGCGGCTTTTACCTTCTGCACAGACACCAGCCCTGTTCTTAGCATGGATATTACTCGCCAATCTACCAGCATCGGACTGTCTCTCCACAACAATGCCGGATTCCTGCCGTAATCCCTGAGCCACTACTTCTGATCCTCACAGCTAGCTTGCTCACAGCTAGCTTGCACCAGTTAGCAAACAAAATTCTACAATACCTCTTTCGCCATCTGGCTTGGATTCTCTGTCGACACGGCGCCCCGCCGCACCACCACGTCTGGTCTGCCGACGAATACTCCATCCGCTGTGCCCTCAACCGGCCTCCGTCTGAGCAGACCACCCCCGGGCTACTAACTTTAAACGTCGCGTGCTAGCGTGGTGACGGCTTCCCTGTTCCATCCACTGCTCCCCCCCGGACACTATGATCACTTGGCTACATAGCTGATGCCTGCTGGACTGTCCATTAATCACGGTACTCCATTCTGTTTATTTGTGTTTATCTGTCGGCCCCAGCCGCAAACTCAGGCTCTGTGTGTAGTTAATCCGACCCTCTCTGCCTAGTCATCGCCATTTTACCTGCTGTTGTTGTGTTAGCTGACTAGCTGCTGTTGTCTCACCTGTTGTTTTAGCTAGCTCTCCCAATCAAGACCTGCGATTACTTTATGCCTTACTATATGTCTCTCTCAAATATCAATATGCCTTGTATACTGTTGTTCGGGTTAGTTATCATTGTTTCAGTTTACAATGGAGCCCATAGTTCCACTCCTAATACCTCTGATACCTCCTTTGTCCCACCTCCCACACATGCGGTGACCTCACCAATTATAACCAGCATGTCCAGAGATACAACCTCTCTTATCATCACCCAGTGCCTGGGCTTACCTCCGCTGTACCCGCACCCCACCATACCCCTGTCTGCACATTATGCCCTGAATATATTCTACTACGCCCATAAATCTGCTCCTTTTATTCCTTGTCCCCAACGCTCTAGGCGACCAGTTTTGATAGCCTTTAGCCGCACCCTCATCCTACTACTCCTCTGTTCCTCGGGTGATGTGGAGGTAAACCCAGGCCCTGCATGTCCCCAGGCACCCTCATTTGTTGACTAATGTGATCGAAAAAGCCTTGGTTTCATGCATGTCAACATCAGAAGCCTCCTCCCTAAGATTGTTTTATTCACTGCTTTAGCACACTCTGCCAACCCTGATGTCCTTGCCGTGTCTGAATCCTGGCTTAGGAAGGCCACCAAAAATTCTGAGATTTCCATACCCAACTATAACACTTTCCGTCAAGATAGAACTGCCAAAGGGGGAGGAGTTGCAATCTACTGCAGAGATAGCCTGACCAACTTGCCCTCCAAATACACCTCTGCTGTCTTCAATCAGGATCTCAGCGATCACTGCCTCATTGCCTGTATCCGCTACGGGTCCGCGGTCAAACGACCACCCCTCATCACTGTCAAACGCTCCCTAAAACACTTCTGCAAGCAGGCCTTTCTAATCGACCTGGCCCGGGTATCCTGGAAGGATATTGACCTCATCCCGTCAGTTGAGGATGCCTGGTCATTCTTTAAAAGTAACTTCCTCACAATCTTAGACAAGCATGCTCCGTTCAAAAAATGCAGAACTAAGAACAGATATAGCCCTTGGTTCACTCCAGACCTGACTGCCCTCGACCAGCACAAAAACATCCTGTGGCGAACTGCAATAGCATCGAATAGTCCCCGCGATATGCAACTGTTCAGGGAAGTCAGGAACCAATACACGCAGTCAGTCAGGAAAGCAAAGGCCAGCTTTTTCAAGCAGAAATTTGCATCCTGTAGCTCTAACTCCAAAAAGTTCTGGGACACTGTAAAGTCCATTTAGAACAAGAGCACCTCCTCCCAGCTGCCCACTGCACTGAGGCTAGGTAACACGGTCACCACCGATAAATCAGTGATAATCAAAGACTTCAACAAGCATTTCTCAACGGCTGGCCATGCCTTCCTCCTGGCTACTCCAACCTTGGCCAACAGCTCCGACCCCCCCGCTGCTACTCGCCCAAGCCTCCCCAGCTTCTCCTTTACGCAAATCCAGATAGCAGATGTTCTGAAAGAGCTGCAAAACCTGGACCCATACAAATCAGCTGGGCTTGACAATCTGGACCCTCTATTTCTGAAACTGTCCGCCGCCATTGTCACACCCCCTATTACCAGCCTGTTCAACCTCTCCTTCGTATCATCTGAGATCCCCAAGGATTGGAAAGCTGCCGCGGTCATCCCCCTCTTCAAAGGGGGAGACACCCTGGACCCAAACTGTTACAGACCTATATCCATCCTGCCCTGCCTATCTAAGGTCTTCGAAAGCCAAGTCAACAAACAGATCACTGACCATCTCGAATCCCACTGTACCTTCTCCGCTGTGCAATCTGGTTTCCGAGCCGGTCACGGGTGCACCTCAGCCACGCTCAAGGTACTAAACGATATCATAACCGCCATCGATAAAAGACAGTACTGTGCAGCCGTCTTCATCGACCTGGCCAAGGCTTTCGACTCTGTCAATCACCATATTCTTATTGGCAGACTCAGTAGCCTCGGTTTTTCTAATGACTGCCTTGCCTGGTTCACCAACTACTTTGCAGACAGAGTTCAGTGTGTCAAATCGGAGGGCATGTTGTCCGGTCCTCTGGCAGTCTCTATGGGGGTACCACAGGGTTCAATTCTCGGGCCGACTCTTTTCTCTGTATATATCAATGATGTTGCTCTTGCTGCGGGCGATTCCCTGATCCACCTCTACGCAGACAACACCATTCTGTATACTTCTGGCCCTTCCTTGGACACTGTGCTATCTAACCTCCAAACGAGCTTCAATGCCATACAACACTCCTTCCGTGGCCTCCAACTGCTCTTAAACGCTAGTAAAACCAAATGCATGCTTTTCAACCGGTCGCTGCCTGCACCCGCACGCCCGACTAGCATCACCACCCTGGATGGTTCCGACCTAGAATATGTGGACATCTATAAGTACCTAGGTGTCTGGCTATACTGCAAACTCTCCTTCCAGACTCATATCAAACATCTCCAATCCAAAATCAAATCAGGAGTCGGCTTTCTATTTCGCAACAAAGCCTCCTTCACTCACGCCGCCAAACTTACCCTAGTAAAACTGACTATCCTACCGATCCTCGACTTCGGCGATGTCATCTACAAAATAGCTTCCAATACTCTACTCAGCAAACTGGATGCAGTTTATCACAGTGCCATCCGTTTTGTTACTAAAGCACCTTATACCACCCACCACTGCGACCTGTATGCTCTAGTCGGCTGGCCCTCGCTGCATGTTCGTCGTCAGACCCACTGGCTCCAGGTCATCTACAAGGCTATGCTAGGTAAAGCGCCGCCTTATCTCAGTTCACTGGTCACGATGGCAACACCCACCCGTAGCACGCGCTCCAGCAGGTGTATCTCACTGATCATCCCTAAAGCCAAAACCTCATTTGGCCGCCTTTCCTTCCAGTTCTCTGCTGCCTGCGACTGGAACGAATTGCAAAAATCTCTGAAGTTGGAGACTTATATCTCCCTCAACAACTTTAAACATCTGCTATCTGAGCAGCTAACCGATCGCTGCAGCTGTACATAGTCCATCGGTATATAGCCCACCCAATTTACCTACCTCATCCCCATAATGTTTTTATTTATTTACTTTTCTGCTCTTTTGCACACAAGTATCTCTATTTGCACATGATCATCTGATGATTTATCACCCCAGTGTTAATCTGCTAAATTGTAATTATTCGCTCCTATGGCCTATTTATTGCCTACCTCCTCATGCTTTTTGCACACATTGTATATAGATTCTCTTTTTTTTCTTCTTCTTTTTTTTCTACTATGTTATTGACTTGTTTATTGTTTACTCCATGTGTAACTCTGTGTTGTTGTCTGTTCACACTGCTATGCTTTATCTTGGCCAGGTCGCAGTTGCAAATGAGAACTTGTTCTCAACTAGCCTACCTGGTTAAATAAAGGTGAAATAAAAATTAAAATAAATAAAATGTCCAATCAATTTAATTTACCACAGGTGGACTCCAATCAAGTTGTAGAAGCATCTCAAGGATGATCAATGGAAACAAGATGTACCTGAGCTCAATTTCGAGTCTCATAGCGAAGGGTCTGAATACTTACGTAAATAAGGTGTTTCTGTTTTCTCTTTGTCATTATGGGGTATTGTGTGTAGATTGATAAATAAAAGTTGTTTTTTAATCTATTTTACAATAAGGCTGTAACGTAACAAAATGTGGAAAAAGTCAAGCGGTCTGAATATTTTCCGAATGCACTGTATGTATCATTACATGTTTGTGAATTATTTACATGACATAACTCAGGTTAAGTCTGACCTCCTGAACTGACTGTGACCGCCTCAATGAACTGTTCTCTCCAGGAATGAGTTCCAATCACCACAGCCAGATTGGTGTCCTTCAAGAGTTTGTCCACGGTGCTCTATCAAAACACAAAAAAGATTAGCAATGAGAGTGGGCAAGTATTCAACAACAAAAGCTGACACGGCATGCTCTGAAGCACAAACACATAAAATGTCACACACATTCTGTCTCATGACTTCTGTTCTTATCAAACTGAAGTCAGGATAGACATGAGGGCAGAAGAGAAGTATCATTACTGTTAAAACGGCCAGCTTCAGTCAGCTGATTCTAGCCATCCCTTCGGCAGCTTAGTCTCCCATTCAGAGGACCCCCACTTTTGTTAGTGTCTTATTGGTCAAGGTCAGTCCAAATAATTATCACCACATCTCCTTCAGTCTATCACTGGCCTTGATTCCCAGGACTTCAGTTTCAGTTAGTTTATGACCCCAGCACTCTGTGTGGTCAGAAACGTGCTATCCCCATCCTGTTGAGCATATCCACAGTTTTACCTCCTGCTGAACTTTTCCTGCTGTGGACTGAATCTCTGTATGTCTGATGTTTAATTGTGGGTGCATCTAAGTAAGTGTCTTGAGATCTGTGTCATATTATGTGGAGCTAAGTTTTGTGGTTTATTGTGTACAATTACTGTGTTTTGAGGTTGTTAGCTAGCTCAAGCTCCCGCTCACGTTAGCACTACAATTAGCACTTTGTATTGGAATGCATGAGCATTTCAGCATAATTGTTAGTGATTAGCATTTATTAGCATTACTAATTTCTTGTGCTAAGCTATTTTCTATTCTATATACAGTACCAGTCAAAAGTTTAGACACACCTACTCATTCAAAGGTTTTTCTTTATTTGTACTATTTTCTACATTGTAGAATAATAGTGAAGACATAAACTATTAAATAACACATATGGAATCATGTAGTAACCAAAAAAGTGTTAAACAAATCAAAATATACAGTGGGGCAAAAAAGTATTTAGTCAGCCACCAATTGTGCAAGTTCTCCCACTTAAAAAGATGAGAGAGGCCTGTAATTTTCATCATAGGTACACTTCAACTATGACAGACAAAATGAGAAAAAAAAAATCCAGAAAATCACATTGTAGGATTTTTAATGAATTTATTTGCTAATTATGGTGGAAAATAAGTATTTGGTCACCTACAAACAAGCAAGATTTCTGGCTCTCACAGACCTGTAACTTCTTCTGTAAGAGGCTCCTCTGTCCTCCACTCGTTACCTGTATTAATGGCACCTGTTTGAACTTGTTATCAGTATAAAAGACACCTGTCCACAACCTCAAACAGTCACACTCCAAACTCCACTATGGCCAAGACCAAAGAGCTGTCAAAGGACACCAGAAACAAAATTGTAGACCTGCACCAGGCTGGGAAGACTGAATCTGCAATAGGTAAGCAGCTTGGTTTGAAGAAATCAACTGTGGGAGCAATTATTAGGAAATGGAAGACATACTGGGGCTCGATCTGGGGCTCCACGCAAGATCTCACCCCGTGGGGTCAAAAATGATCACAAGAACGGTGAGCAAAAATTCCAGAACCACACGGGGGGACCTAGTGAATGACCTGCAGAGATCTGAGACCAAAGTAACAAAGCCTACCATCAGTAACACACTACGCCGCCAGGGACTCAAATCCTGCAGTGCCAGACGTGTCCCCCTGCTTAAGCCAGTACATGTCCAGGCCCGTCTGAAGTTTGCTAGAGAGCATTTGGATGATCCAGAAGAAGATTGGGAGAATGTCATATGGTCAGATGAAACTAAAATAGAACTTTTTGGTAAAAACTCAACTCGTCGTGTTTGGAGGACAAAGAATGCTGAGTTGCATCCAAAGAACACCATACCTACTGTGAAGCATGGGGGTGGAAACATCATGCTTTGGGGCTGTTTTTCTGCAAAGGGACCAGGACGACTGATCCATGTAAAGGAAAGAATGAATGGGGCCATGTATCGTGAGATTTTGAGTGAAAACCTCCTTCCATCAGCAAGGGCATTGAAGATGAAACGTGGCTGGGTCTTTCAGCATGACAATGATCCCAAACACACCGCCCAGGCAACGAAGGAGTGGCTTCGTAAGAAGAATTTCAAGGTCCTGGAGTGGCCTAGCCAGTCTCCAGATCTCAACCCCATAGAAAATCTTTGGAGGGAGTTGAAAGTCTGTGTTGCCCAGCAACAGCCCCAAAACATCACTGCTCTAGAGGAGATCTGCATGGAGGAATGGGCCAAAATACCAACAACAGTGTGTGAAAACCTTGTGAAGACTTACAGAAAACGTTTGACCTCTGTCATTGCCAACAAAGGGTATATAACAAAGTATTGAGATAAACTTTTGTTATTGACCAAATACTTATTTTCCACCATAATTTGCTAATAAATTCATTAAAAATCCTACAATGTGATTTTCTGGATTTTTTTTCTCATTTTGTCTGTCATAGTTGAAGTGTACCTATGATGAAAATTACAGGCCTCTCTCATCTTTTTTAAGTGGGAGAACTTGCACAATTGGTGGCTGACTAAATACTTTTTTGCCCCACTGTATTTTATATTTGAGATTCTTCAAAGTAGCCACCATTTGCCTTGATGACAGCTTTGTATACTCTTGGCATTCTCTCAAACAGCTTCATGAGTTAGTCACCTGGAATGCATTTCAATTAACAGGTTTACCTTGTTAAAAGTTCATTTGTGGAATTTATTTCCTTTCATAATGCGTTTGAGCCAATCAGTTTTGTTGTGGCAAGGTAGGGGTGGTATACAGAAGATAGCACTATTTGGTAAAAGACCAAGTTCATGTTATGGCAAGAACAGCTCAAATAAGCAAAGAGAAATGACAGTTCATCATTACTTTAAGACATGAAGGTTAGTCAATGCGGAACATTTCAAAAACTTTGAAAGTTTCTTCAAGTGCACTCACAAAAACCATCAAGCGCTATGATGAAACTGGCTCTCATGACCGCCACAGGAAAGGAAGACCCAGAGTTACCTCTGCAACAGAGGATAAGTTCATTAGAGTTAACTGCACCTCAGATTGTAGCCCAAATAAATGCTTCACAGAGTTCAAGTAACAGACACATCTCAACACCAACTGTTCAGAGGAGACTGGGTGAATCAGGCCTTCATGGTTGAATTGCTGCAAGGAAACCACTACTAAAGGACATCAATAAGAAGAGACTTGCTTGGACCAAGAAACACGAGCAATGGATATTAGACCGGTGGAAATCTGTCCTTTGGTCTGATGAGTCCAAATTTGAGATTTTTGGATCCATCTGCTGTGTATTTGTGAGACGCAGAGTAGGTGAACTGATGATCTCTGCATGTGTGGTTCCCACCGTGAAGCATGGAGGAGGAGGTGTGATGGTGTGGGGGTTTTCTGATGACACTGCCAGTAATTTACTGAGAATTCAAAGCACACTTAACCAGCATGGCTACCACAGCATTCTGCAGCGATACGCCATCCCATCTGGTTGGCGCATAGAGGGACTATGATTTGATTTTCAACAGGACAATGACCCAACACACCTCCAGGCTGTGTAAGAGCTATTTGACCAATAAATAGAGTGATGGAGTAATGCATCAGATGATCTGACCTCCACAATCACCCGACGTCAACCCAATTGAAATGGTTTGGGATGAGTTGGACCGCAGAGTGATAGAAAACAGCCAACAAGTGCTCCGCATATGTGGGAAATCCTTCAAGACTGTTGGAAAAGCATTCCAGGTGAAGCTGGTTGAGGGAATGCCAAGAGTGTGCAAAGCTGTCATCGAGGCAAAGGGTGGCTACTTTGAAGAATCTAAAATATATTTTGATTTGTTTAACACTTTTTTTTGTTGCTACATGATGCCATATGTGATATTTTTTCTTTCTCCTCTTTCCTTTCAGGACCACATAGTTATCACTGGACATGATTCTCAGTTATCTGAACCATGAGTGGTCAGATGTGTGTGTGAGTGTGGACATCTTCCATTAAACTCCCTTTAACCTGGACATCCGCCTCATCCTTGTTCTGACCGGACATTCTGTAGTGGTTGCTACCGGGCTCAAGCCAGCACCTAAGGTTTCTTATTATATTCACAGTCCTTCGATTCTATACAACCCTACCCCTATTTTTCAATTACATTACATACATTTCCTGTCTTGTCACTTACAGGACAGTTTGTGTGAAAAGGTTTCTTGGCTTTGATATACATTCTATCAACATCAGAATATACTGTATCTATTCCAGTGTTTCCCGACCTGGTCCTCGGACATCCCCCCACAAGAGATTACCCCAGCGATTCCACATTAGCTTAAAATACATTTTTAGAACTAGCTCACCTGATTCAATTAGTAATCTAATTACCAAGCCCTTAAGAATTTGAATCAGGTGTTCTGGTGGTTGAATAGACCAAATGTGTAATGGCTGGGAGGGGGCAAAACTAGGTTGAGCAACAGCTCTGTTCTATTCTGAAAGATGAGAACATGTAGATGGAAGTAGAGATCCTCCAGTTTTAGAGGCTCTCAGTTGAGACACCTCAGTCCTGTCTAATAAATCCCAGAGCACACTGCATGCTAGTGGCTACAATACCGGGTCTAGTATCCCATTTGGAGTCATTCCCTGTCGGATCTGTTGGGTGAGAGGGTGCCACAGTGAGAGGGGTTAATCAAACATAACACAACACACATACAGACTCGCACGCACACACTGTATATGACACAGACACAGACACGCGCACAAACGCACACGCACGCACACACACACACACCTTAAACTCGTAGGACTCCTCTATGATGACCTCTAGCCTGCTGTGCTCCCCTAGAATGGGCTTCCCCATCTCTGAGATACGTCTGGCGTCCTCCTCTTCTGGAGTAGGGTTCCCTAAAGGGGGAGAGGAAAGGGGAACGTTCTCTTACTACAATACATGATGGGACTAATTTAAATGGAGTTAAACAAATACATATTTTGTAGTTATGATGGGGTTAGACAGTTGAACTAAGCTCATGATGCATTTATAAGCGATATTGTAAAATAATCAATAGGTATATATAATTTTAATGTTCAAAAACGTCTGTAAAAATCACAGTGGGCCTTTCAACTGTGTGCAAAACTTATGAGATCTTACCCTGGTTGAGCAGCAGAGCTGCAATAGGAAGAGAAAAAAAGAAATGCGTGATTTTGAGATGTGATTACTTATAATGCTATTCAAGCTAAAGTGATTTTTGTATTGAACCTTTATTTATTCATGTTAGTCTCATTGAAATCAAATGTATTTTGCAAGAGAGACCTTGTCAAAATAGCAGCAGTCGACAAAAGACAGAAGTGACACACCTTAATACACAGTACACATGCAAGGAATTGATCAACAGAGAAACATTATACTTGGGACAATGTACAAACAATAAATGAATGACAGATTCATCAGATCACAATGTGCATTCTGAAAGTAACCATGCAGTGAGGAAAGAATCAGTACAAATTAATCGACACCAAATTCAAATATTCCTGCGTCTCCATCCTCTACTAAATGCAATAGTCCAGTGAGCTCATCCAAAGAGGTATAGGCTTGACTTCCATCCATGTGAAAAAAAATGTGGAAGTGCTTTTTTCACTGGATGCAATGGGAGAGGGTCGATCGAGTTCGATTAACATAAAAAAAAGAAAGCTAATTCACTGTGTGAGGCCTATTTGATCGACTAGGAGGTGCATAATGTTTACGTTGTAACGAAGGTACTGGTATGAGTGGACAAGCTTGACATCACTGTTATGCACTGTACGTCATACTGTGCGGTTGTTATGGTTTACGACAGTGTGCTGCTTTATATAGGAATGGATTATCAGAATGAGTGGCACATGTCAAATCAAATCAAAGTTTATTTGCCACGTGCGCCAAATACAACAGGTGTAGACCTTACAGTGAAATGCTTACTTACAGGCTCTAACCAATAGTGCAAAAAAGGTATTAGGTGAACAATAGGTAAGTAAAGAAATAAATCAAAAGTAGAAAGACAGGCTATATACAGTAGCAAGGCTACATATAGACACCGGTTAGTCAGTCTGTTTGAGGTAGTATGTACATGTAGATATGGTTAAAGTGACAATGCATTTATGATGAACAGAGTAGCAGTAGCGTAAAAGAGGGGTTGGCGGGTGGTGGGTGGTGGGACACAATGCAGATAGCCTGGTTAGCCAATGTGCGGGAGCACTGGTTGGTCGGCCCAATTGAGGTAGTATGTACATTAAACGTCAGAGTGATTTACAATGTGAAACCGTGCAAACGTGCGTTCTACAGCTTAGCTAGATACACTGCTCAAAAAAATAAAGGGAACACTTAAACAACACAATGTAACTCCAAGTCAATCACACTTCTGTGAAATCAAACGGTCCACTTAGGAAGCAACACTGATTGACAATACATTTCACGCTGTTGTGCAAATGGAATAGACAAAAGGTGGAAATTATAGGTAATTAGCAAGACACCCCCAATAAAGGAGTGATTCTGCAGGTGGTGACCACAGACCACTTCTCAGTTCCTATGCTTCCTGGCTGATGTTTTGGTCACTTTTGAATGCTGCCGGTGCTCTCACTCTAGTGGTAGCATGAGACGGAGTCTACAACCCACACAAGTGGCTCAGGTAGTGCAGCTCATCCAGGATGGCACATCAATGCGAGCTGTGGCAAGAAGGTTTGCTGTGTCTGTCAGCGTAGTGTCCAGAGCATGGAGGCGCTACCAGGAGACAGGCCAGTACATCAGGAGACGTGGAGGAGGCCGTAGGAGGGCAACAACCCAGCAGCAGGACCGCTACCTCCGCCTTTGTGCAAGGAGGAGCACTGCCAGAGCCCTGCAAAATGACCTCCAGCAGGCCACAAATGTGCATGTGTCAGCATATGGTCTCACAAGGGCTCTGAGGATCTCATCTCGATACCTAATGGCAGTCAGGCTACCTCTGGCGAGTACATGGAGGGCTGTGCGGCCCCACAAAGAAATGCCACCCCAAACCATGACAGACCCACCGCCAAACCGGTCATGCTGGAGGATGTTGCAGGCAGCAGAACGTTCTCCACGGCGTCTCCAGACTCTGTCACGTCTGTCACATGTGCTCATTTGCTCAGTGTGAACCTGCTTTCATCTGTGAAGAGCACAGGGCGCCAGTGGCGAATTTGCCAATCTTGGTGTTCTCTGGCAAACGTCCTGCACGGTGTTGGGCTGTAAGCACAACCCCCACCTGTGGACGCCGGGCCCTCATACCACCTTCATGGAGTCTGTTTCTGATCGTTTGAGCAGACACATGCACATTTGTGGCCTGCTGGAGGTCATTTTGCAGGGCTATGGCAGTGCTCCTCCTCTTCCTCCTTGCACAAAGCCGGCGGTAGCGGTCCTGCTGCTGGGTTGTTGCCCTCCTACGGCCTCCTCCACGTCTCCTGATGTACTGGCCTGTGTCTTGGTTGCTCCTCCATGCTCTAGACACTACGCTGACAGACACAGCAAACCTTCTTGCCACAGCCCGCATTGATGTGCCATCCTGGATGAGCTGCACTACCTGAGCCACTTGTGTGGGTTGTAGACTCCGTCTCATGCTACCACTAGAGTGAGAGCACCGGCAGCATTCAAAAGTGACCAAAACATCAGCCAGGAAGCATAGGAACTGAGAAGTGGTCTGTGGTCACCACCTGCAGAATCACTCCTTTATTGGGGGTGTCTTGCTAATTGCCTATAATTTCCACCTTTTGTCTATTCCATTTGCACAACAGCATGTGAAATTTATTGTCAATCAGTGTTGCTTCCTAAGTGGACAGTTTGATTTCACAGAAGTGTGATTGACTTTTATTTATTTATTTTATTTTACCGTTATTTTACCAGGTAAGTTGACTGAGAACACGTTCTCATTTGCAGCAACGACCTGGGGAATAGTTACAGGGGAGAGGAGGGGGATGAATGAGCCAATTGTAAACTGGGCATTATTAGGTGACCATGATGGTTTGAGGGCCAGATTGGGAATTTAGCCAGGACACCGGGGTTAACACCCCTACTCTTACGATAAGTGCCATGGGATCTTTAATGACCTCAGAGAGTCAGGACACCCGTTTTAACGTCCCATCCGACAGACGGCACCCTACACAGGGCAGTGTCCCCAATCACTGCCCTGGGGCATTGGGATATTTTTTAGACCAGAGGAAAGAGTGCCTCCTACTGGCCCTCCAACACCACTTCCAGCAGCATCTGGTCTTCCATCCAGGGACTGACCAGGACCAACCCTGCTTAGCTTCAGAAGCAAGCCTGCAGTGGTATGCAGGGTGGTATGCTGCTGACTTGGAGTTACATTGTGTTGTTTAAGTGTTCCCTTTATTTTTTTGAGCAGTGTATAACAATCACAAGGAATTTGAGGAAAACAACTTCATTTCAGGTCTTGCTCTGCCTAGTGACAAATCTCTCTGGCATCTTATTGGCTAAGAGTTCCAGCCTTTCCTCCGACTTCATGGACAACGATTCCCATGGCAAGTCCATAATCTTGTCAGTATAGTTAAACATCTTTGGCACATCTCCCAGCCTCACTACATTCTCCCTTCAAAGAGGGGCTGAACTCATTGATTAGGCCTAGTATTTTAGCCTGCTCACAAAAAATGCAAGAAGCCATTCGTTTTGGGGGTGTGGTTTGATGTGGCTGTGATATCCCAAACAGCCACCGTACCAACTGCGTGACGCAGCATGACAACGTGAACGTAATTGGTCAAGAATCCCAAGCTCCGAGTGTTAAAATGTCGTCATCTCTAAAGTAGTATCTTTGAATGTGTTTAAATCTGAAAGTGTGGCAAGTGAAGTGTGTGACAATGAATCGAAAATAGGGAAATCAAAAGAATGGAACAAACCAAGCAAAAGTTGTAGTAGAAGACAAGGACCGGTCCAATATTTATTCTTATTGGACTGCGATTTTTGGACAAGGAGATTAATTTGGGAAATCCATTTGTAATATATCGAGGACTGTGAAGAAAGCAGTGGGAAAGGTGCATTCAATCAAGGTGACTCGAAGCGGCCTTGTTTTAGTTTATTGTGTCGATGAAGAACAGAAGAAGCTGCACTGGATCTGGCAAAATTGTCCACGTCAGAAGTAACATCTATTGATCTTCGGAGTAGGGCGCCTGCCAAAGGAGCTATAGCTGGAGTCTCGTTGGATATAGTCAGAAAATCCTAGGAGTCGTCAGTGCATGTTGCCTGACCCGTATAGTAAATGGAAGGAAGGAGAAAAGCCTATCGTTATTATTGTTGTTTGAGGAGACTCTACCTGAATATGTGAAGCTTGGATATGTGAGGTATGCGGTGAGCACACTTGTGCCCAAACCATTATAGTGTGGGAATTGTAAAAGATAAAATGTGATTTTATATCCATCACATGCGTTGAATACTGTGAAATGCTTACTTACAAGCCCTTAACCAACAATTTAAAAAAGTAACACAATAAAATAACAATAAAACCGAGTCAATGTGTGGGGGTACAGGTTAGTTGAGGTAATTTGTACATGTAGGTAGGGGTAAAGTGACTATGCATAGATAATAAACAGCAAGTTGCAGCAGTGTAAAAACAAAGGGGGTGGGGGGGCAAATATTTTAGCAAATAATGCAAATGAATTGTTCAGCAGTCTTACGGCTTGGGGGTAGAAGCTGTTAAGGAGCCTTTTGGACTTAGTCTTGGCGCTCCGGTACCGCTTGCCTAGCGGTAGCAGAGAGAACAGTCTATGACTTGGATGACTGGAGTCTTTGACAATTTTTTGGGCCTTCCTCTGACACCGCCTAGTATATAGGTCCTGGCAGGAAGCTTGGCCCCAGTGATGTACACACTACCCTCTGTAGCGTCTTGCGGTCGGATGCCGAGCAGTTGCCATACCAGGCGGTGATGCAACCGGTCAGGATGCTCTCGATGGTGCAGCTGTAGAACTTTTTGAGGATGTGGGGACCCATGCCAAATCTTTTCAGTCTCCTGAGGGGGAAAAGGCATTGTCGCGCCCTCTTCAAAACTTTCTTGGTGTGTTTGGACCATGATAGTTTGTTGGTGATGTGGACACCAAGGGACTTGAAACTCTCGACCCACTCCACTACAGTACCGTCGATGTGAATGGGGGCATGTTCGGCCCTCCTTTTCCCGTAGTCCACGATCATCTCCTTTGTCTTGCTCACGGAAAGGTTGTTGTTCTGGCACCACACTGCCAGGTCTCTGACCTCCCTATAGGGTGTCTCATCGTTGTCAGTGATCAGGCCTACCACCGTTGTGTCGTCAGCAAACTTAATGATGGCGTTGGAGTTGTGCTTAGCCACGCAGTTGTGGGTGAACAGGGAGTACAGGAGGGGACTAAGTACCCACACCCGAGGGCCCCACGTGTTGAGGATCAGCGTGGCAGATGTGTTGTTGCCTAGCCTTACCACCTGTGGGCGGCCCGTCAGGAAGTCCACGATCCAGTTTCAGAAAGAGGTGTTTAGTCCCAGGGTCCTTAGCTTAGTGATAATCTTTGTGGGCACTATGGTGTTGAACGCTGAGCTGTAGTCAATGAACAGCATTCTCACATAGGTGTTCATTTTGTCCAGGTGAGAAAGGGCAGTATGAAAGGCGATTGAGATTGCGTCATCTGTGGATCTGTTGGGGCGGTATGCGAATTGAAGTGGGTCTAGCGTTTCAGTGATGATGGTGTTGATGTGAGCCATGACCAGCCTTTCAAAGCTCATCATGGCTACCGACATGAATGCTATGGGGCGGTAATCATTTAGGCAGGTTACCTTTGCTTTCTGGGGCACAGGGAGGTCTGTTTGAAACATGTAGGTATTATATGGTCACATGTTTGTATACGGGAGAAGTATGGCATTGAAGAATCTGTGAATGTAAATTGTTGCAACTGTGGTGGGGATCATACTCCAGACTTCCTTAAGTGCCCTGTTAGGGTGAAGGAGGTGTCAAGGATCATGGCTGTGCAGCAGATATATGTGGAGGTGTTGAAGACAGTCCAAGGGGCAAGAGGCAACAGTGTTGAAGATGCATTACAACCAGTTGCTAGTGTTTTAAGTCAATCGAGTGATCCTGATACATTCATTGTGAAGAAGGTGGATTTTGTGGCATTTATAGCCACAGTGATTAATTGTACAGCATAAGTGTCTAAGAAGTCCAAGAAGCTGGATATCACTACTGGATATCATTATATCTGCAGCCAATAGTTTTTTGGGGCTCAAAGACTGCAAGGACTATTGTCACTGGGAAATGTTCCCACCCTGACAGGAGTCTTCTGAGCTTGTGTACCTGATTAGAATGGGGTGGGGGGGGTTTACAGAAAAGCGGGTTGATTTGGTTTAGTAATTATTTTGTTGTTAGTTTTGTGTATTATTTTTTCCTTTTAGGGATCCTTAATATTTACCCGCACAGTAGGTGGCGGAATGCACATCCAATTATTGCGAACGCCATTATAGCCAAGTTAACAAACAGCCAAGTTAACAAACAGATCACTTACCATTTCGAATCCCACCGTACCTTCTCCGCTGTGCAATCCGGTTTCCGAGCTAGTCACGTGTGCACCTCAGCCACGCTCAAGGTACTAAACAATATAACCGCCATCGATAAAAGACAGTACTGTGCAGCCGTCTTCATCGACCTGGCCAAGGCTTCCGAATCTGTCAATCACCACATTCTTATCGGCAGACTCAACAGCCTTGGTTTCTCAAATGACTGCCTCGCTTGGTTCACCAACTACTTCTCAGATAGAGTTCAGTGTGTCAAATCGAAGGGCCTGTTGTCCAGACCTCTGGCAGTCTCTATGGGGGTACGACAGGGTACAATTCTCGGGCCTACTCTTTTCTCTGTATATATCAACGATGTCGCTCTTGCTGCGGGGGATTCCTTGATCCACCTCTACGCGGACGTCACAATTCTGTATACATCTGGCCCTTCTTTGGACACTGTGTTAACACACCTCCAAACGAGCTTCAATGCCATACAACACTCCTTCCGTGGCCTCCAACTGCTCTTAAACTCTAGTCAAACTAAATGCATGCTTTTCAACCGATCGCTGCCCGCACCCACGCCCGCCCGACAAGCATCTCTACTCTGGACGGTTCTGACTTAGAATATGTGGACAACTACCTAGGTGTCTGGCTAGACTGTAAACTCTCCTTCCAGACTCATATTAAGCATCTCCAATCCAAAATTAAATCTAGAATCGGCTTCCTATTTCGTCTCCTTCACTCACGCTGCCAAACATAGCCTCCTTCACTCACGCTGCCAAACATACCCTCGTAAAACTGACTATCCTACCGATCCTCGACTACGGCAATGTCATCTACAAAATAGCCTCCAACACTCTACTCAGCAAATTGGATGCAGTCTTTCACAGTGCCATCCGTTTTGTCACCAAAGCCCCATATACCATGCTCTCGTCGGCTGGCCCTCGCTACATATTCGTCGCCAGACCCACTGGCTCCAGGTCATCTATAAGTCTTTGCTAGGTAAAGCTCCGCCTTATCTCAGCTCACTGGTCATCATAACAACACCCACCCGTAGCACGCGCTCCAGCAGGTATATCTCACTGGTCATCCCCAAAGCCAACACCTCCTTTGGCCGCCTTTCCTTCCAGTTCTCTGCTGCCAATGACTGGAACAAATTGCAAAAATCGCTGAAGTTGGAGACTTATATCTCCCTCACTAACTTTAAGCATCAGCTATCTGAGCAGCTTACCGATCGCTGCAGCTGTACACAGCCCATCTGTAAATAGTCCATCCAACTACCTACCTCATCCCCATGTTGTTTTTATTAACTTTTTTTGCTCTTTTGTACACCAGGATTTCTACTTGCACATCATCATCTGCACATCTATCACTCCAGTCTTAATTTTCTAAATTGTAATTACTTCGCTACTATGGCCTATTTATTGCCTTACCTCCTTACGCAATTTGCACACACTATATATACACGTTTCTATTGTGTTATTGACTGTACATTTGTTTATCCCACGTGTAACTCTGTGTTGTTGCACTGCTTTGCTTTATCTTGACCAGGTCGCAGTTGTAAATGAGAACTTGTTCTCAACTGGTCTACCTGGTTAAATAAAAGTGAAATAAAAATAATAATAAAATAAAAATTATACAATAGAAGAAGAGTAGTATCTTTGATGACAGTTGTGTTTGTGATGCTAACATTAACTCAAAAATGTGAAGATGTTCGAGTTGGAAAAACCCAAGCTGTTTATGACGAACAAGTCTCGTTCTGTCAACATAACATTGGCGATGATGTATGTCTTGTTCTTAGTCCAGAGACGCTGTGCGCTAATGCCTCAATAAAGAAAAGGGCGGGCTATGTTTGTTTCTACTGCTACGATTGGATAGCATGCAGCTGTACTTTAGGTTGAGTCTGCAGTGAGATCGGGTCTCTTGCTGCTGAGCTCCGAATCACTCGTTATTTTGACACTGCCAACCATGAGCATGTGGGCAGGATTGAAACCAAACCTGTAAATCCCGAAGTATCCCTTTAATCTTATCTTATAAAACTATTCTAGAGAGACTGCAAGTGTAGTGGGAAAAGATTTCTCACAATATGTGTCAAATGGCAATTTTCGCTGAGTGTAACAGTGGATAGTAGGTTGAACAAACCTTTTGAGATGGCCATTTTATTCACTAACACTAACCCTCGCACACAACACACCCCACTGACCTGAGATTCCTCGCTTTAGCCATTTGGGCTCATCCAGCACAATGAAGAAGTTTTCCTGCTTCTCATATTCCTCCACATTTACAATGCGTACCTGTAGAGTCTGACTGTGGAGAGACATGCAAGCATGCACCCACACACACGTACATACATATACACACCCACACTCACACAGAGAGAGAGAGAAGAAGGTTGTCATCAATAGACATTGTTATATTTGTAGACGTTTTAAACACATTTGATGAGGATAAAAGGAAAACATGTTATGATTACAATCACAGGACACCAAAGTTAAATATTTTGTTGAATAATACAACCACACACACACACACACACACAGACAGAGCGACTTACAGTTAGTGCATTCATCTTTTAAGATAGCTAGGTGAGACAACCACATCTCAGTAATAGCAAGTACAACTGAAGAGTATTTATAAAACACTGTATCCACACATTATTCACTTGTTTTTTCATCAGAAATGATTGCTTATGGGTACCTTCATGTTTTTATACATAAGAGTTTAGATGTGTTATTTTGCAAAACACTGGACAGTATATCCATTGTATAGCTGGAATGGTTCGTATCCTGTATATTTGACTGTGATTTGTGGTTGTCTCACCTGGCTACCTTAAGATGAATGCACTAACTGTAAGTCCCTCTGGATAAGAGCATCTGACAAAAATGTAAAATGTAAATGTTTTACATACAGATCTCATAATTGTATTGAATTATTTATTTTTGTCACAAATATGTAATTTGTACAGTTCTTTATTAAAAATTTAGTTATTTGTTACAGTTAACTGTGTAAAACCCAGCAGTACTACTTATTTCTCAGAGTGACGTGGATATATAGCATTAAAAAAACATGATTATTTGTCTCTTAAATGAAACCATCAAGTAACAGATTTTAAACAAATACATGTCTTGTCATTGAACAACCCTATGCCATGATTAGACAGTAAAAAAACACCAATCTCTTTCATAATTTCTTTCAAAAATAAAAGCTCATTTTCAAACATTTCTGAAAATGGATATTTAGCGTTTTGGAATGAAACTCTTCAATTGTTCCTCAATAAGTGCGACTGTTAGTGTAACGGCAGTCTAAGTCGTCCTCCTCCTCAGACGAGGAGAGGCGAGAACGATCTGAGGGCCAATGTGCAGCGTGGTAATTTTCCATGATATAATTACCACAAAACAAGACACTATACAAAATGACAAAACAAACTAACCGTCACAGTCCTAGCTGGTGCAGACAAAACACAAAGACAGGAAACAACCACCCACAATCCCCAACACAAAACAAGCCACCTATATATGATTCTCAATCAGGGACAACGATTGACAGCTGTCTCTGATTGAGAACCATATTAGGCTGAACACAGAAACAGACGAACTAGAAACACAACATAGAATTCCCACCCAGCTCACGTCCTGACCAACACTAAACAAGCAAAACACATAAGAACTCTGGTCAGGACGTTACAGTACCCCCCTCCTGAGGTGCGGACTCCGAACGGCATCTGTCCGCGGTGGCGGCTCTGGCGCAGGACGAGGACACCACTCCACCACTGTCTTTGTCCCCCTCCTTAGCGTCCTTTGAGTGGCGACCCTCGCCCACGACCTCGGCCTAAGAATCCTCCCCAAGGCCCCCCACATGATTTAGGAGGTAGCTCAGGACAGAGAGGTAGCTCAGGACAGAGAGGTAGCTCAGGACAGAGAGGTAGCTCAGGACAGAGAGGTAGCTCAAGACAGAGATGTAGCTCAAGACAGAGGGGCAGCTCCGGACTGAATGGCAGCTCCGGACTGAATGGCAGCTCCGGACTGAATGGCAGCTCCGGACTGAGTGGCCGCTCATGACTGTAGGGCCGCTCATGACTGTAGGGCCGCTCATGACTGTAGGGCCGCTCATGACTGTAGGGCAGCTCATGACTGGAAGGCAGCTCATGACTGGAGTGCAGCTCATGACTGGAGTGCAGCTCATGACTGGAGTGCAGCTCATGACTGTAAGGCAGCTCATGACTGGAGTGCAGCTCATGACTGGAAGGCAGCTCATGACTGGAAGGCAGCTCATGACTGGAGGGCAGCTCATGACTGGAGGGCAGCTCATGACTGGAGGGCAGCTCATGAATGGAGGGCAGCTCATGACTGGAGGGCAGCTCCTGACTGGCTGGCGGCTCTGGCAGCTCCTGACTGGCTGGCGGCTCTGGCAGCTCCTGACTGGCTGGCGGCTCTGGCGGCTCCTGACTGGCTGGCGGCTCTGGCGGCTCCTGACTGGCTGGCGGCTCTGGCGGCTCCTGACTGACGGACGGCTCTAGCGGCTCCTGACTGACGGACGGCTCTAGCGGCTCCTGACTGACGGACGGCTCTAGCGGCTCGGGACAGACGGGCGGCTCTGAAGGCTCGTGGCAGACGGATGGCTCAGATGGCGCTGGGCAGACGGATGGCTCAGATGGCGCTGGGCAGACGGATGGCTCAGATGGCGCTGGGCAGACGGATGGATCAGATGGCGCTGGGCAGACGGATGGCTCAGATGGCGCTGGGCAGACGGATGGCTCAGATGGCGCTGGGCAGACGGATGGCTCAGATGGCGCTGGGCAGACGGATGGCTCAGATGGCGCTGGGCAGACGAGCAGTGCAGGCAGCTCAGACGGCGCTGGGCAGACGAGCAGTGCAGGCGGCGTTGGGCAGACGGCCGACTCTGACCTGCTGAGGCGCACAGTAGGCCTGGTGCGTGGTGCCGGAACTAGTGGTACCGGACTGGAGACACGCACCTCAAGGCTAGTGCGGGGAGCAGGAACAGGGCACACTGGACTCTCAAAGCGCACTATAGGCCTGGTGCGTGGTACCGGCACTGGTGGTACCGGGCTGAGGGCACGCACCTCAGGGCGAGAGCGGGGAGAAGGAACAGTGCGTACAGGGCTCTGGAGACGCACAGGAGGCTTGATGCGTGGTGCCGGAACTGGAGGCACTGGGCTGGAGACACGCACCACAGGGAGAGTGCGTGGAGGAGGAACAGGCCTCTGGAGACGCACTGGGAGCCTGGTGCGTGGTGTAGGCACTGGTGGTACTGGGCTGGGGCCACGCACCATAAGGCGAGTGCGGGGTGCTGGAACTGGAGGAAATGGGCTGGGGCGGGAAGGTGGCGCCGGATATACCGGACCGTGCAGGCGTACTGGCTCCCTTGAGCACCGAGCCTGCCCAACCTTACCTGGTTGAATGCTCCCCGTAGCCCGTCCAGTGCGGGGAGGTGGAATAACCCACACTGGTCTGTGTTGGCGAACCGAGGACACCATGCGTAAGGTTGGTGCCATGTACACCGGCCCGAGGAGACGTACTGAAGGCCAGATATGTAGAGCCGGCTTCATGGCACTTGGCTCAATGCTCAATCTAGCCCGGCCATTCCGGGGAGGTGGAATAACCCGCACCGGGCTATGCACATGTACAGGAGACACCGTGCGCTCTTCCGCATAACACGGTGTCTGCCTGTACCCCCGCTCTCCACGGTAAGCATGGGAAGTGGGCGCAGGTTTCCTACCTACCTTCGCCACACTACCCTTTAGCCCCCCCCCAAGACATTTTTGGGGTTTCTTCACGGGCTTCCAGCCACGCTTCCGTGCTGCCTCCTCATACCACCACTCCTGGGCTTTAGCTGCCTCCATCTCTTCCCGAGAGCGGCGATATTCTCCAATGTGAGCCCAGTGTCCTTTACCCTCCAGAATTTCCTCCCATGTCCAGGATTCCTGTGTAGTGGGCCGTTGCTGCTCGTACTCACGCTGCTTGGTCCGAGTTTGGTGGGTGGTTCTGTAACGGCAGTCTAAGTTGTCCTCCTCCTCAGACGAGGAGAGGCGAGAAGGATCTGAGGACCAATGTGCAGCGTGGTAATTTTCCATGATATAATTAACACAAAACAAGACACTATACAAAATGACAAAACAAACTAACCGTCACAGTCCTAGCTGGTGCAGACAAAACACAAAGACAGGAAACAACCACCCACAATCCCCAACACAAAACAAGCCACCTATATATGATTCTCAATCAGGGACAACGATTGACAGCTGTATCTGATTGAGAACCATATTAGGCCGAACACAGAAACAGACAAACTAGACACACAACATAGAATTCCCACCCAGCTCACGTCCTGACCAACACTAAACAAGCAAAACACATAAGAACTCTGGTCAGGACGTTACAGTTAGTTCACGAAATGCAAGGGTTTAATTTCTGCTGCTCCATAGGAAAGCACCATGTAGTGGACGCGGGCTTCGACTGGAACCAGTGGAATGTGCAAAGGAGTGGGTTGACATGGGAGAGCATGGGAATGTTGAGCACCAGGCGGGTTTCAGCGTTCTGGACAAGTTGCAGGGGTTTGATTGCTCAAGCGGGGAACCCAGCCAACAGAGAGTTGCAGTAGTCCAGACGGGAGATGACCTGAATTAGAACCTGTGCCACTGCCTGTGTGAGGTAGGGTCGTACTCTATGGATGTTGTAGAGCATGAACCTGCAGGAGCGAGTCACTGCTTTGATGTTTGCAGAGAGTGACAGGGTGTTGTCCAGGATCACGCCAAGGTTCTTTGAACTCTGGAAGGTGAACTCCTGGAGTTGTCAACTGTGATGGAACGGTCTCGCAACAGTCCCGTGAAGCAAGCAAACAATCATTTCCTACCCTCTGAAACATTAACAAACACCCTGTCATTTAAATCACATCAGTAGCTGAGGTGCAATAAAGAATGTAACACATAGTGGAGGCTAAATAATTCACAGTGCATCACATACACAACACTCATACACACACGGTACTGTACACACACAGAAATACAAACATGAACTAAACAACAGATAAACAGTACCTTAAATCACTTACCACTTACGCCTCGATCACACCGACAGCATCATTGTGTTTTGGTACACCAGAAGTATATTCATTTGGATTTATCGAACGTATGCATCAAACTGTATGCATAGACGGCTTGACAGAAATGGTAGCAAAAGGTGAATGTTGAACTTTTGTTGCACACATATCCAGATGATGCTGCGTACCATTTTGCGCATTGACGCTGTAGGTGTGATCGAGGTGTTAGTGCACCATTACAGTAATACCTACAATATATGACCTGAAATTACATCACTTTACAGTATGAGTACTACCTGTAAGGGCACAATTAGTCCAACGTGCAAACACAGCTTATATCGTCTGAAAGTTTAATAGGGAAAGGATCTGTCCGCTAACATTAGCAAGAGGCTGCCAATCATCAACTAATGGACGCTGCTCCACATGGGAGTCACTGACTGACACAGTGACAACCCATAATAATCCCCATTACCACAGTTACTGTAGCCTTAGGATACATTTCCATCAATATAACATAGTACATGTGGACACCTACACAGACACACACACATACTGTACATCAATATAATTTTGATCCCATTTGCTTAATGGGAGGGATACGTATAACATTCAGTATATGTGGACACATACTGTACATAGACAAATGTGGACACAAACTGATGAAAAAACACATTTACCAACATACAACGATGCATTTACATGGAACTGTATGACAGTTCCCTCTAGACCTTAACCCTCATCTGTACTCTGGCCAATTACAGCACTGCTGCTAACAAACCTTCCATCTGATGCTTTAGCAGAGAGAGTAGGCATTAGGCAATCTTGTTTTGGAGCCACAGTGTCTACTGGGTTTCTCAGCCTCCTGTATGCACTTCATTGATTTGTTTGTGTAACTAAGTGCATACAGCTGGTTCTCCAAGTGTAATCAGACACCAGTTAAAAGGAAAGAGCAGCAATCAGTATACTGTGGCTAGCAAAATCCAGAGTAACCCTTCCCTGGTCTAACCTCATGTACCAGGCTATAGGCTCTTGATTACCTAGCATTGACATCTGGTTGAAATTATGTATTTACAACCAGATTACAACTAGTTTACAACCAAATGAAATTATATCATTACAACCGGTTTACAACCAACAGGTTGTAATTTGGTTGTAATGACTCCATTTCAAACAGTTTTTCCGGCTGGGTACCATCCCCCTACTTTAGGGTTGGCATAGAGCAGGCTTCACCTGGTCTGTTCATTGGAGAACTCAAGCTCGCCCTTGGTCTCCTCGTAGTCCACGCCGGCACGGGCGCTGCCATCCTCAGTGCGGTAGGGCAACATCACGGTGCCCCGCGAGCCAGAGTTCCGCACCACCGTCACCACCATTGTACCCGAACTCTCGCTCACTCGCAGCACGCGCTCGCCGAACGTGAAGATGCCGGCGTGGTCGTCGTCCAGGATGGTAACCATGGCAACTAACGGCTCCACCAGCCGGCCCTTGGGCGGCGTTCCCAGTGAAACCTTGTTGCCGCCCTCATCCAGACGGAGATTCTGCAGCCGCACAAAAAAGTGCTCGTCTTCCTCGAAGACGTCGTCGTCCAAGATGCCCACCTGAAAAGGACAGGGGACACACAAAAAGTTGTGATAGGAATTACTGTATGCATTGAGACAATCTTATTTAAATGCCCAGTGCAGTTAAAAATATGACTTTCCATGTCATATTTTATATATATTTCCATGTAGGAATAATACTGTGAAATTGTGAACATGATGATAATGCACTTTTAGTGTAAGAGCTGTTGGAAATTTCATGCTGTTTTGGTGGGATGGAGTTTTAGCCTGCCTGTTGACATCACTCCAATAAGAAAGAGAGTTCCAGACCTTTCTGCCAATAACAGCTATTTTTTCCCCTCCCCACTCAGACCAATCCCAGACAGTCAGGTACTTAATTGTTACCCAGAAATTATTTGATATTGAAGTAACAACAGCTGCATTGTGCCTTTAATCTAATCTCATCTGAAATTATTTAAACTAATCTCTAATCCATCCAAGAGCAAGTTTTCCCTTGCCACTCTTTGGAGGTGCAGGCCATGACAAGTTGCTGACAAGTATTATACTAGTAAACGAGTAAATTGACTAGTAAACAAATACTAGTCAATGAGTTAATTGATTGATTGTTTGGTTGATTGAAGTATTACTCAAAACTACAGTAAACAGCGACTATTCACCTCCCTCCTCTCATAATTTCCCACCCTCTTTTCCCCTCTCCTTCCTTCTCTCTCCTCTCCATCTAACCTTAATCTCCTTCCGACTCTCCCCTGGTTTGAACACCAGCGTCCCCTCGCTAAACTCATAGTCCGCCCCGGCATTTGCCGAGCCATTCTCCGTGTGGTAGTCCACATAGAAGGTGTGCTGCCCCATGCCACCCTCACAGATCACTGCTAGGCTCAGGGTACCACAGTTCTCCGTGCACTGGTATTGGGCACGCTCAAAGGACAGGTGGGTACACGTGGCCCTGTCGTCTTTCTCCAGGGCTCCGCCCTCCGTAGCGGCGGCTTTGCGTCGCGTGTGCTCGGCGGCATGCTTCTTGAGCACGTTCCCGGCACCGATCATCATGCGTGTGGCTTGGATGCGGTAAAAGGCGCGGCTCTTCCTCTGCTGCACCAGAGCTGAGTAGTTGGCCATCTCGATAAGCTGCTCCAGGTCTTTGTCCGGGTGCTTCTGCTTCAGGTCCTTCAGGATGCGTACCACCTAAATTAGGTCACAACGTAAACACAATATTAACTAAATGTTTGAAATACAACGTTGACACAATGTTTGAAAAAACATAGCTGCTGGAAGAACAAAAATGTTAAAGACACGTAAAGGACCAATACCATCTCCCTGCCCACTCCACTCTCCTATATTGCTAAACTCTTCTGACTCGTCCTGACTATTCTCTTTCCTGATCTCCTGGCTCAGCCTACCTCATCTCTGTTCTGGTCCAGCTCCTTGCCTGTCTGAACAGAGACTGTGCAGACACTGGAGGAGTTTCCAGCCGTGGAATTGCTATCTGAGAACTTAGCGTCCATGATTACATCGATCCCCTTGGGCGCCAGGTCACCTTCCGTTTCCACAACGATGCCATGCCGCTTGTCGGCACGGTAACGCTTGTGCATGTACTTGTAGAAGAGCAGGCGGCGGTCGGCGATCCAAGCCAAGATCACACACACTGGGAAGTAGAGCAGAGTGACCAGAGCCTCCCACACCTGCAGAATCAACACACAACGTTTCTATATAATAATAAAAAACACACAAATGCATACAAAATCTGTCTATAAACCCCCGCTGACACACAAAAACACACAGACACACACACACGCAAATAATGCAGACCTCCACTACTCCCGGGGAGATAACAGCCAGGATGAGGTAGAGCCAGATGTAAGCGAAGATGCTCCAGAAGGCTGTGATGAAGAACACTCGCAGATGTTTGATCTTTCGCGACTCCCCGTCGGGGATGACCCACACACACACTCCGATGATCACAAACATGTTGAAGGCAGCGCTGCCCACTATGGTGCCCGGTCCAAGCTCACCCGCGTCAAAGTTGTGACCACACACCTGCCAACAAGACAGCAAAGAAATCAAGTTGAATAACAAAATAAGCTAGGGTTACGCTACCTCCATTACGGTATCTGTCAATGGGGAACCCAGTCTAATTCAAGCAAATCAAGGGTCCGTCAGGTGTAGCATGTAGTACAAAGGGATTGTGGGGACACTCAGGGGTAGTGTGTAGAGCCCTGCACTGGCATGAATTTTAAGCCCGAGCCCTACCCATACTCGCAACGTTCAGGCCCTACCCTACTCAGGCCAAATTGAAGGCCCTGCCCGAAACCCAAGATCAGAAATAACTTCCTCCATTAGTAAATGCATTAGCCGCTCCTCTCTGTCTGTCACTTGCTCCCTGCGTACAGGTTGAAGCACTTCTGACATCATGTTATGATCTTACTCAGATATGACTGTACCGCGCAGGTGAGCACTCGCAAATGGCTCAGCTTCAAAATGTTAGTGATCAATTTGTGATACCTGAGCCCTGCCCGTACCCTAGTTATTGATGAAAAATACGACCTACCCAGCCCTAACCTGATGGGTTTGGGGTTTGTGGGGACACTGGGGTAGTGTGTTGTGTATATACTCTGGGGTGATGTATAGTGATGAAGGTTTTGTGGTGTAACCAGCATACCTCGATGACAGAGAGAAGGATCTCTGGTGCAGAGGAGCCCAGGGCCATGAGCGTGAGGTTAGACACAGTCTCGTTCCAGATCCGCACAGTGGTCACTGACGTCTCCCCGTTGGGTTTGGTGATAGTCACCTCTTTCTCCTACAAGGACAAGGGCACACATCACAGTTAGGGGAACATGCAGCTAGTGTTTTACCAATACAACAATTCAGTGATATTGCCTATGAGCTGATGCTAGAGGACAGTATTTCAAAAGTTCCAGAACTTTCACCAAAGTTCCCAGGTTTTTCAGAAATCCTGGTCTGAGAATTCCCAGAATCATTTCAGCTAAATTTCTGAAAAACCTGGGAACTTTGGGGAACGTTTTCAGAATCACCACAGCATGAGAATGACTGAAGGACAAAACAAAGAGAGAAGTGGTCACTGGTCACCTGGGAGGTGATGACCTCAATGGAGGCCATGAAGCGGTCGGCGATGATGGACACACCCAGGAACATGTACATGAGGCAGGCAAAGTAGACTATCGCCCTCCCCGTCTGCTCTGCCAGTGGAGGGCTGAGTGGTAGCCACACAGGCAGCACAATGCCAGGTCTACACATCACCTTGTCTGTGCACGTCCGCTTGCCCCCTGTGGTGTTACCAGATGGGGAAGATGGGGTGCCTGATAAAGATGCCCGCTCCACCACCTGAGGCTTGGAGTGGAAGGAAGAGGTGGCCGGGTGGAGCAGGAGGAGGAGGATGGAGAGGAGGAGTAGGAAGGATGGGAGTGGGGGATACACAGGGTGGGGTCCCATGCTATCCCTGAGTTAGGTGGTGCCTGGGGTCACCGGAAGAGCAGCTGGGTAGGAACACTCTCCTGAGAGAGAGTCGAGAGAGAGAGAGAGAGAGAGAGAGAGAGAGAGAGAGAGAGAGAGAGTCCAAAAGAACAACTGGGGTTGAGGATGTGGCTCTCTAAAATGTTCACTAGGGTATATTAATAAGGTCTACAATACATTCAACTGTGCCCCTCCCCACATACATGAATGCCATAGGGGTACTTCTGAGATGAATTAAAGGGATAGTTCACCCAAAAATAAAAAATAAATAAATGGTTCCTAACCTACTTACTTTAAATTAGTTTATTTTAACATTCTGAATGTCAGCAATGCTGCTATAATAACCATTTTATAAGTATTAGTATAATATTTATTGCTATTGTTTGTTTGTTTTGAACTGTTTATCTGTTTTTTGTGCTGTTTTTTGTATGTGCCTTGGTGGGGGGGGATTAAGACTGGGGATGTTTCATATTTGTTTACTTAGCTACAGTCACCAACGGTTAATATTAGCAGCTAGGACTAATACACAATGGAAGTTAAGGGACCCGAGTTAGCATGCTCTACATTGTCCAACATTACCTTAGTTACTTCAAACCCGAGTTCTCTAGAAACGTACCATTGTTTTACAGTCATCAATGCCAATGCTAGTGGTTGGGCACTGGAGCTTAGTAAACAAAACCCAAAGCGTGGATTGCAGTCTCTTCTGACACACAGCCCATTCTCAAGGTAAGGAAATATACACGTCAAAATGAAAAGAACAAGGACTAATGAGTGTGTGAGTCAATGTGCATGTTACCTCACTCTGGCTGTATCAAATGCCAGTCTAGACAAATGCAGAGTGCTATCAGTCAGCAGCGATCTAATAGAGAGGAGAGGAGACAGAAACAAGAGAGAGGGGGAGAGAGAGTGAGGAGGGGGAGAGAGAGTAGAGGTGCAAACAAACACAAACTGAGAGAGAAGGTATAAAGACACTGATATAAGACCACTGCAGGAGGCAAAGAGTTACAATGACATAAACAGAAACATGAAAGAACATTCAAACACAGAAAGATGTGAGGCCTGGATAGTACTAAAGGTGGTGCAGCGGTAACACTACATGTAGGTACCATTTAATGGAAGGTTTTGCATGTAGGTTATAGACAGTTAATTATAGCTTTAATATGTTAATAAATCATGAACTAATAACTAAATATCTAAACTTCTTTTAAAAGGGAAAACCCTTTACCACCCCCCTCAAACAGAACCTTAATGTAAAGTCCTACCAGAGCACCTTTGAAGGTGGAGACCAGATGCAGGTGGGGTAACACTAACCACCCTATCTGACTTAAACCTATCCTTACCCTGGAGTGGAGCTACCCACTGGCCATGGGGGTTTATGTCACAGCGTGAGGCCACCTATAGGGTCACCTGTCACCACCCCCCCCCCCCCCTCTCTCTGCACAGGTAACCCTAGGTTGGTGTGTGTGGCACCATGTCTTATTCATTGAGAACTTAAGGTCATTACTTGTTCAATTAGTTATGACGGGCCCAAGCCTGGCTGTGACTGGTCCCCAATAAACATGCATTATGAAAAAAGGGTCCTTACAATGGAAATAATCTGTCTATTAGCAGGTCAAGCATACTGACATGATAACTTTGAAAAACAAAATGGAGGCAGACATCTTAATGGTTCTTGATGATACTTTTCTGTTACTAGCTACAGATACATTTATATTTATCTACACTACTAAATACGGGGTACATTTTCACGAGACCTATGCTTTAGGCTAATGCTAATTTGAACTGTTAATAGGTAAGAACTTTAAAACCCCATGTATGTCATCTAGGGCAGTGGTTCCCAAACTGTGGGTCAGGACCCACTTGTGGGCCACGGCAGGAGTCCAGGTGAGAGTTTTTTTGTGCATTGTTACAATTCAGTTCATTAGAATTGGTCACAAGAGCTCATAGTCAAATCTACATAGAGTTCAATATTTTAAAGAGGATGATTTTATAATTATTTTTTACTTTTGTCTGGTCTGGGTATATTTTTTCACCACTCAACCCGTTTTGCAACTGAACAGACACCTAAATTGGTGGGTCAGGAAGCAGAACGTTTGGGAACACCGGATCTAGGGAACACACACACTTACTGCATAAAAAATGTGCATGCATGCTTGAGTGTATGTTTGAGTAAGTCAGTGCATGCGAGGTTGTGCGTGTATGCATGCATGTAACATGGATCATATATGCATGTGTGGGTGAAAAAAATGGGGATGGGTCATCTATGGACTTGAAAGAATGTGTAGAGCATGAGCTTGTGTGTGTGTATCTGTGAGGGGGTGTAAGTGAGTGAGTGAGAGTGAGTGATGGAAATGGAAGCGTGCTGGCAGGTGTGCGTTGCCCACGGTAACAGACACCGCAGTGCTGCATCATTGATGCCGCCTGTGCCTTGGCAAGCTCATTATTAGGTTGTGATTGAGAAATGTGGCCCCGAGCACCATGCACCGCATCACATTTCACTTTCCAAGGCCTGCTATGGTTACCATGGCCTCAGACTGAGGGCCACCTTACACCGGGCAGCGAGGCCAAGGGGCCCGAACCAAAAATAACCCACCGACTGTTCACACCTGGACAGGAATACTGAACAGGTGACAGAGCACAGCAAAGAGAGATACTGTTGTAATACTAATCAACAGACTTACAAAATACATAAACACTCCTTGTGACCCTTAGGCTGTCCTAATATGGACACCATACACACAAATAGAGGAGGGAGCCACACAAACACATACATATTTTCGTACAGGCACTCATAGGATACCGCTAACACACCATACCAGAAAATAAACCTTAGCTGCCTGTAAACTCACACTCTGAGGCCTGGTCCAGAAACAACCCCACACCGGTAAACCTTTTTTATTTATCCTTTATTTAACTAGGCAAGTCAGTTAAGATCAAATTATTATTTACAATGACGGCCTACCCTGGCCAAAATCTAACCGGGACGACGCTCGCACAACTGTGCGCCGCCCTGTGGGACTCCCAATCACGGACGGTTGAGATACAGCCTGGAATCAAACCAGGGTCTGTGACGCCTCTAGCACTGAGATGCAGTGCCTTAAACCGCTGTGCCACTACACTTCATGTAGATCTGAGAGGACTGAATAGATATGAGCAATATACACTGAGTATTCCAAACATTTGGTACACTGTCCTAATACTGAGTTGCGCACCCAGCAACATTTCAGTTCTTGACACAAACCGGTGTGCCTGGCACCTACTACAATACCCTATTCAAAGGCACTTAAATCTTTTGTCTTGCCCATTCACCCTCTGAATGGCACACATACACAATCCATGTCTCAATTGTCTCAAGCCTTAAAAAGTATTCTTTAACCTGTCTCCTCCACTTCATCTACACTGATTGCAGTGGATTCAACAAATTACATCAATAATGGATCATAGCTTTCACCTGGATTCACCTAGTCAGTCTGTCATGGATAGAGCAGGTGTTCTTAAAGTTTTGTACACTCAGTGTATTAATAACTTCATTTGATAGGCTTGGTAGGACTTTCACCATATTGCTTCTATCTGTCAAATTATTTCAAATCTCCACAAGTGCTTACGGGTGCTGCATTGTTCGTTATTGAGGCCTTTTCTGGTCGGGACCCAGACCCATCTGTAGCAGTTCAAATGTGTTTGCATTGTGATTCTGATTGGGTTAAGGCACTACTAAGTGGTGCACTCACTCTGGATTCACAATCCATATTGAGATCAATGGCCTTTAGGTTCTCCCTCTGGACCACCATCAGGCAACACTGCAGATGAAACCCGTTTATAAGAACAGTCAATCGATAGACTCATTAGGGTAACAGAGGTGTAGAGATTATTTATCACTCCCATAAGTCCCCTAATAGACGTACAATGCATTCTGAAAGTATTCTGATCCCTTGACTTTTTGACTTTTTTACAAATTTAGTTTTGAATACTTATATAAATAAGGTATTTCTAAAATTGATTAAAAAAAAAAATAATCCTCATCAATCAAAACACAATATTCCATAATGACAAAGGGAAAACAGTTTATTTTTTTGCAAATGTATTAAAAATAAAAAACAGAAATACCTTATTTATACAAGTATTCAGACCCTTTGCTATGAGACTAGAAATTGAGCTCAAGTCCATCCTGTTTCCATTGCTCATCCTTGAGATGTTTCTACAACTTGATTGGTGTCCACCTTTGGTAAATTCAATTGACTGGACATGATTTGGAAAGACACACATGTCTATATAAGGTCCCACAGTTGACAGTGCATGTCAGAGCAAAAACCAAGCCATGAGGTTGAAGGAATTGTCCGTAGAGCTCTGAGACAGGATTGTGTTGAGGCACAGATCTGGGGAATGGTACCAAAACATTCCTACAGCATTGAAGGTTCCCAAGAACACAGTGGCCTCCATTATTCTTAAATTTGAGAAGTTTGGAACGACCAAGACTCATCCTAGAGCTGGCCGCCCGGTCAGGGGATGACCAAGAACCCGATGGCCACTCTGACAGAGCTCCAGAGATCCTCTGTGGAGATGGGAGAACCTTCCAGAAGGACAACCATCTCTGCAGCACTCCACCAATCAGGTCCAGGCGGAAGCCACTCCTCAGTAAAAGGCACATGACAGCCCGCTTGGAGTTTGCCAAAAGGCACAAAAACGACTCTCAGACAGATAAGATTCTCTGGTCTGATGAAACCAAGATTGAACTCTTTGGCCTGAATGCCAGGCGTCACGTCTGGAGGAAACCTGGCACCATCCCTATGGTGATGCATGGTGGTGGCAGCATCATGCTGTGGTGATGTTTTTCAGCGGTAGGGACTGGGAGACTAGTCAGGGTCGAGGGAAAGATGAACGGAGCAAAGTACAGAGAGATCCTTGATGAAAACCCGCTCCAGAGCGCTCAGTAACTCAGACTGGGGTGAAGGTTCACCTTCCAACAAGACAACGACCCTAAACACACAGCCAAGACAACGCAGGAGTGGCTTCGGGACAAGTCTTTGAATGTACTTGAGTTGCCCGGACTTGAACCCGACCGAACATCACCGGAGGGACCTGAAAAGAGCTGTGCAGCAATGCTTCCCATCCAACCTGACAGAGCTTGAGGGATCTGCAGAGAAGAATAGGAGAAAATCCCCAAATATAGTTGTGCCAAGTTTGTAGTGTCATGTACCCAAAAACACCTGAGGCTGTAATCGCTTCCAAAGGTGCTTCAACAAAGTACTGAGTAAAGGGTCTGAATACTTATGTAAATGTGATATCCGTTTTTATTTTGAATACATTTGCAAAAAAAATAAAACCTGTTTTTGCTTTGTCATTATGGGATATTGTGTGTAGATTGATGAGGGGGAAAAAACAATTTCATAAATTTTAGAATAAGGCTGTAATGTAACAAAATATGGAAAAAGTCAAGGGGTCTGAATACTTTCCAAATGCACTGTAGTTCCCGGGCTAGAGTGCATTTTAATTCAGTTCACAATGGGTGAGAGCTTAGATGGGTTTATGAATTCCGTTGTGTTTCAGTCTCTCTGCTTAGCAGATGTGGCCTCCGATCTGCAGAGGGCAAACTGTTGGGGTTGTGGCTGCTGCTCAGCTGTTTGCGCCTCCTTGTTTAGATCGGTGAGACCCTGACTGTGTTTTAATAGTCTTATGTGGCCAAATGCAGCCCACTTATGGAGCAAATTTTGAATTTGTATTAGGATATTGAATTTGAATTTAATATTATTGCATTTGTAATGCACAAATTGAATCATTGAATTCATAAATTGAACTTGATTTGATTCCATCTGTTCTCCTTTACCTTTCCTGACTGAAATTATGGTTTATAAACTTGATACACAAACAATGAATGCAGTATCTACAATATTGAAACTGAATATATAAATATTGAATATAAAATGTAATTTAAATAACATTTAAAAACTGAATGCAATGTTCATTAAATTCAGTTTAAAATCATGAAATACAAGTTCAATTTATTATTTGAATGATTCAATTTGTGCATTAAACATTAAAAAAAATGACATTCAAATTCAACAGCTTAATACAAATGAAACATTATTAAATTCAAATTCTGTTTGCACTGAAATCACTCACTGGTCAATTCTTGCATTTGTCACAGTTTTTTTTGTGTGCTTGTTGACTAAAACCAGAAAGTATGTAGAAATTATAATGGTTGTAAATATTTTTATAATTTAATATTTGAAAGTATTTAACTACTTTCTAACTCTCTAACAATGACCAATAATGAGATTTAAGCATTCCACGCGCCTTCCAAGCAAACTGTTCTTTGATGGAGAAGCTCGTTTCCCCTGTCCACTCTGGTACCGTAAACCGTCTCGTCCGTCGCCTGTTCTGTTCCCGTACAGGACACTGAGCTGTGTGACAGCTCTTCTCCCGTTAACCCCAGCGACACGGCTGCTGTCTGTCAGCGACGCCGATAAGTGATTGCCTGGGATTAATTTACACAGATAGCAGCGTCAACAAAATGGGAGTTAGCACCTTTTACCGTTTCATATTTTCTCTCCCCACATGGTGACGGAGGGGAAGCGTCAGGTAAGGTAAGGGATACTGTTTCTCTAGGTTCAGGTGAGGGAGAGAGTGAAAGAGAAAGAGAGAGAAAGTGAGAGAGGAAGAGACAGAAATGAGTGTTTTACACTTAAGCAAAGTGAGGTCTTTCTATGTAAATGGATCCCACTGCTGAAGGAATAATATAAGAGAATTCACTCAAATGGGCCAAGAATGGATTTTAAAATTATATGGAGAAAAAAAGTCACTATCAAAATGTTTTTGTTGTTGTTTTATTTCATAATCAAACAATATACAGTATATAACAGTACAGTATTAGCCTAAACATGCTACATTGTTATTAGGTCCAAAAATGCTTATATTACCAATCCGTATATTGGCAATGGCTAGTTTAAAAATACCAAAGTGTGGATTGCAGTCACTTCTTGTACACAAAGCTCTTTCAAGATAAGGAAACAAATGTCTAAATATGCCATTTATCTGAACTGTTCCTTTAATAGAATGCCTGTGTTGACATTTTATGGCACTTAACAGGAGTAAAGAAGACCACAAACCTTCACTCAAGTGAACTGTAACCATCATGGTGCAGGTGGCAGTATACTCCATGTGCATTCATTTTGTCAATGAGAGCATGCTGGCTCCATTCTGGCTCAAACACAAAACGCTGGACTCTCTACAGTGACTCTGTTTTGGCTCAAAGACAACCCAGTTTCAAGTCTTTCACTGTGTTTTTGTTCCTAAAGTGAATGTGTTTCAGGAGGGTTAGCATGCCAAAGTCTGCCTCGGTTCTGTGAGCACTCAGAGGCCTGTATACAGCATTACTTCTAACAAGGACAGCTTAGAAATAACCCTTTTGGTCTTTTCACGGAACACACTTTATTATTCAATGCCCTTGAAAATATGCCAAAGCAAAACCACAAATGTGATAGCGAAATGTAGCTACTCGCAATAAAGCAACCGATCCATTATGCCGTAATGGTAATGCTAGTTTGAGTTACCCACAAATCATGGCAGTTAGACAGTCACCCTGTTTGCCGTTAAACGAAAGAAAGGAAAGTGATCCATCCCTTTAATAAGTAAAGCGAGGGCTGTCCATGGAACCTGTAAGAACCAGATGAGTCAGAGTGTAAACAAATCTACCTCTGGCCCCGGGCCACACAGACAGACTATCATAGCACTGTTACAATTAGACCTACTATCATAAAACTGTTACAATTCTGATATAAGTGAGGGATATGTACATGCAGATGTTCAAGATTATTAAGAATAGGATTGCCGGACACACAGTCATTTATGGTTACCAGTATTTAGCAGACGCTTTATCCAAAGCAACTTCCATAATGTTACAATTGTGACTTCACTGGAAAACGCCTTTTCGAAGAGCAATTTACGGCCAACACATTGCATCTGTTAAGACAGAGGTAATAATTACCACTTGAAAATAAATTGGATCCTGGACCTCTGGTTCAAAGTTAGGCCTAACCTAGGATTTGTTAAACAATCACCCGGTTAGGTTGTTTTCCATATAAAGTTTTTCCACACATAATGAATGTCCAGATATATGTGAACCTTTTCAGTTTTGAAACTTTCCATTAACAAAGGGATGATAATAGGGATGCAAATGTCTGATTTAAAGGGAAGATCAGTATTTCACAACTTAATGTTAGATGGTTACTCAGCCTGAAAGTAATCTATGGGCCAGGATAAACTGTAATCCATGGTTCAGATTTCTTCAAACAGTCATTACAAACTTCAGTGAACTTTCGCCACTGCTAGCTAAAAGTCAATGGGTGTAATAGGGGCAACTTCAACCGTGCAATTTACAAAATGTCATGGCCAAATCAACTGAAATTAACTTCATTATTTTGTTTGACATGACGTACTTTTGTATACCTTAGGTAGTATTTCTGAAAGTAAAGCTCACGAACCAAAAGTGGTCCCCGTAACATGCATACAACATCACATATGTGCAGATATGTGCACCATACATTACTCTCTCGCTCTGCTGTGTGTGCATGATGTGCGTCTTGCTAGCTGTCACTCATATGGCGAGGGGCTGAAGCTCATTGGTTGAACTCAAATTGCTAGGGGGCTGGCCCATGTGGTAGAAAATGTAAGGAAAAGGTCTCAGCACAGCTTCCAGAAAAACAGTTGCTTTCAAACTAAGGAGTTTGTGGCTAATTGAGGTAAAACAATTCTGCTCATAGATTATGGATGTATGAATTACACATTGACACATCCAGACCAAAGTGGGAGGGTTAAATCATACTTAGTAGTCGCCAAAGTTCTGGAGCATGTCTTTAAAAGGTGATTTGCCAATATTTATATATTTTTTCAAATCAAAATAGTTTATCTATCCAACAAGGTAGGAGTGCAGATACATAAAAACAACATACAAGAAAATATGACAATCACAACTACACAAATTAATCCAAAACAAATGGAAAAAAGAAGCACCATGTAATTTCCATATTTGCAGCGCTTATCTTTTCCATTCATTTGGGGTTGAGGCATGTAGATGGATCTACACAACCGATGATATAAAATGTGTACTTGTATTGACATTAGACTACTTTGGAGGTCTGAACATCTGACCATTTTTTGGGGGCGGGGGTGTAATGTCCCTTTAACAACAATTTAATTCCTGTTCAACTTTATCCTACACGATTAAAGGTAAAATGGTAATAGCATGTTACTGTTATTACATGAAAAATACATATGGGTCTCTGTGCGAGTGAGATTCATTAAAACAAGTATTGCTATGTTGTGACTATGTACGATTTGGAACCAGGTAGTTACTGTGTTGAAATGTAAATATGTTGACCTATATAACTAGGTATGTAACTATGAAACGAGTTAAAACGTATCTCTGTGGAAATGTTAATGCGAACTACAGGATGTTAAAATGTTGAAGTACTAGAATTGAGCCAAATGTTTCTTACTACACTCTTAGGGGAAAAAAGGGTTCCAAAGGGTTTTTTCGGCTGTCCCCATATGATAACCCTTTTTGGTTCCATGTACTGTAGAACCCTTTTTGGTTCCTCCAAAAACTCTTTTGGGTATACATGTAGAACCCTCTGTGTAAAGGCTTCTACATGGGACTCAAAAAGGTTCTACCTGGAACCAAAAAGGGTTCTTCAAAGGATTCTCCTATGAGCACAGTCGAAGAACCCTTTTCTAGATAACACCTTTTCTTCTAAGAGTGTACATAGTAGATACAGGGCATTCGGAAAGTATTCAGACCCCTTCCCTTTTTCCACATTTTGTTATGTTACAGCCTTACTCTAAAATGTATTAACTTATTTTTTTCCACTCATCAATCTACACACAATACCCCATTACATGATACTTATGTAAATGTGATATTTCTAAAAACCTGTTTTTGCTTTGTCATCATGGGGTATTGTGTGTACCGTAGATAGATGGGGGGGAAAAACTAAACATTTTAGAATAAGACTGTAACGTAACAAAATATGGAAAAAAGTCAAGGGGTCTTAATCATTTCCGAAAGGACTTTATACAGGTAAGTGCCAAAAAAAAGGAAACAGCAACATAGTGTCTTAATAGTGTGTTGGGCCACCAAGAGCCATCAGAACACCTTCAATGCGCCTTGGCATAGATTCTACAAGTGTCTGGAACTCTACCAGAGGGATGAAACACAATTCTTCAACGCAAAATTTGATAATTTGGTGTTTTGTTGATGGTGTTGGAAAATGCTGTCTCAGGTGCTGCTACAGAATCTCCCATAAGTGTTCAATTGGGTTGAGATTTGGTGACTGAGACAAACACACAAACACACTCTTTAAACCCCATGTGCTCCTTTGAGACCCATCTTTCAAAGTCACTGACATCTCTTCTCCTAACCATGATAGCCAATATAATGGTCAACTGAGCATTTTTATACATAATCCTAAGCATGATGGGATGTTAATTGCTTAATTAACTCAGGAACCACACCTGTGTGGAAGCATTTGCTTTCAATATACTTTGTATCCCTTGTTTACTCAAGTGTTTCCTTTATTTGGGCAGTTACCTGTATGTCATATGAAAGATAATTTTAAAATAAAATGTTACAATTTTCAAATTGAAAATATTTACTGTGAAACTTTAATCTGTGGCACAAATCTATTCATGTATGGTACTACACAACAGACATGTTAATTAAATAAAAAAGCTTCCCAAGAACCATTGCAATGGGGGGGGGGGACATAATTTGAAACCTTTCAGATGGTAGTGCATGTCTAGTATGTAATGGTGGCTACCGGAATTTGTAGTGAGCTTTTGAGTAGCCTAAACTTTTACACAGTATCAGATTTGACCCATTCAATATGGCAGCCTAAATGTTGTTTCATGCCATGGGGTGACTCAGTGCATTATAGTAAAAAATAATTATGACTCAGCACTTCGTCATATTGGTACAACTCTGCAACACCATCTACAACAACTACACTCTAAGATTTTTTTTTACCAAAATGTACTTAAAGGGGTACAAACGCTTGTCACTGTAGTGGTACCCTGTAAGATACGTCCTCCGAAACATGACCTGCCAAGCCGTGCTTCTTAACACCCGCTTGCTTAACCCAGAAGCCAGCTATACCATTCAATTGACGATCAAAGTCAGCCTGCAGGCGCCTAGCCCACCACAAGGAGTCGCAAGACCGCGATGAGCCAAGTAAAGCCCCCCCGGCCAAACCCTCCCCTAACCAGGCCGATGCTGGGTCAATTGTGCGCAGTCATATGGGACTCCCGATCACGGCCGGTTGTGACACAGCCTGGGATCGAACCCCAGGCTGTAGTGACGCCGCAACCCCGCTGCGCCACTCGGGAGGCCCTGCCATCCCACTTTGGGGAGTAGGCCCAACTGGGTCTCACGACTGTCAACGCCAACACCTTAACCATTACGCCAAGAGGTCCGTAGCGCTTAACTTCTTTGGGGTAGGGGGCAGTATTTTCACGTCCGGATGAAAAGCATGCCCAGAGTAAACTGCCTGCTACTCAGGCCCAGATGCTAGGATATGCATATTATTAGTATATTTGGATAGAAAACACGCTGCAGTTTCTAAAACTGTTTGAATGATGTCTGTGAGCATAACAGAACTCATATGGCAGGCAAAAACCTGAGAAAGAAATCCTACTAAGAAGTGGGAAATCTGAGGTTTTTCGTTTTTCAACTCTTTGCTTATCCAAGATACAGTGGAAATGGGGTCATGTTGCACTTCCTACGGCTTCCACTAGATGTCAACAGTCTTTAGAACCTTGTATGATGCTTCTACTGTGAAGTGGGAGCGAAGGAGAGGGGATTGAGTAAGGTCTGCCATGAGCTGACCATGCGCTGACCATGCGCGTTTATGTGAGAGTTAGCTTGAGTTCCATCACATTTCTGAAGACAAAGGAATTCTCTGGTTGGAACATTATTGAAGATTTATGTTAAAAACATCCTAAAGATTGATTCTATACTTCGTTTGACATGTTTCTACAGACTGTAATATGACTTTTCGTCTAAACTTTTGCCTGGAACTGCCCGTGCGTCGTGAGTTTAGATTGTGTCCTGAACACGCGAACAACAGGGAGGAATTTGGACATAAATGATGGACATTATCGAACAAAACAAACATTTATTGTGGAACTGTGATTCCTGGGAGTGTATTCTGATGAAGATCATCAAAGGTAAGGGAATATTTATAATGCTATTTCTGACTTATGTTGACTCCAACATGGCGGATATCTCTTTGGGTTGATTTGTCGTCTGAGCGCCGTACTCAGATTATTGCATGGTTTGCTTTTTCCGTAAAGTGTTTTTGAAATCTGACACAGCGGTTGCATTAAGGAGAAGTGGATCTAAAATTCCATGTATAACACTTGTATTTATCAACATTTATGATGACTATTTCTGTAAATGGCTCTCTGCAAAATCATCAGATGTTTTGGAACTACTGAACATAACACGCCAATGTAAACTCAGATTTTTGGATATAAATATGAACTATACCGAACAAAATATACATGGATTGTCCTATGAGTGTCATCTGATGAAGATCATCAAAGGTTAGTGATTAATTGTATCTATATTTCTGCTTTTTGTGACTCCTCTCTTTGGCTGGAAAAATGGCTGTGTTTTTCTGTGACTTGGCTCTGACCTAACATAATCGTTTGGTTTGCTATCGTCATCAAGTCTTTTTGAAATCGGACACGGTGGCTGGATTTACAACAAGTGTATCTTTAAAATGGTGTAAAATACATGTATGTTTGAAGAATTTTAATTATGGGATTTCTGTTGTTTTGAATTTTGCGCCCTGCAGTTTCACTGGCTGTTGACGAGGTGAGACACTACCATCCCACATACCCTAGAGAGGTTAACAAGGTAGATAAAGGTCTCTACAATATTAATTACAGCTCTTTATTGTCACATGCTCTTATGCAAGCCTTTATAAAGACTTCAGAACATGTTCAATCGTTAATTAACATAACCATAGACCAGTTCAACTGGTACAACGCTTCCACTCACGGGTGGACAAAAATAACAAACTGAAATCCATGTCCCCCCTTGGAAACAGAGATGTATCTTCACTGTACCCCTTTTTTGGAGAGTGTGTGATGATTTACCTTTACATACAAAAGGGTACTGAAGAGTACCATGTTAAAGCATATGTGTACCTCTGAAAGTACATTGTGTATTTTGACATTTTTGTACCCCAGGGAACAATACTGTAACCTAACTGTACCCTTTTTCTGAGAGTGTAGTGTGAACTGGGTTAGTCAGTGCTGTAAATGTATCACCACTACCAAATCAGTACTGGACAGACATATGGCACCTTCAGAAAGTATACACACTCCTTGACATTTCTTTGTGTTACAACCTGAATTTAAAATGTATTCAATTTAGATTTTTGTCACTGGCCTACACACAATACCCCATCATGTCAAACTGGAATTATTTTTTTAGAATTTTTTACAAATTAATAAAAAATGAAAAGCTGAAATGTCTTGAGTCAATAAGGGACACCTAGTCAGTTGTACAACTGAAAACATTCAACTGAAATGTGAATCAGAGAGGTTGCCTTACTTGACATCCACGTCATCGGCGCCCGGGGAACAGTGGGTTAACTGCCTTGTTCAGGGGCAGAACGACAGATGTTTACCTTGTCAGCTCAGGGATTCTCGATACAGCAACCTTTCGGTTACTTGTCCAACACTCCTACCCGCCAGGTTACCTGCCGCCCCGTATTCAACCCCTTTATTATGGCAAACCTAAATAAGTTCAGGAGTAAAAATGTGCTTAACCAGTCACATAATAAGTTGCATGGACTCACTTACACTGAAATAAATGTTTACCATGTCTCCCACACACAATTATCTGTAAGGTCCCTCAGTCAAGCAGTGAATTTCAAAGACAGATTTAACCACAAAGACCAGGGAGGTTTTCCAATGCCTCGCGAAAAATGGCAGCTATTGGTAGATGTGTTAAAGAAAAAGCAGACATTGACTATCCCTTTGAGCATGGTGAAGTTATTAATTACACTTTGGATGGTGTATCAATTCACCCAGTCACTACAAAGACGCAAACGTTCTTCCTAACTCAGTTGCCTGGAGAGGAAGGAAACCGCTCTGGGTTTGTGATAGGAGAAAATTGAGGATGGATCAACAACAGGGAAAAGAAGGAAGCCTTGTAAAGAATACAAATATTCCAAAGAATGCATCATGTTTGCAACAAGGTACTAAAGTAATACTGCAAAAGAATGTGGCAAAGCAATTCACTTTTTGTCCTGAATACAAAGTGTTATGTTTGGGGAAAATCCAATACAACACATTACTGAGTACACCTCTCCTTATTTCAAGCATAGTGGTGGCTGCATCATGTTATGGGTACTGTATGCTTGTAATCTGGGGAGTGGGGAGTTTTTCAGGATGAAAAAGAAACGGAATGGAGCTAAGCACAGGCAAAATCCTAGAGGAAAACCTGATTCAGTCTGCTTTCCACCGGACACTGGGAGATTAATTCACCTTTCAGCAGGGCAATAACCTAAAATACAAGGCCAAATCTATACTGTAATTGCTTACCAAGTAGATAGTGAATGTTCCTGAGTGGCCGACTTACAGTTTTACCTTAAATCTACTTGAAAATCTATGGCAAGAACTGAAAATGGTTGTTTAGCAATGATCAACAACCAATGTGACAGAGCTTGAAGAATTTTTAAAAGAATAATGGCCAAATGTTGCACAATCTAGGTGTGGAAAGCTCTTAGAGACTTGAAAGAGTCACAGCTGTAATCGCTGCCAAAAGGGCTTCTACAATGTATTGAATCAGGGGTGTGAATACTTATGTTATTAGATATTTCTGTATTTCTGGGGCGGCAGGTAGCCTAGTGGTTAGAGCATTGGGCCAGTAACCGAAAGGTTGGTGGATTGAATCCCCGAGCTGGCAAGGCCAAAATCTGTCATTCTACCCCTGAACAAGGCAGTTAACCCACTGTTCCTAGGCCATCATTGTAAATAAGAATTTGTTCATAACTCACTTGCCTAGTTAAATGAAGGTTACATTTAAATTTCATCTTCAATAAATTTGCAAAAAAAATATAAAAACATGTTTTCACTTGTCTTTGCGGGGTATTATGTGTAGATGGTTGAAAAAAACGAATATATTTTGAATTCCGTCTGTAACACAACAAAATGTGGAATAAGTCAAGGGGTATGAATACTTTCCAAAGGCACTGTAGATTTAAGTGGATTGAAAAGACAACTCAAGCTGTGAACAGTCTGTTTTCCTCATCCGTCTCTGGTGGTTCAGGATAAAATTTTGTCGTCGCTCCAAAATCTCCCTTACTCAGTCAGACCAAGTCAGACTCCTTTTCTACTGTCTGACTAAATAATATTACCCCATTGGTCAACATTCCCACCTTTCAAAGGGCCCAATGTTAGATCGAAGTGCTGAAGAGGGCTGAAGAGGGGGGTCAATTTGGAATTGAGCATATCGCCCTCTTCTGTCCTCATCTCTCTGGTTTCTCTTTGGTACCTGTTTCCTCGCTCTTTAGAAATTCTCACACACACTCTCTGGATATCTCCTCTTTGTATCAAAATGTTGCCCTCTACCCACTAAAGTTTCCCCTGCATGTGCCTTGGGAATACGTAACAGGAGAGAGAGACACAGAGACAGACACAGAAAGAAAGAAAGAAAGAAAGTCACTTTATTTGGGTAGTCCCTATAGACGATCTACAGATGGTCAAAAAATCAGTTAATATACAACTCCTTGCCAAGGTTACGGTAAGGGTTAGGTTTAGGTTTAGAATAAGGGTTAGGTTAAGGGTTAGGGTTAGGGTACGGGTTGAGTTTAGGGTTAGGATAAGGGTTAAGGTTAGAGTTAGTGGATAGTTATTTGAAATGTTATTGACAGTTATTTAACATTTGCTGAACATCTACAAACCATCTACTTGGAACTATCCATATAAGTAATACCAAAGAAAGAGAGAAAGACAAAAAGAAAGAAAGACAGAAAAAATTATGAGAGAGAAAAAAAATCATGAAAAAGAGAGAGGCTCCATGGGTACACGCCAAAAGAAGAGAGGTGGACAGAAAGAGGACGCTAGATGAACCAGTGACAGCCAGCAGACAGCGACTCCGCTCCTGAGGTTTTTATTACTGCCATGACACCCCGCCCAGCCCAGCAATCGTCCTGCGGTCCTGTCACCTTAGAAGGAGCAGCACGGACCCAGAGAGAAACACTGGTTGTGCAATATTCAAGGCTGAGCAAGAAACAATGAGGCAGCGAAAAACAAACACATACAGCATGAAAGCCAGGGCTTGTGCCTCCCTTACTACACGTACGTACACACACTGGCCGGGACTGGGAGAGTGACATTGTAGCCTGCTAGTGCCAAAAACAGGACTTTAGTGTTTTCACTCCAAACTTCGTAGAAATCCCACAGAAACATCTTCTTCAGATCACTGAGTATAAAAGCCTAAAACTATTTTTTGAAATGTGACGGAACATGACATAACCATTTGTTATACATTAAAGTTGAATAAAGCCTTCGACACGGTAGAAGAGACCGTTATGACGCAAAACTCGTTTAAGCACAAAGTGATGTCATTACACTGTAAAAACAATTCATCCGGATGGCCAGTGTTAATTAATACGGATTCAAGCCATAATCATGTTGTGTGTGGAAAATAGGTAACAGTTTACAATTTAATTTATGAGTTACTAGTTACAAATGAGGGAATTAAATATTTTAAACAAAACAGATTAAACAAGTCAGATTATATCAGAGATGAATACATAGCAGTGCCTTTTGAAGCCATTCCAAGCTGCTCTTTGAATTCAGGGCAACAATTTAGTCAGAACAACAAAGTGTTAAACAAAAGCACAGAGGCAGCCAGCAGGCCCTCACAGACAAAGCTATAGACACTGAATGAAAACAAAACAGGCACCCTAACACACTCACACAGTTGCTGTTTCGGACCAGGCTAATAATACCCAACAATAAGCACTTCATTCCCAGTACCAGAGAGAGTACTCCCCATGACCGCGCTACTCTGTGCCACTACCGCTGCTAACTTCCCAATAGGAAACACACCACTTTGTCCTGCTACGTAGGACAGCCTTGAAGCATGACCAATTCACATTTGTAGCCAGTAAAGCCAACCTTCAATACTTTTCCATCATAATCAATATTCTAAACCATGGTATTACTAACTGTTCATAGAAACAAAGCTATGAATGCCTTTTTTGTTATTGGATATGCTGCGTTTTCTCCACCCTCATTATAAGCGAACATAGGGAGACAGTGAAAGTGGAAGAAGATCTCATAGTTAGGAGATAGATAGGGAGTACATCAATCATCAAGGGAATCCATCAATCATCCATCAGTCATCAATCCACCTGTGCCTGTTTGAATGGTCGGGATGAAACAGTCTATTAGACAGTGTGTCCGATGGCCTATATGGCTCATCTAATGATTGATCCGGTATGTGTGTTAGAGAACCGTATGGCCCCTTCTTCATCTTCCTCCACTTTACCCAAGTGGGATGTGCTACAATACTGAAGCATTGGTTTACTTCTGACGACACATGCGAAGGGGCAGGGACGTGCACAGACCTTTCAGTGGGCAGGTGCTCAAAATCAGGGGGCAGGTGCTCAAAATGAATATCTCCTAATTAATATCTCAAAATGTATAACATATTAACTGCCTCTGTAGCGAAAATTCTAAGTAAGCTAGTTACAGTGCCTCGTAAATACATGATTGACAATGGGAAAAGAGGGTAGCCTATCAGCTGATAATTGATGTTGATGACTGATGTAAAGCCAGCTCGATAATTTATTTATCTTCAATGCTCTTTAATAATAACTTCATAATATAGCCTAATATACATAATCTTCCAACTCTTTATATATGGCTGGCTAGTCACATGTGTAGATATTTTAGCACTGTACATGGTGGTTAACTACCGAGGGGTAAAAAAAAAAAAGTGATATTAATTTTTCTCTCGTCAATAGCTATTGAACCAAGCGTGCCTGACTATTAAAATGATGTATTGGAGAAAAATCCACCGTTTTTTTGTTGTTGAAATTTCTATATACACAACCATTCAAAAGTTTGGGGTCACTTAGAAATGTCCTTGTTTTTGAAAGAAAAGCAAATTTCTTGTCCATTAAAATTACATCAAATTGATCAGAAATACAGTGTAGACATTGTTAATGTTGTAAATGACTATTGTAGTTGTAAACGGCAGAATGGAATATCTCCATAGGAGTACCAGTCAAAAGTTTGGACACACCTACTCATTCAAGGGTTTTTCTTTATTTTCAGTATTTTCTACATTGTAGAATAATAGTGAAGACATTAAAACTATGAAATAACACATTTGGAATCATGTAGTAACCAAAAAAATGTTAAATATTTGAGATTCTTCAAAGTAGCCACCCTTTGCCTGATGACAGCTTTGCACACTCTTGGCATTCTCTCAACCAGCTTCATGAGGTAGTCACCTGGAATGCATTTCAAATAACCGGTGTGCCTTGTTAAAAGTTAATTTGTGTAATTTATTTCCTTCGAAATGTGTTTGAGCCAATCAGTTGTGTTGTGACAAGTTAGGGGTGGTATACAGAAGATAGCCCTATTTGGTAAAAGCCCAATCCATATTTACGCAAGAACAGCGCAAATAAGCAAAGAGATACGACAGTCCATCATTACTTCAAGACATGAAGGTCAGTCAATGCAGAAAATTTCAAGAACTTTGAACATTTCTTCAAGTGCAGTCGTAAAACCTTCAAGTGCTATGATGAAACTGGCTCTCATGAGGACTGCTACAGGAAAGGAAGACCCAAAGTTACCTCTGCTGCAGAGGATAAGTTCATTAGAGTTAACTGCACCTCAGATTTCAGCCCAAATAAATGCTTCACAGAGTTCAAGTAACAGACACATCTCAACACCAACAGTTCAGAGGAGACTGCGTGAATCAGGCCTTCATGGTCAAAATGCTGCAAAGAAACCACTACTAAAGGACACCATAAGAAGAAGAAACTTGCTTGGGCCGAGAACACAAGCAATGGACATTAGACCGGTGGAAATCTGTCCTTTGGTCTGATGAGTCCAAATTTTCGATTTTTGGTTTCAACTGCTGTGTCTTTGTGACACGCAGAGTAGGTGAACGGATGATCTCTACATGTGTAGTTCCCACCGTGAAGCATGGAGGAGGAGGTGTGATGGTGTGGTGTTGCTTTGCTAGTGACACTGTAAGTGATTGTTAGGAATTTTATGAATAATAACTAAACAATTTCTAGATTTAGATAAAACTATAACTAATTTAAACTTTGCCTGTATTATTAGTATTATTATATCAGATTAATAATACTAATTCATAAGGAAGGGTTATAAAGTAAGCAAAAATGTTCGTTGAACTATGGTTGAACTGACCCAACTTAGCCCTGAGATGTTTAGATAAGGCAGTGAGTTACTTCTTAGGTCTTCCATTATCTTGAGTTGTCTGCTAAAGTGGTAATAAATTATAGTGAGCCTTCAGGAGAATAAATTGTATTGTGTGTCATGTGTGTGCGCTGGAGATTTGGAATGAACTTTTAACCCTGTTTTATCTTGGTCAAGAGGAGGAGATTTATTCTGTAACCAATGACGTCATATCTTGTATATAAACCGTTGTTTATGGTTAAATGGGAGCGTGCTCCGAGAATAAATAGTATTATGTAATTTTAATAAGACTGTATCCTGTCTATTTTATGTTAATAAGTATCTTACAAATTCTTATAAATAGACAGATTGATTTTAATTAATGAGTACATAGAGGAATAATTAAATTCCCTTGACAGTGATCTATTTAGAATTCAACGCACACTTAACCAGCATGGCTACCACAGCATTCTGCAGCGATATGCCATCCCATCTGGTTTGTGCTAGTGGGACTATCATTTGTTTTTCAACAGGACAATGACCCAACACACCTCCAGGCTGTGTAAGGGCTATTTGACCAAGAAGGAGAGTGATGGAGTGCTGTATCAGATGACCTGGCCTCCACAATCACCCAACCTCAATCGAATTGAGATGGTTTGTGATGAGTTGGACCGCAGAGTTAAGGAAAAGCAGCCAACAAGTGCTCAGCATATGTGGGAACTCCTTCAAGACTGCTGGAAAAGCCTTCCTCATGAAGCTGGTTGAGAGAATGCCAAGCGTGTGCAAAGCTGGCATCAAGGCAAAGGGTGGCTACTTTGAATATTCCAAAATATGAAATATCTTTTGATTTGTTAAAAAAAAACGGGTTACTAGATGATTCCATATGTGTTATTTCATAGTTTGATGTCTTCACTATTATTCTACAATGTAGAAAATAGTAAAAATAAAGAAAAACCCTTGAATGAGTAGGTGTGTCCAACTTTTAACTGTTACTGTAGGTCTCTCTCATTAGAATCTTATACATAATTTTAGGAAATGTTAGAATGATGCATGTCATTGTTTTGCTTACTTTGTGTATTATAATTATCTCATGTGCTTTTCTCCACAAGGAGGGCATACTATATAATGTTGTTGGGTCTATAACCCTGTTTACCAGTGACAATCTCTTCCCATTCAAATATTTTTGTTCAACAAAAACTTCAGTAATAGACCCATGTAATTCCAGTTCATACAGCGAGGGTCGCTTTGTTTGCGCAATGCACTGTCTGTGTGTTGATATATTGTCTATAAAAGTGGATCCTTGTGATTGTATTTTCCTTCCTTTTTAGACCACAAAATAAAATACTTCAAATGGTAGTCTAACCACCCTGTCTGTGAATCTAATCACCCTGTCTGTGACTTAAAGAAGACTAAAAGGGAAAGAACTCAACATGTTGCTTGAATTTATCTGAACTAACATCTATATGAATTTCTGTTACTGTCCATTTCGAAAGTGCTGAACGAATAGGCCGAGTCAATGTGCGGGGCTACAGGTTAGTCGAGGTAATTTGTACATTTAGGTAGGGGTAAAGTGACTATGCATACATGTTCATGACATGCAGGTTAAAATACTAAAACCAACTGTGAACCAACTATATTAATTTGGGGATAGGTTGAAACACACAAACTTCAGGATGTCACAATGAGTTGGGGGCAGTGGCTTCAGAACAATAACGACAAAAACTGTATACAAAAAAAAAACAATTATACCACCACCCAAAAGGGCACTTGGCGAGTGGGAGGGCAAAGGGGCAGGTGCTCGGGCACAGGTAGACCCCAATCTGTGCTCATGCCTGCGAAGAGGGAAGGTCGCATTTCAGTGATCTTTAGTGGTATATTGCATGGGGTTTAGCTGAGGATATTGTTTTCAACCGCCAAGTATTATAATTAGCTCATGTGCTTTTCTCCTCAAGCAGGGGATGCTATATAATGTTGTTGGGTCTGTAACCCTGTTTGCCAGTGACAGTCTCTTCCCATTCAAAATATATGAAAAAACTGAATGATGATTACAAAAAACATAGAATGACAAAGGAGTAAAACGTCATCCTAAATATATACCATCAACTTAGTGAATACCATTTGTGTTTAATATGTGGGTTTCAGCATGAAATATTATTTTTACAAACTTTTATTTATTTTAACTATGTGAATATGCATTTGCTGTCAATGTTTTTGCTTCAAACTGGTGGCAGTCCTAAAAAAGGTTCAGAGTGAAAATAATGCCATTGTTGAGTAGATGCTTTTTTAAAATTAATTAGGCCATTTTCTCTTGAACCATATAGTCTATCTACTAGAAACTCATTGAAGATATGGACACAGATATTGTGCCAGACGTGTCCCCCTGCTTAAGCCAGTACATGTCCAGGCCCGTCTGAAGTTTGCTAGAGAGCATTTGGATGATCCAGAAGAAGATTGAGTGAATGTCATATGGTCAGATGAAACCAAAATATAACTTTTTGGTAAAATCTCAACTCGTCGTGTTTGGAGGACAATGAATGCTGAGTTGCATCCAAAGAACACCATACCTACTGTGAAGCATGGGGGTGGAAACATCATGCTTTGGGGCTGTTTTTCTGCAAAGGGACCAGGACGACGACTGAAAGAATGAATGGGGCCATGTATCGTGAGATTTTGAGTGAAAACCTCCTTCCATCAGCAAGGGCATTGAAGATGAAACGTGGCTGGGTCTTTCAGCATGACAATGATCCCAAACACACCGCCCGGGCAACGAAGGAGTGGCTTCGTAAGAAGAATTTCAAGGTCCTGGAGTGGCCTAGCCAGTCTCCAGATCTCAACCCCATAGAAAATCTTTGGAGGGAGTTGAAAGTCTGTGTTGCCCAGCAACAGCCCCAAAACATCACTGCTCTAGAGGAGATCTGCATGGAGGAATGGGCCAAAATACCAGCAACAGTGTGTGAAAACCTTGTGAAGACTTACAGAAAACGTTTGACCTCTGTCATTGCCAACAAAGGGTATATAACAAAGTATTGAGATAAACTTTTGTTATTGACCAAATACTTATTTTCCACCATAATTTGCAATAAAATTCATTAAAAATCCTACAATGTGATTTTCTGGATTTTTTTTTCTAATTTTGTCTGTCATAGTTGAAGTGTACATATGATGAAAATTACAGGCCTCTCTCATCTTTTTAAGTGGGAGAACTTGCACAATTGGTGGCTGACTAAATATTTTTTTGCCCCACTGTATATAGGAATACATTAAATTATAAATTACCAAATTTAGGATAGATTGCCATAGATTTTCTGTTAATTACAAAAAATTACTGAAGATTCCAGTAACTTTGGTAAATTACCAGTAGCTTTGCAACCCTAACCTAGACCCATACATGCAACAGTATCTTTTGTGCTTTTGACAATGATTTTACATGAGGCCTAATTCACATGATATGCCTAAATACTTATAACCACTAGCCTAATAAATAATCACATCATTTTCTTTTGATTATTTAATTAACCTACATCATGTTATTTCAAGTTATCCCTTTGGAGTGCAATATCACATTGTTAAAAAATATCCCTAAATTGGGCATGCAATTGACAGCATCTAAGACCTAGGGGACTGTTCCCAAACTTTTTTGCTCACGACCACAACCATGCGGGGGAAAAAAGCGTAATGAACAGGAAATGTTAACTTTTTTATTTGGAGCTATGGCAGTCAAATGAAAAACATTCTAACAGTACTGATGCGAGTTACAAAGTAATGATGCGAGTTACAAATATATATTATATTACATTTTTTTCTTCAGAAATGTGGAAATTCCTCCTGCGACCTCACATGGGGTCGTGAACTCTAGCTTGGGAACTGCTGGCCTTGGGTGTCTTGGGGTAAAACGCCCCCTGCCTGTAATTCTCACAGAAACCACATTCTGTCACACTTTACCTGGCTGCCACTACTCTTTCTCAACTAAAAATGTAATCTGTCTCATCTCAACATTTTTAAATCAACAAAACAATTTTGAGTTAAATTTATCTAATATTTTGTCATTTAGAAAAAGTTATATATAAAATCTAATGAAGTTAGATCTATAAGCTTTTTTTATTTGTAACCCCCTGTAAAGACTGGATTTAATTTATTATGTGTGGCAATACTCATGTCCGCGTTCTGGAATTAACCGCGTCCACGTACGGTGTGGCACCAAGTATATTGGCCGGGTACGCGCAGATTGGACTGAGGTGATCTTGAGGAACAACGACAGCGATCGCTATTGAGAGTGAGACACCAGTGTATTGTTCGATTAGCTTTTCGTTGAATAGTCAGGGACAGTATGAGTTTAGCCAGGTCCTTTTCACTCGCTATTCTCTTTTAATTTTGTGGTTCACCGAGTCGTCATCATCCTCGAGGGACAGACAAACAAACTGCTGGCTAGCCAAGCTAGTCGGTACGGCTAGATAAGCTACCTAGCCTACCAGGAGCATCCTACCACTACATCATCACATCATTCTTCCACCTGTTAAATCCCATGGAATCCTTGGCCCTCTCGTAGACGGATGCTGGCTACCTCTGTGGCCAAGAAGCCGCATATAAGCCTAAGATCACCATAAGCAATGCCAAGCGTCGGCTGGAGTAGTGTAAAGCTCTCTACCATTGGACTCAGGAACAGTGGAAACGCATTCTCTGGAGTGATTAATCACGCTTCACCATCTGGCAGTCTGACGGACAAATTTGGGTTTGGCGGATACCAGGAGAATGCTACGTGCCATAATGCATAGTGCCAACTGTAAAGTTTGGAGGAGGAGGAATAATGGTCTGGGGCTGTTTTTCATAGTTTGGGATAGGCCCCTTACTTCAAGTGAAGGGAAATCATAATCCTACTGCATACAATTACATTCTAGACGATTCTGTTCTTCCAACTTTGTGGCAACTGCCCTTTCCTGTTTCTGCATGACAATGTACCCATGCACAAAGCAATTCTATACAGCAATGGTTTGTCGAGATCGGTATGGTAGAACTTGACTGGCCTGCACAGAGCCCTGACCTCAACCCCATCAAAAACCTTTGAGATGAACTGGAACGCAGACTGCGAGCCAGGCCTAATCGCCCAATATTAGTGCCCGATCTCACTAATGCTCTTCTGGCTGAATGGACACAAGTCCCCGCAGCAATGTTCCATCATCTATTGGAAAGCCTTCCCAGATGAGTGAAGGCTGTTTTAGCAGCAAAGGGGGAACCAACTTCATATTATTGCCCCTGATTTTGGAATGAGATGTTCGACAAGCAGGTGCCCACATAATTTTGGTCATGTAGTGTATAACGTTATTGTACCAGTTTCAAACTAGCTTCAGCTTTCCAGGGTTCTAGGTTGGGAAAGCACTCCCTGAAAGATCGGAATATTAAAGAAATGTATATAACAAAAAAATGGAAATGTTCACACTGGGCCTTTAATAGTCCTGTATTAGTGGACAGACTGCAGCACTGGCACACAAAAAATCCTGTGGACAAAACATTACCCCCCCCCCCTCGCCCCAGGCGACAAAGAAAGTTGCAGCACACCAACCCCCAAACTACTTCCCGTAGTTATGCACCTGTCTACAAGGTTTGACCCATATTTTATATATGGTTGTACAGTCGTGGCCAAAAGTTTTGAGAATGACACAAATATTAATTTTCACAAAGTGTTGCCTCAGTTTGTATGATGGCAATTTGCATATACTCTAGAATGTTATGAAGAGTGATCAGATGAATTGCAATTAATTGCAAAGTCCCTCTTTGCCATGCAAATGAACTGAATCCCCCCAAAAACATTTCCACTGCATTTCAGCCCTGCCACAAAAAGACATTGTGTCAGTGAATCTGACGTCTCCTAAAGTTGATTCAGCTGCGGGATCGGGGCACCACCAGTACAGAGCTTGCTCAGGAATGGCAGCAGGCAGGTGTGAATGCATCTGCACGCAGAGTGAGGCGAAGACTTTTGGAGGATGGCCTGATGTCAAGAAGGGCAGCGAAGAAGCCACTTCTCTCCAGGAAAAACATCAGGGACAGACTGATATTCTGCAAAAGGTACAGGGATTGGACTGCTGAGGACTGGGGTAAAGTCATTTTCTCTGATGAATCCCCTTTCCGATTGTTTGGGGCATCCGGAGAAGACAAGGTGAGCGCTACCATCAGTCCTGTGTCATGCCAACAGTAAAGCATCCTGAGACCATTCATGTGTGGGGTTGCTTTTCAGAAAAGGGAGTGGGCTCACTCACAATTTTGCCTAAGAACACAGCCATGAAAAAAGAATGGTACCAACACATCCTCCGAGAGCAACTTCTCCCAACCATCCAGGAACAGTTTGGTGACGAACAATGCCTTTTCCAGCATGATGGAGCACCTTGCCATAAGGCAAAAGTGATAACTAAGTGGCTCAGGGAACAAAACATCAATATTTTGGGTCCATGGCCAGGAAACTCCCCAGACCTTAACCCCATTGAGAAGTTGTGGTCAATCCTCAAGTGGCGGGTGGACAAACAAAAACCCACAAATTCTGACAAACTTCAAGCATTGATCATGCAAGAATGGGCTGCCATCAGTCAGGATGTGGTCCAGAAGTTAATTGACAGCATGCCAGGGCGGATTGCAGAGGTCTTGAAAAAGAAGGGTCAACACTGCAAATATTGACTCTTTGCATCAACTTCATGTAATTGTCAATACAAGCCTTTGACACTTATGAAATGCTTGTAATTATACTTCAGTATTCCATAGTAACATCTGACAAAAATATCTAAAGACACTGAAGCAGCAAACTTTGTGGAAATTAATATTTGTGTCATTCTCAAAACCTTTAGCCACGACTGAACAATTGCAATACCGGTGATTATTTATTTGTCTTATTCAAATAATTTGCACATTTTTAAGTTGTAATATTTTTCCTGTTAACAATTCATCTCAGGGTTTAATTAGGTCCAGGATTATTATGTTGTCCTCTTGTGTGTCCTTTGTGATAATTGCTATGTCCTTAAATGTTTTACCTTTACATTTTAATCTATTTTTGACCATTATCTTTTGTTTTATTGAATTCCACTAACGTGGAGGAAAAAGGTAATTGTATTCCATTGTGTGGATGTATCATAGTTTCTGTGGGTGTTTCATAGTATTTTAACGATCCTGGGAGGTCATTACAGTATGTATTATAGTTTCTTAATAAGCTAGTAATAATCTATGAAGTGTTTATGGTTATTAGGTGGAGTCACCGCATTATTCTATACACATACATTCTTATGGTATATTTTACCCTGTATCATCCATGGGCATACTGACTCATGGTAATACACATACAGTGTCCTGTAGGCCTACATGCTACCATATACACCCCCTTTGTCGACTATTGCCTCACCTATATACAGTATAGGCCCCACCTGATAGAACCCAGGTCTTATCTCTCTATCAGTACAAACCTAGTTAGTCATAAAAAAGCTGCCTGAAGAAAGAGGGTCACATATACAAAACATTAACAACACCTGCACTTTCCATGACAGACTGACCAGGGGAATCAAGTTGGAAGCTGGCCAGATTGGGAATTTAGCCAGGACACTAGGTTTAACACCCCAACTCTTACGATAAGTGCCATGGGATCTTTAGTGACCACAGAAAGTCATGACACCCATTTAACGTCCCAATCAAAAGACGGCACCCTGCACAGGGCAATGTCCCCAATCACTGCCCTGGGGTATTGGGATGTTTTTTGGGGGACCAGAGGAAAGAGTGCCTCCTACTGGCCCTCCAACACTATTTCCAGCATCAGGTCTCCCAACCAGGGACCGACCAGGACCAACCCTGCTTAGCTTCAGTGACATTTAAGTAACATTTGTAATCTATCAAAATTACACTTCAAGGAAAATGTTTTTTATATATACTGAACAAAGATATAAATGCAAAAATGTCTAAGATTTTGCTGAATTACAGTTCATAAGGGAATCAGTCAATTTAAATAAATCAATTAGGCCCTAATCTAGGGATTTCTGGGAGGGAATGGGCCCACCCACTTGGGAGTCAGGTCCACCCACTGTAGAGCCAGGCCCAGCCAATCAGAATATTTTTTCCCCACAAATTGATTTTATTACAGACAGAAATACTCCTCTTGACAAAGGATAAAATCCTCACGAACAGGGATGTAAACAAATTTGTGCACAAAATTTGAGAGAAATACGTTTTTTTGTGTGTATGGAACATTTTTGGGATATTTTATTTCAGCTCATGAAACATGGGACCAACACTTATATTTTTGATCAGTGTATATACAGTACCAGTCAAAAGTTTGGACACTCCTACTCATTCAAGGGTTTTTCTTTATTTTCACTATTTTCTACATTGTAGAATAATAGTGAAGAGATTAAAACTATGAAATAACACATTTGGAATCATGTAGTAACCAACAAAGTGTTAAATATTTGAGATTCTTCAAAGTAGCCACCCTTTGCCTTGATGACAGCTTTGCACACTCTTAGCATTTTCTCAACCAGCTTCATGAGGTAGTCACCTGGAATGCATTTCAATTAACCGGTATGCCTTGTTAAAAGTTAATTTGTGGAATTTATTTCCTTCGAAATGTGTTTGAGCCAATCAGTTGTGTTGTGACAAGGTAGGGGTGGTATACAGAAGATAGCCCTATTTGGTAAAAGACCAAGTCCATATTATGGCAAGAACAGCTCAAATAAGCAAAGAGAAACGACAGTCCATCATTACTTTAACACATGAAGGTCAGTCAATTCGGAAAATTTCAAGAACTTTGAACGTTTCTTCAAGTTTCTTCAAGTGCAGTCGCAAAAACCATCAAGCGCTATGATGAAACTGGCTCTCATGAGGACCGCCTTAGGAAAAGAAGACGCAGTTACCTCTGCTGCAGAGGATAAGTTAATTAGAGTTAACTGCACCTCAGATTGCAGCCAAAATAAATCCTTCACAGAGTTCAAGTAACAGACACATCTCAACATCAATTGTTCAGAGGAGACTGCGTGAATCAGGCCTTCATGGTTGAATTGCTGAAAACAAACGACTGCTAAAGGAAACTAATAATAAGAAGAGATTTACTTGGGCCAAGAAACACGAGCAATGGACATTTGACCGGTCTGATGAGGCCCAATTTGAGATTTTTGGATCCATCTGCTGTGTATTTGTGAGACGCAGAGTAGGTGAATGGATGATCTCTGCATGTGTGGTTCCCACCGTGAAGCATGGAGGAGGAGGTGTGATGGTGTGAGGGTGCTTTGCTGGTGACACTGTTAGTGATTTATTTGGAATTCAAGGGACACTTAACCAGTATGGTTACCACAGCATTCTGCAGCAATATGCCATCCCATCTGGTGGGACTATCATTTGTTTTTCAACAGGACAATGAGCCAAAACACACCTCCAGGCTGTGTAAGGGCTATTTGACCAAGAAGGAGAGTGATGGAGTGCTGCAACAGATGACCTCGCCTCCATAATCACGTTTTCACTTTTTTTTGGTGCACCTGGACCATTCACAGTTGAGCTTGCTCAGTTTCGCTCAACGCTGATTGACAAATTTTGTATACTTTTTGTTGTCAAGAGAGGCCAGATGCTCGCTGGCTTCCCTTGCCTTCAATGTTATGGGCGGCAACAATGTCATAGTGGTTTGGTCCAGACAGCATCAGATAGATGGCCTACACATAGAGAGACAGAGGGGTGCTGTTTCACTCGCTCAGATGCTTTCTCCTGTGAGATACATTCAGCCGCTTGTGACATGAAGGGAAATTATGAAACACAGAAACAAATATGTGTTATTATTATTATTGCATTTTTTCTTGGTCAATTTTTGGGGGAAGCCTTGGCATTCATGAATACACACCACTGATAAATGCATTTCAATAGCATTCAAAATATTTTTTACAATGGTGGGAAAGTGCCAAGATGGCGACATGGTGGCTTCTACACAGCGCCCCCTATATGTAATCTAGTGTATATATAAATCATTGAACATACCCATAAGTGGTCGTGACTAATGTTTTCAAACGTTTTATGTAACATTATCACAAGTGACTTGATGCCTACTGTGAAAAAAGGGATTTAGAGTTGCTGAACGGGTTGGTTGATATAACGGTAATATTAACAAAATTCCACTTTTAACAAGCTTTGTATGATTCAGTGCAATATCACACTATTCAAAACATCTGAATTTGTAAATATATATATATATATAAGAAAAGGGGGTTATGCATACCAACATACAGTATATGTCAGCCGGAAATTATATCAGACGCTTTACCATTACAACATTTGATGTACAGTCACATTCACTGTGGTTGTTTGAAGTGCGCTATTAGTTCACAGCTGGCAATGCCTCATCGTGATTGGTTATTCCCCACAATTTGCAAAAACGTCAATAAGCGTCATCACTATCTTTCCTTTGCGGTACATCAAACTGTCGTGATTACCAGCTGAGAAACTTTTATGAGTCGATTTTACTCCTAGGGAGGCTATGTCTTACAGTTTTAATCAAACGTGTACAAACATTTTTCGGAACAATGTCGAGCCCAAACAACTACCTCTTCCCCTACTGTATTTATTTATGTATTTTGTTCCTTTGCACCCCATTATTTATATTTTTACTTTGCACATTCTTCCACTGCAAATCTACCATTCCAGTGTTTTACTTGCTATATTGTATTTACCTCGCCACCATGGCCTTTTTTTTGCCTTTTTACCTCCCTTATCTCACCTCATTTGCTCACATTGTATATAGACTTATTTTTCTACTGTATTATTGACTGTATGTTTTGTTTATTCCATGTATAACTGTGTTGTTGTATGTGTCGAATTGCTATGCTTTATCTTGGCCAGGTCGCAGTTGCAAATGAGAACTTGTTCTCAACTAGCCTACCTGGTTAAATAAAGGTGAAATAAAAAAAATTAAATGACAAAACAGAGTCCACAAGCCACAGAACTCCGTGGCCTTTCGCAAAACAGTAAATGCTTTAAAAAAAATGTAGTTGGCTTCTCACAACAAATTCATTAATCAAAACTATATTATACACTCAGAATTGCAAATACATTCATCAAAAGAACATGACTGCCTGCAAAAAGAGCAATGCAACCATACTTATATCTCGGGTCCAAGCAAGCAAAACAGAAAATATCCAAGTAGATCAATGCATATTCTTTGCTGTCACAAAATCATGATGATCAAAATTGAAAGTGCAACTATCCAAAGGTTCAGAATTATGGGCAAAAGCACATTGTGTGCAAGATTCATTCACTGGTATAATCACAATCCAAATCCATGTAATCAATACATAGTTTTTTTTTCTCATAGTTTTGTAGACTTTACATTGGCGTACAGAAACACAATCCACTGTAGAAATAAGGAAAGGTGAAGAAAATGAAGGAACACAATTGATATGATTGTATAGGCCACAACCCACACTAATGCAAAGCTCTAAAATGAAAGGTCACAATGTTGGAGATTACTTATAAGTAACCCAGAGTTACTTGAAAGTAACCCAACTACATTTTCTACCTCTCTGCATGTCTGCAATATATATATTTTTTAAAGCAAACACATTAAATTAGAGTCGCCATTGCCTAGATATTTCCCTATATTGTACATGGTATGACACTGATGGGGTGATTTAGAATTTTGTGCAGTAGTATTTACTGTTTGCCGAAAAAAGTGAACACAATTGCACACATTTATCTTCTGATGAAAACAATGTGATAATATTCGGTGAACAAAACCCTTAACAGTGAATTTTGTATTCACTGATACACATTTGTATCAGTTGATCATTTAGTAAAGGGTGGTCTAAGATATGCAAGTCAGGTACAAAGCGAAGAAAATGATTATTAGTATTTTACATTATTAATACATTATTAATGTATTTAAACATTTGATCATTTCTGTTCTGCTATACGCGATTGTACGCGATTGTGAAAAAATGTAACACCATCCTAAAACTTTTTTGTTGTTGTCTTACAACAGATTTTAACGACTGACTGTCTATAAATAGGACGCAACAGAATAAAATGTAGGCGATAAAGTTGGAAATTAGGTTCAAATCACGGACATTACTCACTTATAATAGGCTAATAAACATGGCCTATGCGAATAAGATACTTTGTATTCCATTGAATAACACTGAAATTGTAAGATATAAATGGGAAATGTAGACAACAATTTAGTAAGCTACTATGTTCTGTGGTTTGACATGACAAAAGGTGTCTGATATTTAAACGTTATATTCTATTTAAATTCAAACAGCATGGATAACATGAACACCTGCATTATATTAAACATGCTCAAGCATTGTACATTTCCAGTCATGACAATTACAATTGCCTAGAATGAACGTAGGCTACGCAGCGACGAGAATCAACAGAGAGATGCGCACTAGCTGATCTGCTGAAGTTTATCAAAAATAATAGCTGATTTACATTACATTATTTACATGAAACAATCTGTACACACGCACAATGTTAAAACAAAGATATTGTGAATAACCGAGAAAAGTATAACGATCAACTATGATCAAGTATTTGCGTCCACCTGTCATTTATTCTAACCATTAATTCTTACCTCGTCGCCTATGGCACGTTTCGCCGTAATGCTGACATTGCGTCGAAACAATCAGAACAAGTTCCCAGTAAAACTGTCCTCTTCTTCCCAAACAGGTGGACTCACAGACGCACGTTCCCGTTTACTCACAATCCCCTACTGATGCTGGAATCCATGCGGGTGATCACACACAGCGTAAACTGCGCAACCGCGAAACCGACACGATCATTGGTCCTACAACGAACCCGTCTCTTTATAGCAGAGAATATTGCCGCGTTCACGTACTAGTTGGAACCTGCATATTTCCGAATTCCTTACTGGTTCTGGTTGTACACGTACCGCGTTCAACCAGTTAGCAAGTCGGACATTCCGAGTTTAGATCCGACCAGCACGTGAATGCGGCATATATAGAAGGCCTATGAAAAAAAAAAAAAAATGTAAGTACAAAAGTAGGCCTGTTTAAAGAAGCAAATTAAAGAGAAAGGGGTTACCTGGTCAGTTGTACAACTGAATGCATTCAACTGAAACGTGTCTTTCCGCATTTAACCCAACCCCTCTAAATCAAAGTATTAAGTTTAACATTATGTAAGCTAGGCTACTTATAACAAATATGAAGTACTAGAGAACTTACCTTTAATTTCAGAAAAAAATACTTGCATTTAAGTATATATATATATATATATATATTCAGGAAAAAAATATTTGGATTGATAGCAGACCTTCGTTCAGCCCTCCTTAAAGTTCTACATGTTTATATCCTACTTAAATGGAATATTAGTCTACACATTTCTAGTTGCATTTGAGCCTATTAGGGTTATATAATAGAGCGGTATGAAGATTGGTCCTCACTGCTCTTGTAGATCTATTTGTAAATAGCAGACTGAAAGATGTCGAATGATGTGTACTCCAAATGCTTGGTTCTCAAAAAGAATATCAAAGTTTTTCATTGAAGATGGTTTCTTTATTTTATTTTCAAAAGTGCTTTGTAATGTAGAATATGATCTACATTTCCACTACCAATGACTGACAATATGGACATTGGACGCATAGTCCATTGTGGAGATCACTTCCAAAGTGTCCATTGTGGTCCTTTAGAAGGTTTTCTATTGGCTGGATTTGTTTGGCTTGACAACGACAGTACTTCCTGTGACCAGGGTGGGGAAGAACTCCACCATGAACTTGTTCTTCAGTCTATGAAGGAAGTGGACATACCTCACCCCAGGCCCGTAGCCTGAGAACACATGGGACACCTACATAGACAGAAAATGACTTACTGCACAAATAAGTATATAAAATGATCAAACACAATCAGTCTTTCAAGCTAATATGTATAATACAAACTCATAACAAAACATGTCTAGGCCCCACCTCTTTCCAGTTGTGGGAGTATTCACTAAGCTCCTCAGTAGGGCTCATGGTGTATTCGGAGATGACCGTCTGTCCATCTGTTCCCAGCAACCTCACCCGCAGTTGGTAGATGGACTCGTGCAGTTGGCTCTCCTCATACCTACAGTGGTCAAAGGTCAAAACAGTTCCTATGTTTTAAAAAACTAAATATGAATACAAGGAGGGTCAATCTAAAGCAGTGTTTGTTACATAATGTTGTGGTTCTGGATAGAGGTAGTGAAACTCTACACTGATTGCAACATTATTGGAGGCCGTTGGTATTGCAATTGCCTATTGCTATCTGACTTCAAGCGATTGAGTCCCAGGTTGTGATGTTGACATAGACTCATCGTAATGTACCATGAGTCATGAATGCATGCTTAGGCTGTCAGGTTGAAACCCACCAGTCTTTGATGACAATGTCAGGTTGGAAAACATCCAGCAGCTCGTCCCATATTCCCTCAGCCTTTAGGTTCACTCTCTGCTCCAAGGTAAACCAGCTGAGAACACAAACACAGCACCAGTCAGAGATAGATACTGAACTATCTACCACCGTCTCTGATAAGACTTAAAGCATTTGGTCTGGTTTACCGGCCACACCCAGATTAAGACTAGTCTTGGACAAAAAGCACTTTCAATGAAGAATCTCCAATGAGAATGTTTTAAATTCAGGGAAGGCTTAGAGAAATGTCACAATTTTTCAACATCTCCAGCACCACCCCAACATGTATGAAATTGCACATTTCTATGTTTTGTAGTAAAAAATATAGAGGAAGATAAGTGTTTCCAATTTCATAATCAGTGTACATAGTGTTATTCTAAATAATTATGAGTAGGCATTGCCTACTAATTGCTTGATGATGACATTGAAACACTTATCTTCCTCTATTTTCTACTACAAAACATACAAACACACCATTTCACATGTGTTGATGTTAGGGTGGTGCTGGAGATGATGAATATGAAGTAGAACATTTTAGACATATTCCATTAATCTGGGTCCAGGAAATGTGCCTTTAGAGGGAGTGGTTATACGACTAGCTTGACTGATAGTGAGGCTTGTGACAAGGTAAAGAGGGGTAGCTCATTTGAACAAAGGTGACAGTTGGTTGTCGCTCATGTCACCTGTAGTTAGGCAGGTAACAGATGGTGACCCCTGGTGGTACGCCGCTGGCATCATAACCAAGGTCCTCTCTGCTGGTGGTCCAGCCAGTATAGTCACCTATAGATTGAAAGATATGAATCATGAAAGGAATTTCTCTTAATGTTAAAAATCAATTAGGCCTACACCTCTATTGCTTTATGGTCTTATAAATGGAAATAATAGTCAACATTTTCTTCTTGTATACTGTAACTATGTACCCTCTGGTTCAGAGCGAGGAGGTCCTTCTGGAGGAAACTCTGTCAGTTCCCGCTCGGGAGGAGGGGAGTCCTGACTCACACCTGGGTGGGGAAGGAGGAAGACAGAGTCAATATAACAACAAAAGGACTTTAACCTACAGCAGTGGTATTCAAAGTCGGGGTCGTGAGTCAACATTTACACAGATATTTCAAAAAATGTAACAAAAGATTAAGAGTACATATTATTGTATGGGCCAATATACAAACGTTTTTGAAAAATACTTTTAAAAACACAATTTCCCTAGTAAATGTATTTATTGGTTTATTTTCATTTTGATAAGAGATGAAAATGCAAAGAATTTAAGGCTATTTGTTGATGTAAAAATCGACAATTCACCCATTTGAAAATAGTGTCATTAGCTTTGGAGCGGTCGCGAGCCATTATTGCAGAAAAGAATGGGGTCCCGGCTGAAGAAGTTTGAATACCACTGACCTACCCTCTAGTAGTCCAACCCGGTCTTAAATAAAAGCAAACCAACGATTGATGTTCAAACACTACACTATTTTCTGTAGGTCGTAGTGTTCCTGAATTTGTACCATTTAGTTATTCAAAACCCTTGCCCCCTGGCAACCCTTGCCTCCTACATATCTAACATAGACTAAGGTACTATGCCAGATCAAGCTTTACTACTTACTATACTTTTTATTCCAGTGAAACCTAACACGACAGCTGCAGTAAACATACAACACTTTCAATACAATTCGACATATTGTGACGTAGCTACCGTGAGGCGCAGGATTCCTCAACAAATTTCGACCGAACGGCTTTGCTTCGTAGACGAACTTCCAATCCACTCCATCGGGCATCGAAATGCCTTTGATATTCCACTCTGTCTCGCATCTTTTTTTCCATTCATTGGTCGCCATTGTGTGATGTGTTCGTATCCAGCGTACAGTGAAACAGGAAGTGTAAAGTCGAAAGCTGCAATTGATAATAGTAGTTTATGCCCCACCCTTAGCCTACCTGGAAACCCGAAGATACGTCGCGCAGAAATGAGCGTTGGAATAAGGAAAGTTTGCTCTCGCGACCTCTACAAGCAGGAATGTTGAATAAAATTATATTTTAACCTACTTTACTGGTTGTCTGTGTGCTTGGCTCCAGAGTGGCGCAGCGGTCTAAGGCACTGTGCTTGAGGCGTCACTACAGACACCCTGGTTCGAATCCAAACTGTATCACAACCGGCAGGGATTGGGAGTCCCATAGGGCGGCGCAAAATTGAACCGGTGTAGGCCGTCATTGTAAATTAGAATTTGTTCTTAACTGACTTGCCTGGTTAAATAAAAATTTGGTCCGTTTGGCGATAGGAATGTGAGACATATCCACACTAAAGTGCAATTAGGCTACATGAACTGTTTAAAGCCCTGATAGTGCGTTCAGATTTAGGGTAAAGAAACATTAAACATTTATTTTATTTTATTCAACATGTCTTTGAGAGGTCAGTTGAGGAAACTTTTCTAGGCAAGCTCCACCTCTGGAGAAGATTGTGACATTTACTCTTATTTCCTACTTCTTAAAGTTGCAGTTGTCATAGATGCCCAAGTAATGCTGCATTCATAACCAATTGGGAAAGTGGTATTTACCATATAGGACTGGGAAAAATCCACAAGAACTCCCATCCAACTCGTAATTAGGCTATTAGTGGGAAACTCATCTATTATCCCTGGCTCAGACTCACCCACATGCTGACCTATGACCTCACCTACTAAATAAATGACCTACTAAGGAAATTACCTTGATAACAGCCTTTTTCGCTAATAACAAAATATTATTTATAAAAAGCAATCTATTCATATATATTTTTTAACACTAACATTTGTTTACAAGCATGATAGCTGTAACCTACCTTTTGTTTATGGCTGATGCAGCTTGTTGGCCATTAACCAATTAGCATTTCTCAACTAGTTAAAAGCATGTGAATGCATCCGACTGGTGACTTCACAGCACCTTCCCACTTGGTTATGAACGCAGCAGAACTACTTCTAAGTAATGTATAAAGGATATTCATTCATTCATTCATTCATTTAGTTTACATTAATTTGGTCAACTTGAAGCATCAACCCATTTCCTTATTAGAAAACACTAATAACATTGGGGAAAATAGAGATTGAATAGGGCATATCTGTTCAATAACTAAGGATTAGCCTAGGCTATTATTCACTATTTTATTTATTTATTTTATTTAACCTTTAACCTATTTAACTAGGCAAGTCAGTTAAGAACAAATTCTTATTTACAATGATGGCCTACCAAAAGGCAAAAGACCTCCTGTGGGGACAGGGTCTGGGTGAAAAAAATAAAATAATGTGTGACTACACTTTCATTAGAGCTAATTTAGACTTTATTATAGGCTACATATTGCTTTACAGACTATGCCAGAGGTTATTTAGGTCTATCTGATGTTTGGTGGCTTCTCTATGGGCATCACAATGAAGGTTTTCGTTTTTAATTATGACCTCAAATAGGATTCTAAACCAACGTTCTAATGAAGCACAATCAATAGGATAAAAACACAAAATAGCAGGCAAACAAGAAGGTCTAGGAATGACGCTATGTAGGGTCTGAACCTTCAGGAACATAGCATACGCCGACCGCCTTTCAATTATGAGTTTCCAGAAAGATAAAACGCCACAACGTGTGTGGAGGGAAGCTGTGCTGAAAACTGAAAAGGACCATTGCCACCGGTTGAAGGTAAATTTCACCTGTAGCACATGAAATGAACATGTTTATTTATCTGGTTGCCTACGAAAATGTTTGATGGGAAACACTAGTCCTCTGTTCAAACACAAGCCATGGAAATTAATAAGAAGGGGTTGGCCCACTATTGCTAAAAATGTGTCATAAACAAAAATGGCCTGCCCTCATACAGACATTATTCCCTTTAGTCTCCTGGACAGCTGTCTCCTGAGACACCAGTTGTAACAGTGCTTCCAATGGCAGGTCGAACCAAGAGCCATGGTATAGGCAGCCACAGAACAGGGAACACTACCATAGAAGAATACCGTAGAGCACTACAGCCAGACAACTTCAGCAAAGACAACATTCTCAGCACAGAGAGAAGGAAAAACACCAAAACAGTCGAAATAGACAACTGCCAAAGTGACAGGACAGACATCAGGACTGGCATCTCTGTGAGAGACAACATTAGCACAGAGAAGTTGGGCCACCTAAGCTACAGGGCAGAGGCCCTAAGAGAAGACACTCACTTTAGAAATGATTGTAAGCAGCTCAGAATGGACCAACTTCGGACAGTCCACCCCAAAGCAGACAGCATTGGGATAGATCTGGGTAGAGACCTCCGTAGGCCAGACATTGCAGATCATCACTCTGGAGTCTCAGATGACCAGAGGTCAAAGGACCTGGAGACCAACATCATTGGGACATCACCATCCCAGTCCAATGTTTTGCACCCGTGGCAGGTTTGGGACGGAGGTGCCAGATATCAGTCGAGGTCCTTGCTCTGTGATTTTGGCACACACCTGACTGCCCTAGCCCAGAGTCCTCACTCCATCCCAGGCCCTGACATTGAACCTATCATGGGTAAGTTATCATCGTTCATCAGGAAGCATCAGAACACAAGTGCAACAGGAAAGAGAGAGAAAATATGTTAGTTTCAGATCAGTTGTTGTATCTCAAAAAGGTACATTATTTAATTTAACCATTTTTCATTGTTTGATTACTTCCTATTATAACCTTGGCCTGTAGTGTTTAGGGCCCAGAGGGAAAGTGCGATGGAAAGGAACCAGCACAGCAGCATTCGGCAGCAGCACCAACCTATGGCCATTTCACATCAGGTGGTCCTGCAGAAAGACATAGGGCCTTACTGCTCCTCCCGTGATGCCGTCACTCAGACCTATATCTGTGCCCTTACCCACACACCTGCACTGAAAACAGGGGAGGCAGGTGGGTGTCAAACATCAGGGGTACACTTTACATTTCAATGAGATTAAATAAAAGTTAGAAGGTTGATTTGTCCTCCATTGAGGGTGTGTGAGCCTTTTATAATCCTGCATCTTCATTCAGAAGACAAAACATTGATCCCACACAGTAGGTCTGTCTTACCTACATTGGCTTGTCGATTGGTCATGGAAATTGTTTAACTGTGTAGATTACTGTATGTTTGTCAGTTAACCAGCTAGCAGTATACTTGTTTATTGTCAGTGTGCCAGTCCTTATTACTTTTAAGCAGAGTTACTCGCTCAGAAAACAGCTGGTGCACTGTTAATTAATAAGGATCATATTCCAACCAGCCTTGCATTTTTTGTTTGGTTGAGTGCTAGGAGTCGGAAATTATAATAATGTCTATGAACCGTGTAATCTGTTTATAATGCGGCATAGACTGCCTGTATTCTATTAGTATAGGCAAGGGTCCGCATGCCTCCCAGCCGAAACATTTTGGAAGAGTTCATGCATATATTATGATGCAATTTTGTTTTTGTCAGTTTGGACTTCAGTAAAGTTTTTTTCGGGTGGTCGGGCACACTACATTTTTGCTCAAGACCACCCTAAATTCGGCAGCTGAAGTGTACGTGATTGGTCAACAGCTGTAGGGATTCTTCAATAAAGTATTAGTTGGCATTATTATTTTTTTTTATCATTGCGAAATACTGCACCAAACATCTTAGTTGGATGTAAAATTGCTCGACTAATAGCGTCAGCATGTTCCAGTTGGGCTAGCATCTAGGCGAACTCGGCTAGCTTAATCGAACGAGTGTACTTGCATACTCCCTTAAAATTCACTTGAAATACGAGAAAAAAGCGGCAATAGTGCTGTTTGTCCATTTTGAGAAATAGTCCGAATGAATCTAAATGATCTCAAGAAATCTGTCATTAATTTTGTGTGCGACGAAGGAATGTAGACTTCGGCTCTGAACTTTGGCTTGCCTCTAGAAAACATTTTGTGTGCCCGAAGAGCGGAAAAAATCCTCACCTAAATCCAAACTAAGGTCTTTAAAAGTATGCGAGCACAGCCAAACTGAAGCATGCTGATGCCTTTAGGGCGGCCGCATGCTTCCCAACCTAAACAGTTCGTGCATATATTATTGCATTTCTATTTATGTGATATGACAATTTAGTCATGTCCATTTAGTAATGTAATTACTCAATTCTGTGTTAACATTTATGATAGGTAATACCCAAACAATTCTAGATTTTCATATATTGTGAGATATGGATAAAAGTGTTCTTCCTCTTCTATTCATGTTTGAACCAGTGAAGAGGGCCAGTGTGATAAGAGCAATAGGACAGCCCATTCGACTCCACAGACTGTGTCCTGTAGAGGAATCCTCTGAGCATTGTAGGGGCCAGCTGAGGGTGATTGGGGATGAGGTGAACAGCATGTTCTCCAAGGGAAAGGTGTGTAAGTTCAATGGGGTAGGAGGGGAGAAAGAGAACAATAGGTTAACAGAGGGATAACAATCAAGAAGAAAGAGAATGTGTCATACTGGGCCAGGATACTGTTAAAGGACTTTGAGACAACTGCTGATGTAAAAAGGCCTTTATACATTTGATTGCTTGATGTACTCCTTCATAGAGATTCCTAATACAATCTGTCATTCATTCACACCTGATGTTCTGTTTGTGTGTGTGTGTGTGTGTGTGTGTGTGTGTGTGTGTGTGTGTGTGTGTGTGTGTGTGTGTGTGTGTGTGTGTGTGTGTGTGTGTGTGTATTAGGTGGGGTCCACACAGTGGCAGACCTGGAGGGGAGGAATCATCACGTGCCTGTTCACTGTCCTCAGTGGCCTTGGATCTCTCTACCTGCTCCAGTACAGAAACCTCAGGACGCCCTAGAGACCCACTGACCCACGGCGTCACACCGCACTTGACCTTTGACCTTTCTTAATACATTTCTATCCATTCCTACAGAATGTTATAAGGCATTTATGATTTTATTTATTTGATTGTTTATTGATTTAGTTGACATTGCACAATATGTCATATAGAGTAGAATATTTGCACTTTCTGTTCCTTTACTTGACAATGTAGGCTGACTATTTTGAGGGGCTAGTTGACAGTGCTTACTGTGGAAATGGCTCCACCTAGTGGGTTTTGATGGTGTCTGAAGCTACTTATTTAATAGCGCCAAAATCATAGAGCGCTGTAGAGAAATGTGTGCTGTATCTTCACTCAGGATTTTGGTAGCTTTAGACACCATCAAAATCCACGGGATTATACAATTGTTTAACTCTTTAATGATTTAATAATTTACTTCAATCATACTGTGATTTCAGTGGAATATACAGTCACATCCAAAATGATTTGCACCCTTGATATAGATGAGTAAAAAAGACGGTATAAATAATACAAAAACTGAGCTATATTGTATGCAAAAAGAAAATAAAAAAATATATTTGTTTATACATGCACAATTGCTAAAAGAAAAAGTAATACAAAAAAGTTGAAATAAAAATAATGTTAAAAAAAAGATAGGTGTCAAAATGATTGGCACCGCTGTTTTCAATACCTTGTGTACCCTTCCCTTGTGAGGATAATGGCACTGAGGATTTTTCTATAATGTTTTATGAGATTGGAGAGCACATTGGGAGAGATCTTGACCATTCCTCCATACAGAATCTTTCCAGATCCTTTATATTCTTTGGTCTGCGCTTATGGACTGCCCTCTTCAAATCAAACCACAGGTTTCCAAATGGGGTTCATGTCCCGAGACTGAGATGGCCATTGCAAAATGATTTTGTGGTCAATTAACCATTATTTGTGGATGTACAGTGCATTCAGAAGGTATTCAGAACCCTTGACTTTTTCCACACTTTGTTACATTACCGCCTTATTCTGTTTTTTTCCCCCTCATCAATCTATACACAATATCCCATAATGACAAAGCAAAAACTGTTTTTTTGTTTGTTGAAATATCACATTTACATAAGTATTCAGAACCTTTACTCAGTACTTTGTTGAAGCACCTTTGGCAGCAATTACAGCCTTGAGTCTTTGGTATGATGCTACAATCTTGGCACACCTGTATTTGGGGAGTTTCTCCCATTCTTCTTTGCAGATCCTCTCAAGTGCTGTCAGGTTGGATGGGGAGCGTCGCTGCACAGCTATTTTCAGGTCTCTCCAGAGATGTTCGATCGGGTTCAAATCTGGGCCACTCAAGGACATTCAGAGACTTGTCCTGAAGCCACTCCTGTGTTGTCTTGGCTGTGTGCTTAGGGTTGTTGTCCTGTTGGAAGCTGAACCTTTGCCCCAGTCTGAGTTACTGAGCACTCTGGAGCAGGTTTTCATCAAGCAAGTTTTCATCTTTCCCTCGATCCTGACTAGTCTTCCAGTCCCTGCCGTTGAAAAACATCCCCACAGCATGATGCTGCCACCAACATGCTCCACAGTAGGGATGGTGCCAGGTTTCCTCCAGACGTGACGCTTGGCATTCAGGAAAAATAGTTCAATCTTGGTTTCATCAGCCCAGAGTATTTTGTTTCTCATGGTCTGAGAGTCCTTTAGGTGCCTTTTGGCAAACTCCAAGCGGGCTGTCATATGCCTTTTATTGAGAAGTGGTTTCCATCTGGCCACTACCATAAAGGCCGGATTTGTGGAGTACTGCAGAGATGATTGTCCTTCTGGAAGGTTCTCCCATCTCCACATAGGAACTCTGATGCTCTGTCAGAGTGACCATCGGGTTCTTGGTCACCTCCCCGACCAAGGCCCTTCTCCACCGATTGCTCAGTTTGGCCGGGGCGGCCAGCTCTAGGAAGAGTCTTGATGGTTCCAAACTTCTTCCATTTAAGAATGATGGAGGCCATTGTGTTATTGGGGACCTTCAATGCTGCCAAAATGTTTTGGTACCCTTCCCCAGATCTGTGCCTCGGCACAATCCTGTCTCGGAGCTCTTTGGACAATTCCTTCAACCCCGTGGCTTGGTTTTTGCTCTGACATCAATCGAATTTCAAATCAAATGTATTTATAAAGCCCTTTTTACATCAGCCTGTCACAAAGTGCTATACAGAAACCCAGCCTAAAACCCCAAACAGTAAGCAATGCAGATTTAGAAGCACGGTGGCTAGCAAAAACTCCCTAGAAAGGCAGGAACCTAGAAAGAAACCTAGAGAGGAACCAGGCTCTGAGGGGTGGCCAGTCCTCTTCTGGCTGTGCCAGGTAGAGATTAGAACAGTACATGGCCAAGATGTTCAAATGTTCACAGATGACCAGCAGGGTCAAATAATAATAATAATCGCAGTGGTTGTAGAGGGTGCAACAGGTCAACACCTCAGGAGTAAATGTTAGTTTGCTTTTCACAGCCAATCATTCAGAGTTAGAGACAGTATGTCCGGTAGAGAGAGAGAGAGTCGAAAACAGCATGTCCGGAACAAGGTAGCACGTCCAGTGAACAGGTCATGGTTCCATAGCCGCAGGCAGAACAGTTGAAACTGGAGCAGCAGCACGACCAGGTGGACTGGGGACAGCAAGGAGTCATCAGGCCAGGTAGACCTGAGGCATGATCTTAGGGCTCAGGTTCTTAGAGAGAAGAGAAAGAAAGAGAGAGACAGAGAGAATTAGAGGGAACAAATTTAAAATCACACAGGACATTGGATAATACAGGATAAATACTCCAGATATAACAGACTGATCCTAGCCCCCCGACAAACTATTGCAGCATAAATACTGGAAGCTGAAACAGGAGGGGTTGGGAGACACCGCGGCCCCGTCCGACGATACCCCCGGACAGGGCCAACCAGGCAGGATATAACCCCACCCACTTTGCCAAAGCACAGCCCCTACACCACTAGAGGGATATCTTCAAACCACCAACTTACTACCCTGAGACAAGGCCGAGTATAGCCCACAAAGATCTTCCACATGGCACAAACTCGAGGGGGGCGCCAACCCGGATAGGAAGATCAAGTCAGTGACTCAACCCATTCAGGTGACGCAGCCCTCCTAGGGACGGCATGGAAGAGCACCAGTAAGCCAGTGACTCAGCCCCTGTAATAGGGTTAGTGGCAGAGATTCCCAGTGGAGAGAAGGGAACCGGCCAGGCAGAGGCAGCAAGGGCGGTTCGTCGCACCAGTGCCTTTCCGTTCACCTTCACACCCCTGGGCCAGACTACACTCAATCATAGGACCTACTGAAGAGGTGAGTCTTCAATAAAGACTTAAAGATCAAGACAGAGTCTGTGTCTCTCACATGGATAGGCAGACCATTCCATAGAAAATTAGCTTATAGGAGAAAGCCCTGCCTCCAGCTGTGTGCTTAGAAATTCTAGGGACAATAAGGAGGCCTGCGTCTTGTGACCGTAGCATACGTGCAGGTATGTACAGCAGGACCAAATCAGAAAGGTAGGTAGGAGCAAGCCCATGTAATGCTTTGTAGTCCCTGTGCCCAAGAACACAAAGGCAACCTGCCTAAATGACTACAGACTCGTAGCACTCACGTCTGTAGCCATGAAGTGCTTTGAAAGGCTGGTCATGGCTCACATCAACACCATTATCACAAAAACCCTAGACCCACTCCAATTTGCATACCGCCCAAACAGATCTACAGATGATGCAATCTCTATTGCACTCCACACTGCCCTTTCCCACCTGGACAAAAGGAACACCTATGTGAGAATGCTATTCATTGACTACAGCTCAGTGTTCAACACCATAGTACCCTCAAAGCTCATCACTAAGCTAAGGAACCTGGGACTAAATACCTCCCTCTGCAACTGGATCCTGGACTTCCTGACGGGTCGCCCCCAGGTGGTGAGGGTAGGTAGCAACACATCTGCCACACTGATCCTCAACACTGGAGCTCCCCAGGGGTGCGTGCTCAGTCCCCTCCTGTACTCCCTGTTCACCCACGACTGCATGGCCAGGCATTAGTCCAACACCATCATTAAGTTTGCAGACAACACAACAGTGGTAGGCCTGATCACCGACAACGACGAGACAGCCTATAGGGAGAAGGTCAGAGACCTGGCCGGGTGGTGCCAGAATAACAACCTATCCCTCAACGTAACCAAGACTAAGGAGATGATTGTGGACTACAGGAAAAGGAGCACCGAGCACGTCCCCATTCTCATCGACGGGGCTGTAGTGGAGCAGGTTGAGAGCTTCAAATTCCTTGGTGTTCACATCAACAACAAACTAGAATGGTCCAAACACACCAAGACAGTCGTGAAGAGGGCACGACAAAGCCTATACCCCCTCCGGAAACTAAAAAGATTTGGCATGGGTCCTCAGATCCTCAAAAGGTTCTACAGCCCCAACATCGAGAGCATCCTGACTGGTTGCATCACTGCCTGGTACGGCAATTGCTCGGCCTCTGACCGCAAGGCACTTCAGAGTGTAGTGCGTATGGCCCAAATACATCACTGGAGCAAAGCTGCCTGCCATCCAGGACCTCTACACCAGGCGGTGTCAGAGGAAGGCCCTAAACATTGTCAAAGACCCCAGCCACCCCAGTCATAGACTGTTCTCTCTACTACCGCATGGCAAGCGGTACCGGACTGCCAAGTCTAGGACAAAAAGGTTTCTCAACAGTTTTTACCCCCAAGCCATAAGACTTCTGAACAGGTAACCAATGGTTACCCAGACTATTTACATTGTGTTCCCCCTCCCAACCCCTCTTTTACACTGCTGCTACTCTCTGTTTATCTTATATGCATAGTCACTTTAACCATACATCCATGTACATACTACCTCAATTGGCCCGACCAACCAGTGCTCCCGCACATTGGCTAACTGGGCTATTTGCATTGTGTCCCACCACCCGCCAACCCCTCCTTTTACGCTACTGCTACTCTCTGTTCATCATATATGCATAGTCACTTTAACCATATCTACATGTACATACTACCTCAATAAGCCTGACTAACCGGTGTCTGTATATAGCCTTGCTACTCTTATTTTCAAATTTATTTTTACTGTTGTTTTATTTCTTTACTTACCTACACACATACACATACCTTTTTTCCGCACTATTGGTTAGAGCCTGTAAGTAAACATTTCACTGTAAGGTCTACACCTGTTGTATTCTGCGCACGTGACAAATAAACTTTGATTTGCTTTGATTTGTAGGTTAGCAGTAAAACCTTGAAATCAGTTTTGCCTGAGTTTAAAAGTAAAACATTTGCAGCCATCCACTTCCTTATGTCTGAAACACAGGCTTCCAGGGAGGGCAATTTTGGGGCTTCACCATATCATGTCCATTCACTGTCAACTGTAAGACCTTTATATAGACAGGTGTGTGCCTTTCCAAATCATGTCCAATCAATGGAATTTACCACAGGTGGACTCCAATCAAGTTGTAGAAACATCTCAAGGATGATCAATGGAAATAGGACGCACCTGAACTCAATTTTGAGTCTCCTAGCAAAGGGTCTGAATACTTATGTAAATAAGCTATTTCTGTTTTTTATTTGTTTTACATCTGCAAAAATTTCTAAAAACCTGTTTTAGCTTTGTCATTGTGAGGTATTGTGTGTGGGAAAAAATGATTTAATCCATTTTAGAATAAGGCTGTAATGTCATATATTGTGGAAAAAGGAAGGGGTCTGAATACTTTCCGAATGCACTGTATAATTGGAGTTATTGTTTTACTGGAAGATTTACTATAAAAATTGTAGGTACCAAAGTCATTCACAGTGTAGGTTAACTCTTGAGGTCTCGCCTGTCTCCACAAAGTTTGGTAAATCCGCCTTTAGTTTCAATGCACCACAGTTTTGGAATTCCTTACAAAACAAATTACACCTGGATTCCCTGGTAGCAATAGGAAATATTAAAACTCTGTTGTCAGATGAGTTCACTGAGGTGTGCAATTGTTTCAGTTGATTATTATAATGAATTTATAGATGTATTGTTATTTTTTAAATATTTTTGTTGTTTCTGTATTGATGTAACTTTTTGTCCTAAGAGCACCATTGTAAATGAGACACTGGTCTCAATTGGATTACACTGAATAAATAAAAGTACAAATATAAAAACTTGCAGCTAAGTTTCAGCCTCCTATCAGAGGCAACCAGGTTTTTGGCTAAAATATCCTGGTACTTGGTAGAGTTCATGATGCTGTTGAGCTTAAGAAGAGCCCCAGGACCAGTGGAAGCAAAACAGCTCCATAACATCAAGGATCCACCACCACCATGTTTTACAGTAGGTATGAGGTTCTTTTCTGCATATGCATCCTTTTTTTAAGGCCAAACCCACAACTGGTCTGAGTGTCCAAAGTGCTCCATTTTCAACTCATCTGACCATAGCACCTGGTTCTAATCCAAGTGCCAATGCCATTTAGCAAACTCCAGTTAGTTCTTTGCCTATCAAATCAAATCAAATTTTATTAGTCACATGCGCCGAATACAGCAGGTGTAAACCTTACAGTGAAATGCTTACTTACGAGCCCCTAACCAACAATGCAGTTTTAAAAAATACAGATAAGAATAAGAGATAAAAGTAACAGGCAATTAAAGAGCAGCAGTAAAATAACAATAGCGAGACAATATACAGGGGAGTACCGATACAGAGTCAATGTGCGGAGGCACCGGTTAGTTGAAGTAGTATGTACATGTAGGAAGAGTTATAAAAGTGACTAGATGTAGCCATTTGACTAGCTGTTCAGGAGTCTTATGGCTTGGGGGTAGAAGCTGTTTAGAAGCCTCTTGTACCTAGACTTGGCACTCCGGTACTGCTTGCCGTGCGGTAGTAGAGAGAACAGTCTATAACTAGGGTGGCTGGAGTCTTTGACAATTTTTTGGGCCTTCCTCTGACACCACCTGGTATAGAGGTCCTGGATGGCAGGAAGCTTGGCCCTAGTGATGTACTGGGCCATTCACACTACACTCTGTAGTGCCTTGCGGTCGGAGACCGAACAGTTGCCATACCAGGCAGTGATGCAACCAGTCAGGATGCTCTCGATGGTGCAGCTGTAGAACCTTTTGAAGATCTGAGGACCCATGCCAAATCTTTTCAGCCTCCTGGGGGGGAATACGTTTTTTTGTGCCCTCTTCACGACTGTCTTGGTGTGCTTTGACCATGTTAGTTTGTTGGTGATGTGGACACCAAGGGACTTGAAGCACTCAACCTGCTCCACTGCAGTCCCGTCAATGAGAATGGGGGCGTGCTTGGTCCTCTTTTTCCTGTAGTCCACAATCATCTCCTTTGTCTTGCTCATGTTGAGAGAGAAGTTATTGTCCTGGCACCACACGACCAGGTCTCTGACCTTCTCCCTATAGGCTGTCTCGTCGTTGTCGGTGATCAGGCCTACCACTGTTGTGTCATCTGCAAATTTAATGATTGTGTTGAAGTCGTGCCTGGCCGTGCAGTCATGAGTGAACAGGGAGTACAGGAGGGGACTGAGCACGCACCCCTGAGGGACCCCTGTGTTGAGGATCAGCGTGGCAGATGTGTTGCTACCTACCCTTACCACCTGGGGGCGGCCCATCAGGAAGTCCAGGATCTAGTTGCAGGGGGAGGTGTTTAGTCCCAGGGTCCTTAGCTTAGTGATGAGCTTTTGATGGCACTATGGTGTTGAACACTGAGCTGTAGTCAATGAATAGCATTCTCATATAGGTGTTCCTTTTGTCCAGGTGGGAAAGGGCAGTGTGGAGTGCAATAGAGAACGCATCATCTGTGGATCTGTTGGGGCGATATACAAATTGGAGTGGGTCTAGGGTTTCTGAGGTGATGATGTTGATGTGAGCCATGACCAGCCTTTTAAAGCACTTCATGGCTACAGACGTGAGTGCTATGAGTCTGTAGTCATTTAGGCAGGTTACCTTAGTGTTCTGGTCACAGGGCTATGGTGGTCTGCTTGAAACATGTTGGTATTACTGACTCGGACAGGGAGAGGTTGAACATTTCAGTGAAGACACTTGCCAGTTGGTCAGCGCATGCTTGCAGTACACGTCCTGATAATCCGTCTGGCCCTGCGGCCTTGTGAATGTTTATTCGGGTTCATTCGATCGCCTACAAATTCTCAGCCGACCTTCGGCCCCTCTTTCTCCGCCTCCTCTTCACGCAGATCACCGGTATCTGGGCCTGTTCCCGAGGAAGCAGTATATCCTTTGCGTCGGGCTTGTCAGAGTCATGAAAGGAAAAAAAATATTTTGCTAGTCCGTGGTGAGTAATCGCAGTCCTGATGTCTCGAAGTTATTTCCGGTCAGAAGAGATGGTAGCGGCAACATTATGTACAAAATAAGTTTAAAAATTACAACAACGCAAATAAACAAACAAGAAAACACAATCGGCTGGGGGCACGTAAAACGTCTGTCTTTTTTTCCAGAGCCATCCGACTTCCACCATGGTGATGGATGATGGATGACAAATGGATTTTACATGCGGGTTACCTCATTTTTATAGCTCAGTGAAACCCAAAGCCGTGTAAGGCCACAATACAGTTCCTTATAACTGTGCTTGATTTTATTGATAAGAATCATAAGGGGTGGCAATAATTTTGACAGCTATCTGTTTTAGATTTTTTTCACTTGTTAAACAAATTATATTTCTCTGTGCAAATGCATTAGTAAAAAATAATATAATTTCATTATTTTTTTATATAGATCAGTATTTATATTATTTATTTTATACAGTATTTTTGCTCATCTTAACCTGTCTAGGACTGGGGTTCCGCTAGCTGGGCGCCAAATTCAATCAATAGAAATCTCGTAATTCTATTTTCTCAAACATTTAAGTATTAGACACCATTTTAAAGATAAAATTCTCGTTAATCCAACCACAGTGTTCGATTTCAAAAAAGCATTTCGGTGAAAGCAGAACATATAATTATGTTAGGTCAGCAACTAGTCACAGAAAGCATACAGCAATTTTCCAACCAAAGAGAGGAGTCACAAAAAGCAGAAATATTGATCAAATTAATCACTAACCTTTGATATTCTTCATTAGATGACACTCCCGGGACAACATGTTACACAATACATGTATGTTTTGTTCGATCAAGTTCATATTTATATCCAAAAACCTCAGTTTACATTTCGCTTGCCTCCAAAACATCCCGTGAATTTGCACAGAGCCAAATCAAACCACAGAAATACTCATAATAAACATTAAGAAAAGATACAAGTGTTATTCACAGATTTAAAGATATACTTCTCCTTAATGCAACCGCTGTGTCAGATTTCAAAATAACTTTACGGGAAAAGCAAACCATGCAATAATCTGAGTATGGCGCTCAGAGACCAACACAACCCAAGAAGATATCCGCCATGTTGGAGTCAACATAAGTCAGAAATAGCATTATAAATATTCACTTACCTTTGATGATCTTCGTCAGAATGCACTCCCAGGAATTCCAGTTCCACAATAAATGTTTGATTTGTTCCATAAAGTCCATAATTTAAGTCCAAATTCCTCCTTGTTGTTCGCGCGTTCAGTACACAATCTAAACTCACGACGCGCAGGCAGGTCCAGGCAAAAGTTTAGACAAAAAGTCATATTACAGTCCGTAGAAACATGTCAAACGAAGTATAGAATCAATCTTATAGATGTTTTTAACATAAATCTTCAATAATGTTCCAACCGGAGAATTCCTTTGTCTGTAGAAAAGCCATGGAACAGAGCTCGCTCTAACGTGAATGAGCGTCACAAGCTCAAAGCATTCTGCCAGACTGACTCATTCCCCTCTCATTCGGCCCCACTTCACAGTAGAAGCATCAGACAAGGTTCTAAAGACTGTTGACATCTAGTGGAAGCCTTAGGAAGTGCAACATGACCCATATCCCACTGTATCTTCAATAGGGAATGAGTTGAAAAACGATCAACCTCAGATTTCCCACTTCCTGGTTGGATTTTTTCTCAGGTTTTTGCCTGCCATATGAGTTCTGTTATACTCACAGACATAATTCAAACAGTTTTAGAAACTTCAGAGTGTTTTCTATCCAAATCTACTAATAATATGCATATATTAGCAACTGGGACTGAGTAGCAGGCAGTTTACTCTGGGCACGCTTTTCATCCGAAATGCTGCCCCCTATCCATGACAAGTTGCATAACCATAACATGAAGGGTGGCAATCATTTAGGATGTGACTGTATGTGCTTAGATAAGCAGGGGTGCTCAAATCTTTGGCCTTGCGTGTTGGACTGCGGGCCAAACAAATACACATTAGGCCTATGCATTTAGACACATAGAAGGCAAACAATAGCTATTTATGGTCTTTAAACAATAGGTCTTTAGTAAGCAATCCTAAAAATCACACTTCAATCATTAATACAATTGTAGCCATATAACTTGACACCTAATAACACATTCTGATTACCTGTATTAAAGATGTATATACACTGCTCAAAAAAATAAAGGGAACACTTAAACAACACAATGTAACTCCAAGTCAATCACACTTCTGTGAAATCAAACTGTCCACTTAGGAAGCAACACTGATTGACAATAAATTTCACATGCTGTTGTGCAAATGGAATAGACAAAAGGTGGAAATTAAAGGCAATTAGCAAGACACCCCCAATAAAGGAGTGATTCTGCAGGCGGTGACCACAGACCACTTCTCAGTTCCTATGCTTCCTGGCTGATGTTTTGGTCACTTTTGAATGCTGGCGGTGCTCTCACTCTAGTGGTAGCATGAGACGGAGTCTACAACCCACACAAGTGGCTCAGGTAGTGCAGCTCATCCAGGATGGCACATCAATGCGAGCTGTGGCAAGAAGGTTTGCTGTGTCTGTCAGCGTAGAGTCCAGAGCATGGAGGCGCTACCAGGAGACAGACCAGTACACCAGGAGACGTGGAGGAGGCCGTAGGAGGGCAACAAACCAGCAGCAAGACCGCTACCTCCGCCTTTGAGCAGGAGGAGCACTGCCAGAGCCCTGCAAAATGACCTCCAGCAGGCCACATCTCCCTACCACGTTCGGTCACCTGGTTCAGCATGCTCGTGGTTACGAGGATAACCATACATCCGGAGCCAACAGAGCTTCCGTGTCGTGTCTTTCAACCTTCACCAGGACCATGGGTGCAGTTGATTTGTGGTGTGCCCAACAGGAGGAGACGTAGTTCACTGCGTGACCCACCTCGCCTCCGGGGCTTGCTGATGACATCGACTCCTCTCGAGCTGGGCAATTCCAGGCAGTGTGCCCAGCCGTCTCTCCAGGGTTTTTTTGTCCTTTGGCCCTGCTGACTGTCGGTTCGGGGTACACAGCAGTGGGGCTGTCCTCCTCAACGACTCGGCCCAGCTCCCACTCAGCCGGGCCTGAGTGTTCTGATGCATCTCCACTGCTTCCAGGAGGCCCTCCAAGGTCTGGGGCACGCATAGACTCGCTGCCCTCTTCATGTCGTGGGGTAGTGCCCGTAGGAAGCGATCCAGGACCACTTTGTCTAGGATGGAGAGGGTGGATACGTCGGTTAGGAGCCATCCCCTGGTGACGCGTAGTAGGTCGCTCATCTGGGCTCGGGGGGATGCGTCGGCTACGAACCTCCAGTTGTGGAAGAGTTGAGTCCAATGGGCCAGGCTGTACCCGTAGCGGCTGAGTAGCTCCCGTTTGAGTCCGTCGTAGTTAGTCGCCTGTTCATCGTTCAGGTCCCAATACGCCTTTTGGGCATTCCCAGAGAGGAATGGGGCCAGCAGACTGGTCCACTTCTGCCTTGGCCATCCTTCCCGTAGTGCTGTCCGTTCAAACGTACAGAGATAGGTTTCGATGTCGTCATCTTCTGTTAGCTTGATTAAAAACTGTTTTGGATGTGATTCAGTAGACGCTCCTCCTTGTAGCTTCCTGATTTCCTCAATGAGGCGGATGTTTTGTAGCCGCTGTTCCTTCAGCGTTCGTTGCTGAACCGCCTGTTGGGCTTGTTGGGCCTGGATGAACTGAGCTATCAACTCGTCTATGCTGATGCTGCGTAAACGTCAACCCTGATCTGACCACGTTATCAGAATGCCCGCATTCTCCACCACTTGTGGCAAACCAGGGGGTTGGGTCAAAACGTTTACACAGATCAGACAAGGACAGAGTAGGATTAGCTCAGTTTCAAAGGTGTTTATTAAAATGATAGTTCAAAAGAAAAGAACAGGTCTCACCCATGAGACCCTCTCCGGGATAGCGTCTTCTGGGCTCCGGGTCTTGCTGTGTTCTGTGGGGATCAAAAACTGAACTCCCTCCTGTTATGTCTGGAACCATCCCCAACTATACGAGAGTCCTTTCTTCCCCCAGCCTCTCCCCTGTGTGCTGCCCTTCTGGCAGCTTTATGGGACTCGTACGACTGGTGAGCAATCAGCTCTTGATTACTCACCAACCCCAATCAGCCCCAATTAGTCCTGGCCGGAGATCCCGTCGAGACCTGGCACGTCCAGCAGAGGGAGCCATTGCTTCGTGATGTATACTCCGTCTGTCACCAGGCCTCTACGAGTCTCCCCCTGGTGGCTGACCTGCTGTACGCCACAGTTCCTAAGAATAATAACTAGGATATGTGTCAAATTACTTGAGGGAAAGGTGTAACAATTTGTATTTGCATCAGTAAGTGACTGAAATGCATCAAAACTGTATTGAAAATGTCAATGCTCAATCAAGCACAATGTACCCTCAAATATTTGAATCACTTAGGTGAGACAAAAATGTTCAGCTGTCGCCTTTAAATGCGGGTGGTTGGTTGCACTGGCATGTCAGAGAGGAGATACCCCGATGTCTCTTCTCCAATCGCTATTCTCCAACCTAGCGTGTGAACAAAACAATGTAAATAGCCAAGAAACACAAGGAACAACTTCTATCCCTGCGCGCTCCTAAAAATGAATATTTCAGTTTCAGCACTTCACTAACAGTACGCACAGCCCTGTTGCTGCAGAGGGTAAAATCCATCCTCACATTCTTCGCACAGCAACGGGGCTGTGCACACTGTGAGTGGAGTGCTGAAAAGTGAAAGATGCTTATGCACTACTAATTTTCAATTTTGCACCTGTGTATTTTAATTTTCTAACTCCAAACAGCAAAACTAAGGGCTATATTTGTTCCGCATTGCAGAAGTTCAGCTTTACAGCATGATTGACATTGTACATTTTAGTAGACACTCTTATCCAGTGCATCTAGGCTCAAGGGCACACGGACATATTTTTCACCTAGACGGCTCAGGGGATTCAAACCAGCGACCTTTCGGTTAATGGCCAAAGCACTTAACCACTAGGCTACCTTCTACTTAGCTACTTAGCGGAGACTGCTTCCACAAAAACAATGCTTAAGTCAGCTCAATCGGACATTACTTTTAAACTTCTATTGCAGAATCTGTAATGCTTGAATAGAGCCCTAAGTTATCACCTCCCCCTCCCTTGACGGTCTAAACCAAACATTGTCGGGCCACAGTTTGGTCGGCCCTGAGCTATATGGGCATGCAATGTACTAAGCCCTTTAGTAGAGCATGTTAGGTGCAAGAATTATTGAAAGGGTGTTTGTCTGTCACTATGTATGTGTATGTGTGTGTGTGTGTGTGTGTGTGTGTGTGTGTGTGTGTGTGTGTGTGTGTGTGTGTGTGTGTGTGTGTGTGTGTGTGTGTGTGTGTGTGTGTGTGTGTGTGCGTGTGTGCGTGTGTGCGTGTGTGCGTGTGCGCGTGTGCGTGTGCGCGTGTGCGTGTGTGCGTGTGTGTGTGCAACTACGGCTGGAGTTTTATACAAGCTAATTTATGGTTCAGCTGCTAGTGGCATAGAGAGACAACCACACCCTATATGGGCTGGCAAAAATCTGTCAGGGGGCAGCACAGGGCCTGGAATCATACTGGGGAATGACACAGTGAAATGTACCCGAATTCTCTCATTGAGCCAAGACACTTATTAACCAACAAATTGAATACGTTTGAAAGTCAAGTGCCAAGACTGTATTTCACAGTACACATTTCAACGCTCTGTGAAACGCGGTACAAGAAAACACTGCGTTCTTATTGAACAGAACTGTACTGAGATCAGTGAAAAAGCCTCAAGGATGTAGACTGTAGATAGCTGAGCTGTCCAACGATCGGCATTTGCTTGAAGTTTTGTTGCTTTGTACTTGATGTGTTTTAAGGGTGGGGATCGGTGGGGTTGGGATTGGCACGAACTACGCAATAACATATTTTGCAATGACATGAACAAGTGCGTATGTGTATTTTGTGTGTTCATATATGCACAGTATGTAGCAGCATGTGTTGTTAGGCAGGCCCCAACAGAAGGGAGTGGTGCTGGCATAGGATGTTTTCCATTGCACTGGGTGAAGGCCTGTGTACTGTCTGAGCCTGTGCTTAGTTTTGGGAATGCCTGTGCTAGAGGCTGTTTATACCGGGATCCGTGCACCCACACCAGGTGATGCCCACGGGACAGCTGGCAAAGACCACGTGTCTGTTCCTGTGCAAATGGGTCAACTTTGAGTACCTTTATCTCCTGAATGTTTTGGCATTCAGGTACAAAAAGTAACTTTCTGACCACTTCTTCCATTGGCAAACATGTATGGAAAGTGTATTTTTTAATCAAAGGGATGCTGTCAAAAAGTGATTGAATTCAAACGGATTTACCCGGATGTTACTCATCACACACCCGTGCATCGTCGGTGCTGGGGGATTTCGGGGTATGTAAGGATGCAGGCTGTCTGGTGCTCAGATGGGATAGGAAAATATTCTGCCACAGCAACTAGAAACGTGCCAACCCAGTGGTATAATATACATAAGTACGTGTCATCTATGGTCACACACTGTACATAAATACATGTCCTTTGCACATTCAAACAAACAAACAAACAAACATGATAACATAAAAGAGTATGTCCTATACATATATGTTCCACATATGCTGGGCTGTTGGCTTTGTAGCATGCATTTTTATGCCCATTAGCACCTACATGATACAGTATACTGTGGTCAATTGCATGACATTTTTGCTGAACCTACAGGCTTTCTGGGAACAGTTTGCCTGGACTAGATCTTTGGGATGGTGGACAGACAAGCAACTGACTCAATGAAATGTAATCACCACTTTAGGTAGGTGGTGGCGTGGGTGGCAGTGTTTGGGGTGTGATAAATATAGCCTCCTCTTGACCTCATACACGTGACCCTGCAGGCTCGGTACCACGCAAACAAGCACTCCTCTCTCTTCTCACTGACAACCATATAACAGCACTGATCTTCAAATAGAAAATTCAATAAACACAATCTGTGTTCACTAGCTTTCTTAATGTTTCTTAGTCTGTTTTCAAAAGACAGGTGGACAACGTTTTGTGGGATTTACACATATTTTCTCTAAAATGTCTTAGCAGTTGGACAGGTGAACAAAGCTAACATGGTGGTGAAAACAATTGTCACCATTAAGATTATATTTATTGGGGGCTTTTAAAAAGCTGGAACAACTTGATTTGCTGTTCAGGACAAGAGGTGAAGAACAATTTTGAAATCTTATTTCTATGTCATGTTTCTTAAGTATTCCACAAGACTATGGATCAGGGTAAGATAACGGTCTAGGAAAGACTATGTGGAATCCTAATGGAGCCCCCTGCTTTGGATGAGTAAGCCCCTCCACAACCCTAATCCTTCGTCTCCCACCTTAAGCATTGAGCCACCAGTTGAAGCCCCAACCTCTTAAAGATCCAAACCTTTAAAAAAAAATGTCACTTAAAATGACATACCCAAATCTAACTGCCTGTAGCTCAGGACCTGAAGCAAGGATATGCATATTCTTGATACCATTTGAAAGGAAACACTGAAGTTTGTGGAAACGTGAAATGAATGTAGGAGAATATAAGACAATAGATCTGGTAAAAGATAATACAAAGAAAAAAACATGCGTTTTTTGTATCATCACCTTTGAAATGCAAGAGAAAGGCCATAATGTAGTATTCCAGCCCAGGTTCAATTTAGATTTTGGCCACTAGATGGAAGCAGTGTATGTGCAAAGTTTTACACTGATCAAATGAACCATTGCATATCTGTTCAAAATGTTGTATCTAGACTGCCCAAATGTGCCTAATTGGTTTATTAATACATGTTCAAGTTCATAATTGTGCACTCTCCTCAAACAATAGCATGGTATTCTTTCACTGTTAAAGCTACTGTAGATTGGACAGTGCAGTTAGATTAACAAGAATTTAAGCTTTCTGCCCATATCAGGTATGTCTATGTCCTGGCAAATGTTCATGTTACTTATAACCTCATGCTAAGGGGGGGGGGGGGGGGGGGGGGGCGATCCTGTAGAGGAACATGTTATGTATGTAGTGTTCAGAATCAGGTTTCAAAAGGCTACACGTATTTTGGGCAGCTGCAGCTTGCCACCATGATATTCTGACATGGGATGTACAGTTAACATGGCTAGCTCCTCCAAAGGGTCAAGTTGTATGGATTCCAAGCAAGGCGCCCTCAGGGGCTTCAATTCTCACCTCTTCCAACACGTATCCAGAGTAGGCTACAAGTGAAAATATCTTCCATGTACAATGTTTTTATGTTCCCAACATATCACTTTCCTTAAAATGCCATCCTTGTAACTTTCAGGAAACCTTACAGTGTGATTGTGCTTTTGTTTTTTGATCCAGTACTATTAGTGCTCTACACAAAAAAAGTCCAACATTTTACAAAAAGTCACACACCGCTTTTGCCAGTATCACTTTGGTTTACCAAGCTTACGTGTCTGCCTCTCGGCCTTCATCAGATCTTTTGTGATATGTTTTGTTTCACCCTTTAGTAGACTTGCTCTACCCACATCTGTTGAGTGTGGTGAATGGAGTTGGTGTCAAAAACTTTTTTATCAAACATAAATGTGCATTTCATCATATAATACATTTAAATATATATATATTTATCTTAACGAGATGACAGTGAAATGGTTCAGGTCTTACAGAGAGAACCATTACTCTCTTACAGAGAGACCTGAGAATGGAACTCAGGTCCATACTTGGCCCTCTACTGTTCCTGATATTTGTGAATGACATGCCAGCAGCAGTGAAATGCAGGGCCAGCTCTGGGAATAATCAACATAAGTGTTCGCTTAGGGTCCCCGGCCACGAATCCATATGATTTGGATCAAAACGGAGACTGAACAAAGTGGATGGGATCAAGGTGACTTGTGCAGGAAAATACATAGTGTCGAAAGAAAGTGTCACTTACTTGGGAGTGACTGTGGATCAGTCTCTCTCATGTCAAGCTATTGCAACAAGAGTCCTCATCAAGCGTGCCAACAAGCTCAAGTTTTTAAATCGCAAAACTAGGGTGTTTTTTAAATATTTTTTTATATTTTATTTTTGCATTTTCCAATTAAGAACATTCAAAACAAAAGTGAAAAGATATTAGACAACAATAGGACAAAGTGACAGTAACAGACGAGCGTAAAATAAATAAATAAATATATATATATAATTATATATACAAACATACAATAAAACAATTAATAATGAGACATTGGATCATATGGTCACCTGCCGTAGGCTACATACTATACATTACGTGTGAAACATTATATAAGGATTATATAGAGATTCAATCAATGTGATGTGCGGGGAGATTCTCCATATAGTCAATAAAAGGTTGCCAAATTCTGTAAAATGTCTTTAACTTATTCCTCAAGCAGTAAGTGATTTTCTCCAGTGGGATACAACTATTAACTTCCGATAACCACATTGCAACTGGCAGGGCGGAATCCAATTTCCATTTCAAGGCAATACATTTCTTGGCAATCGCTAGCAATATTTCTGTTAGCTTTATAGTATGGCTTTGCCTAAGATTGGTGTTAGTAAAGTTTCCCAGCAGACAGACCTCCGGGTCTAAAGGGAATGCAACCCCGTGAATTGAGGATATGGTATTGCATACCCCCTGCCTGAAACCATGTAGTTTTGAACACTGCCAAGTGGAATGGAGGAATGTTCCTTCATCTGAGCCACATCTAAAACATAGGGAGGAGATATCAGGGTTGAACTTGTGCAGTCTAGATGGGGTGATATAGAGCTGATGGAGGAAATTAAACTGAATCAGTCTGTATCTGGAGTTCAATGTGGATGTAACACCATCCCTGCATAGGTCACTCCATAGACCCTCATCAAGATCAATACCCAGATCTTTTTCCCATCTAAGTCGGGGTTTATCTAGCTCAGGCAGTGTTAGTCCTGACATAAGGGCATCGTAAACATGGGAAATGGTCTTGAACAGTGGTTGGTCTGCGTGGCAGAGTTGTTCAATAGGTGACATCTTAGGTAGGTTCCATTGTCCCTTGAGAGTCACCCTAATAAAGTTTCGAAGTTGTAGGTAGCTAAATAAGTCCCTGTTAGGCAAGTGGTATTTCTGTTTCAGCTGATAAAAATACATAAGACCTCCCTCCTCGTAACAATGTTCCAGAAGAGTGATCCCCTTATCAGACCATGGTCTAAAGTTACTATTCTGGAAAAACATAGGAATCAATCTATTGTTCCATAAAGGGGTTTTAGGGGAAAGGAATCCCCCTCGTCCGAACAGCTCATGCAGTTTGCACCATGCCAGGACAGAATGTATGATTAAAGGATTGTCTGTGATGGTTTTTACAGATTTTCTGTCCCATTTGTAAAACAATTCTGCCCCAGTGTCATCATTTACCTCAAGCTTTTCAATGTTCAACCATGAGGGAGAGGGACCATTGTCAAACGTCTGAGCCAGAAACCTAGACTGTGCAGCCCAGTAGTACATTCTAAAATTGGGGAGGTTTAAGCCCCCTTGACTGTAATCAAGGGTCAGTTTATCCAGGCCAACCCTAGGGGTTTTGCCATGCCAGATAAACCGTCTGGTCAGCTTGTCGAGAGAGGAAAAGAATGCTGCGGGAACAGGGATAGGGAGGGATTGAAACAGATATAGAAATCTGGACAGGGTATTCATTTTAATTACATTGATTCTACCCAGTAGGGTGAGAGGTAAGTCCATCCATTTACAAAGGTCACCCTCCACCTTTTGCAACAAACTGGCCAGATTGAGTTTATAGAGGTTGTTCAGGTTACCATCCACCATTATGCCCAAATATGCCACCATCTAAAAGGAAACTTGTGCTTGATGATATGATGGTCAAAGACAGACAACGGTAAGATTTCGCTTTTATCTAAATTGACCTTATATCCAGAGAAAGAACTATAACACTGTAGTAGGATCTGCAAGTGAGAGAGGGAGTGTTCTGGGTTTGTTAGAAATAAGATAAGGTCGTCCGCAAAGAGTGATAATTTATGGGTATGGGGGCCCACCTCAAAGCCATGTATGTCAGGGCACGTTCTAATAGCCTCAGCCAACGGTTCGATGGCGAGGCCAAAGAGGTGGGGGCTAATTGGGCAACCTTGTCTGTTCCCCCTATAGAGAGGGAAAGAGGAGGAAGTAATCCCATTGGTAGCAATCCTAGCTTTAGCACATTTGTAGAGTGATTTTATCAAATTTACAAACACGGTACCTAAACCAAACTTTTCCAAGACGCGAAAGAGGTATGGCCATTCAACCCTTTCAAAGGCCTTTTCAGCGTCGAGGGAGACTGCGACACTCGGTGTTTTGTTTTTGTTAGCAAGGTGAATTATATCAAAGAACCTTCTGAGATTATTGGAGGACAATCTATTAATTATGAAGCCAGTCTGATCTGGGTTGACCAACAGGGGAAGACATGACTCCAGTCTCTTAGATAGCATCTTGGTGACCAGTTTACAATCTGTGTTAAAGAGAGAGATTGGTCTATAGGAGGCGCACTTTAGCGGGTTTTTCCCTTGCTTGTGGATTACAGTAATCACTGCTTGAGAGAAAGACTCTGGAAAGCAGTTGTCTTCCCTGGCTTTTTTAAGTACCTCCATAAGGTAGGGGACCAACAGCTCCCTAAATTCTTTATAGAACTCTGGAGGGAAGCCATCCTCCCCAGGAGATTTATTAGAAGTTAAGGATTTAATGGCCTCCAACAATTCAGGAACTGAGAAGTGTTCACTCAGGCGCTCGCTGTCTTCCACTGACAGGCATGGGAGGTTGAGAGAGGAGAGAAAGGAGTCGATCTCTGATAGATCATCGCTTGATTGGGAAGTGTAGAGGTCTTCATAGTATTTCTTAAAAGTATTATTAATTTCAGTAGGGTCGAAAGATATCTCATTAGTAAGAGTTTCTATAGCATTAATTGTCCTCTTACTTTCCTCTGCTTTCAGTTGCCATGCCAATACTTTGTGAGCTTTCTCTCCAAGCTCGTAATAACGCTGTTTTGATTTAGTGATGGCCCTCTCAGCTTGATATGTGTTCATGTCACGTTCTGACCTTAGTTCCTTTGTTTTGTCTTTTGTTTAAGTATGGTCAGGGCGTGAGTTGGGTCTATGTTAGTTTTTCTATGATTTTCTATTCCTGTGTTTGGCCTGATATGGTTCTCAATCAGAGGCAGCTGTCAATCATTGTCCCTGATTGGGAACCATATTTAGGTAGCCTGTTTTCTTTTGGGTTTTTGTGGGTGGTTATTTTCGGTCTTTGTGTGTCTGCACCAGACAGAACTGTTTCGGTTGTTTCTTTGTTGTTTTGTTATTAAGTGTTCAGTTTTGATTATTATTAAATATCATAAACACTTACCACGCTGCACCTTGGTCCTCACCTTCTTCCACCGACGACAGCCGTTACAGTTCAGAATATTATATTTCAGTTTTTTATTTACCAAAAGCCTGTATAGATCTTTAGTCGGGACTCTCTGGTAGGGTTTCTCTAGCTCGGAGATTTCAGATTCAAGGGCACTCAGTTCCGCACCGTGTTTTCTCTTCAGCCCTTTAGTATAGGAAATGATCTGTCCCCTCAGATAGGCCTTCTATGTGTCCCAAAGAATGAAACTGTCAGGAGCGGAGGGTTTGTTTGTCCAAATAAAAATATTGATCTGCTCTTTGATGAATGCACAAAATTCAGGTTGCTTTAGGAGTGTAGAATTTAGTCTCCATCTATATGCTCCATTTACCTTGGTAGGAATGGAGATTGATAATACCAGAGGAGAATGGTCACTAAGCAATCTGGGGTGATACTCGACATCTAACACTCTATGAAACAGTTGTGTCGATAGTAAAAAGTTATCTATGCGTGTGTGTGTCTTGTGTGGGTGTGAATAAAAAAAGTAGTCCCTATCCTGTGGGTGCAACTGTCTCCAGATGTCTAGTAAATTGAGATCTTTCATGAATGACATGGTGAGCTTGCCGGCCTTGGTAAGAAGTGAGGGTTTATCAGAGGACCTATCAAGAACTGTATCTAAACAAAAATTAAAATCTCCTCCAACCAGTAGCCATCCTGGTGGTGCTTGAGCGACCTGAAGGAAGACATTCTGAATAAACGTATGGTCATCGAAGTTAGGAGCATAAATATTCAATAGGGTCCAAAACTCTGAAAACATATGCCCCTGCACCAAAACAAACCTGCGAGGGATCAGAGATGGTGTTGTTGACGCAGAAGGGGATGTGTCTACTTATCAAAATTGCAGTTCCTCTTGCTTTGGAGTTAAAAGAGGACGCAAAAACTTGTCGTACCCATTCCCTCTTCAATTTCTTGTGTTCACTGGCTGTAAGATGTGTTTCTTGTAAAAACACAATGTCAGCCTTTAATTTCTTAAGGTATGTATAGACTCTTTTCCTTTTAAATCGGGCTGTTAAGACCTTTTACGTTTCGGCGCTGATGTTCTGTGGGCGCGTTCGATTTCCAGTGGCTTGGTGAAGTTGATTATGCCTAGGACATCCGGGATACATTGAGTGAAGAAACGGACCGGGTCACGGCCCTCGCTGTCCTCTTTCAATCACACCACATGGATATTACTACGTCTACTCTGGTTCTCCATCTGATCTACCTTGTTTTTGAGGTAGGCATTGTCCTTTTGCAGTTGTATCAAGACCTGGTCATGTCGAGCGATGGTATCTTCAACTGTGCTAATGCGCAACTCTGCCTCAGTCGTTCTCAAAAGGAGATCATTCATGGAGGATTTCAGGTCGTCAATGGAAGAATGGAGTTCAGCCGATTTCTTATCAATTTTCATAGAAAGACCTTTGTTACCATCCTGAATTCCCCGGAGGAGAGTAGACAGCATGCCGGCAGGCTCGCAAGAGGCTGCCGAGAGCAACAGTCTGGAACTGTCGTCTGAGTTATGAGGGCTAATGCTAATCTTGCTAGCTGTAGTGTTATCGTTATCTTGGGAATCAATGACGTTTTGGTCGTCCTTCTTGCCTCTCGGTCGGAGGTCCATGGCTCTTTGGGAAGGTAAGTACTTGACAATTTATCAGCCGATGTTAGAATATTGTTTCAACGTTGTTATTTAGGTAATAATAGAATAACTTTGAAGAGCTCGGTTTGTCAACGTCTGCTCAGCTCCGCGGCATCACGTGCTCCCAAAACTAGGGTGTTTGACCAAGAACTTGATCAAGAAGTTGCCGGTGACAATGTTGATACAGTACACCACTTTAAGTTATGCCTGTTCAACATGGTATAGTGGGCTGACAGTGAAGCAAAATAAGAGAATGCAGGTTGCAAAGAACAACATAATCATATATCTGCTGGACGTCTCCGCCAGAACCCATGTAGGAGCTAGTCAGTGCAAGGCACGCTGGTATGCTTCCAGAAGAGCAAAAAGTAGCACAGCTGAAACTTAGCCACATGCACAACGTCTAACAAGGTACTGCCCCTTGGTACTTGAACACTCATATACACATGGTGCAGCATATAGCCACAATACAAGAGCCAGTGTCCGCTATTGCAAGGTGCCCAGAGCCAATGATGCGGCACGGAGCGTTTTCTTTTATACTGGAATTCAACTGTGGAATAGCCTCCCAATAGCCATAAAGCTGTCCCAGTCCAAAAATATTTTTAGAGGGCAGGTTAGAAAACGTCTACAGGCCCACAAAAGAGAATGACTGAAATAGACTTATTTTAGTCTTGCATTTTTGTATTAATTATGTATAAATTGAGATGTAGACTAGTTAGTTGCTTATCATAGGCCGATGTATTTTCCTGTGTATTTCCATGTATTTTCCTATGTTTTCTGTCCTGTGTTGGTCTTACACCGAGGACACATTGAAATAAGTGTTGTTACGCTTTCACGTCCAGACCTGGGTTCAAATACTATTTCAAATATCTCAATTACTTTCACATGCATTCGACGTAAGTATTCAGATATCTTCTAGTTTAAAATGTTGATGTATTTGGAAATACACTTGGAAAGTATTTGAAAATACCCAAGTACACTGATTCAAATACAAACTCAATTACACTATTTGGTAAAAAAAAAAAATGTTCAAATACTCAAACAAATGTACTTGTTTTGGGCTGTGCATTTGAAAATACAAAAATACACAGAAAAAGGTTTTAAATAATAAATACACAAATAAACATGTATGTAAACCCAGGTCTGTTCATGTGTCATCCTCTGGGCTTCTTGTAGTTTTTAAACTGTACAAATAGTTTTACCCCCAAAAAGTGTATCAATCCATCAATAAATCAATTCAATCAATATAAATCATGAAACCTCAAACCTCAATGACTACATTGACCAATGTAGTCATTAAAGTGCCGGATAAATAAGTAATCCATACATCAGTATGTTCATATTTTATAGCTACAACATTACATGAAACAACATTTCTAACCAAATTTGGCTCAAACATCCGTTGATCAGTGTGCAGTGCGCTAGGAGAGTGTCTGTGGACTGTCTGCGTTTGAAAGGATAGTGTATGCCCAAAACATGTGGCTGTAGTCTGTAGTCTATGGGGTGAGAAGGCACTGGCATTTAGGTTTCTCCAGCCTTGGACGGTGGTTCCTGAACTCGTCATCCCTGCATAACCCCAAAAAGATTAACCAACTCTCTGCATTAGGAAACATTGACCATTGACCATTGACAACAAGACAGTATAAATAGCATCTGTAGTCTACAGATGTGGGATCTTAATTCGATCACTCTTTCGTTGCTGAGAATTTCTCTGCCGCAGGAAATGCAGATGAGCTTTATGATTTACATAAATTCGCTGAAAACCTGCATTAACACACCTGTATATTAACTTTATTCCACTTTTCATGTAGCCTCATTTTGTCCAGCTATTAGCTTAACCACGATCAAGCGACATTATGGACTAAACGTTCAAATCCTGTTGCTGCAGTATTATTTTGCTGTGACAATACAGGTCAAATTAAGATCCTACATCTGTATGTAGCGAGGTGGACAGACTGTGAGTTCATTTTTGAGGTTGGAGCAGAGGGGTTTCCATATCTTGTGAAGTCGCAGTGATTCCGTAGCTTCTGTAGTGTGGTCTGTCGGTTCACACGCATCGTATAACGGCCCTCCGTTGCATAACTGTTCTAGCTCGGATCTGGGCGGCTGTAGTGTGTGACGTTTGCACTTTGCAGCTGCTATATCAAGGAGACTGAGAGAGTCATTCTTAGACGCTATTACTTGACTGTCTCTCAACCTACAGCTCGACTAATGATCGGTACGGAAGAAACACACTCAAAACACACAGGCCAATTACTGCACTGCTTAGGTTACCATTATCAAATTGTGAGTTAACAGTGTTGTCAACCCATTCCAGCCCAGTAGACTCATTCCAATTTCATAATGCAAAAACAACACAATCTTTAATTTACAACGTGTATCCATTGCAAAAAGTTGTATGGTCAGCTTTAATCAGGGCTGGGTCGCTCCTCTTTTCAGTTCGCTGCAGCTAGCGACTGGAACAAGATGTAACAAACACTTAAACTGGACAGTTTTATCTCAATCTCTTCATTCAAAGACTTAATTATGGACACTCTTACTGACAGTTGTGTCTGCTTTGCATGATATATTGTTGTCTCTACCTTCTTGCCCTTTGTGCTGTTGTCTGTGCCCAATAATGTTTGTACCATGTTTTGTGCTGCTACCATGTTGTGTTGCTACCATGCTGTGCTGTCATGTGTTGCTCCCTTGCTGTGTTGTTGTTTTAGGTCTCTCTTTATGTTGTGTTGTCTTTCTTGTCATGATGTGTGTTATGTCCTATATTTATATGTCTATATTTAATCCCCGTCCCCGCAGGAGGCATTTTGTAAATAAGAATTTGTTCTTACCTGACTTGCCTAGTTAAATAAAGGTTAAATAAAAATAAAATAAAGAAAGTCTGACAGTTAAGATTGCTGATGAGTCTTGGGGTGTGGGGGATTGGGCATAGGGAGAGGGGTTGGTGGCAGGAGCTGGGAAAGAGACTAATTTGGTCAGCCCCCTGTTGAAGGTGGACATGCCGCAGACAGCTGTGTAACAAGAGACAGAGTGTCAATTCAGGGCAAGGGCAGCGTGACCAGCCCACACTCCACCCCTCCGTATCCCCTCACAGTGGTAGAGGAGGGAGGGAGTAGACTAATGGGTTGGGGTTTACTAGGTAAGGTTGCAATTGGGGTGAGGGAAGGCAGAGGGACCGAGGGAGTTATCAGGGGTCAAGAAAGAAAGAGTGAAGACATAGTGTGTGGGATTGAGTGTTCGGTTAGGGTTAGGAACAAGGTGGCGTGGTGGGTGACAGGTGTGATTGGGTAAGGCAAGTGTTGTGGTGGGACAAACCAGGGGTGCAAGCTGTTGCTGTTGCCTGTTGGCCAGATCACACCATAGACTTGCAGCATTGGCAGGATGCCCGTCTCCCCTGGGGCTATCTCAAGGCACTTCACCCGTCACAATGGCTCGCTCATTGGACTTTCTCTGCATCAGTGTTGGTCTCCTCTCGCTTTGTCCAGGCTCTGTAACCCTGCTGCAAATAGACCAAGCAGTACATTCGACAGGAGGATGACAATGATGCTGCCTTCAAGTGCTGTCCAAAAATTCTGACCTTTCACCTTTTCTTTTTTTAATTTTCTTTTTAAAAATTTTATCCCCTTTTCCCCCCAATTTTCGTGGCATCCAATCACTAGTAACTACTATCTTGTCTCATCGCTACAACTCCCGTACGGGCTCGGGAGAGACGAAGGTCGAAAGCCACGCGTCCTCCGAAGCACAACCCAACCAAGCCGCACTGCTTCTTAACACAGCGCGCCTCCAACCCGGAAGCCAGCCGCACCAATGTTTCGGAGGAAACACTGTGCACCTGGCCCCCTTGGTTAGCGCACACTGCGCCCGGCCCGCCACAGGAGTCGCTGGAGCGCGATGAGACAAGGATATCCCTACCGGCCAAACCCTCCCTAACCCGGACGACGCTAGCCCAATTGTGCGTCGCCCCACGGACCTCCGGGTCGCAGCCGGCTGCGACAGAGCCTGGGCGCGAACCCAGAGACTCTGGTGGCGCAGCTAGACCACTGCGCCACCCGGGAGGCCCCTCCTTTCACCTTTTCAACCAAGACGATACTGTCAAGATTAGAAAGTTAGACAACTTTATTATCAGCAATGTTAGCTAGCTTATCTAGCCTGCTAAATTGGCAAAAGAATTGTTCTGAATAAAAAACACTTGAACGCCATCATGTCATATTTATGACCTCAATAACTAGGAAATATAACACACAGAGGAGCATTTGAGAGCAGCACGACATCATAAGAATGAATAAATTAATTTAATTAGGGAAGGGGTCTGTAGTGTCCATTATGCGTGCAAAGTAATGTGATTGAATACTGGGGGTCATTTGATCATACACTGCTCAAAAAAATAAAGGGAACACTTAAACAACACAATGTAACTCCAAGTCAATCACACTTCTGTGAAATCAAACTGTCCACTTAGGAAGCAACACTGATTGACAATAAATTTCACATGCTGTTGTGCAAATGGAATAGACAAAAGGTGGAAATTATAGACAATTAGCAAGACACCCCCAATAAAGGAGTGGTTCTGCAGGTGGTGACCACAGACCACTTCTCAGTTCCTATGCTTCCTGGCTGATGTTTTGGTCACTTTTGAATGCTGGCGGTGCTTTCACTCTAGTGGTAGCATGAGACGGAGTCTACAACCCACACAAGTGGCTCGGTAGTGCAGCTCATCCAGGATGGCACATCAATGCGAGCTGTGGCAAGAAGGTTTGCTGTGTCTGTCAGCGTAGTGTCCAGAGCATGGAGGCGCTACCAGGAGACAGGCCAGTACACCAGGAGACGTGGAGGAGGCCGTAGGAGGGCAACAACCCAGCAGCAGGACCGCTACCTCCGCCTTTGTGCAAGGAGGAGCAGGTGGAGCACTGCCAGAGCCCTGCAAAATGACCTCCAGCAGGCCACAAATGTGCATGTGTCTGCTCAAACGGTCAGAAACAGACTCCATGAGGGTGGTATGAGGGCCCGACGTCCACAGGTGGGGGTTGTGCTTACAGCCCAACACCGTGCAGGACGTTTGGCATTTGCCAGGGAACACCAAGATTGGCAAATTTGCCACTGGCGCCCTGTGCTCTTCACAGATGAAAACAGGTTCACATTGAGCACATGAGCACATGTGACAGACGTGACAGAGTCTGGAGACGCCGTGGAGACCGTTCTGCTGCCTGCAACATCCTCCAGCATGACCGGTTTGGTGGTGGCTCAGTCATGGTGTGGGGTGGCATTTCTTTGGGGGGCCGCACAGCCCTCCATGTGCTCGCCAGATGTAGCCTGACTGCCATTAGGTACCGAGGTGAGATCCTCAGACCCCTTGTGAGACCATATGCTGGTGCGGTTGGCCCTGGGTTCCTCCTAATGCAAGACAATGCTAGACCTCATGTGGATGGAGTGTGTCAGCAGTTCCTGCAAGAGGAAGGCATTGCTGCTATGGACTGGCCCACCCGTTCCCCAGACCTGAATCCAATTGAGCACATCTGGGACATCATGTCTCGCTCCATCCACCATTGCCACGTTGCACCACAGACTGTCCAGGAGTTGGCGGATGGTCCAGGTCTGGGAGGAGATCCCTCAGGAGACCATCCGCCACCTCATCAGGAGCATGCCCAGGCGTTGTAGGGAGGTCATACAGGCACGTGGAGGCCACACACACTACTGAGCCTCATTTTGACTTGTTTTAAGGACATTACATCAAAGTTGGATCAGCCTGTAGTGTGGTTTTCCACTTTAATTTTGAGTGTGACTCCAAATCCAGACCTCCGTGGGTTGATGAATTTGATTTCCATTGATAATTTTTGTGTGATTTTATTGTCAGCACATTCAACTATGTAAAGAAAAAAGTATTTAATAAGAATATTTCATTCATTCAGATCTAGGATGTGTTATTTTAGTGTTCCCTTTATTTTTTTATTTATTTTTTATTTTTTTATTTTTTTAAATTTTATCCCCTTTTCTCCCCAATTTTCGTGGTATCCAATCGCTAGTAATTACTATCTTGTCTCATCGCTACAACTCCCGTACGAGCTCGGGAGAGACGAAGGTCGAAAGCCATGCGTCCTCCGAAGCACAACCCAAACTAGCCGCACTGCTTCTTTAACACAGCGCGCCTCCAACCCGGAAGCCAGCCGCACCAATGTGTCGGAGGAAACACCGTGTACCTGTCCCCCTTGGTTAGCGCGCACTGCGCCCGGCCCGCCACAGGAGTCGCTGGAGCGCGATGAGACAAGGATATCCCTACCGGCCAAACCCACCCTAACCCGGATGACGCTAGCCCAATTGTGCGTCGCCCCACGGACCTCCCGGTCGCGGCCGGCTGCGACAGAGCCTGGGCGCGAACCCAGAGACTCTGGTGGCGCAGTTAGCACTGCGATGCAGTGCCCTAGACCACTGCGCCACCCGGGAGGCCCTTTCCCTTTATTTTTTTGAGCAGTGTATTAAAATTATAGTGTCAGATGCATGGATGAATTTGCACTAGACAGGAATTGGTCAGAGTATACTTTTTTTAAAGTTGTAATTGTTCCTTTGCTTTATTTTTCATTGCTTTGTTTTTGATGTTTTTGTTCTACTGCAGTGGCATGTTCAATCATCTTTATTCCGGGGCTGCCGTGGTGAAGAAATGACTGATCCCCGTCAGGGGGGTCATTACGCTCCATCACGGAGGCATCTGTCAAACCTGGATCATCAGCAATGGGCCTGCCCTCATCTGCCAACAGATGCACATCCCCGCCCACATGATGGGCTTCCAACGCTGCTAAAATGTCCTTTTGCAAATATTCTGTCTGGATAAAAACATAAAGATGAGCAAACTAGACCTGCTGTTCAATAAATCAATAAAATGCATTTTATAAAGCCCTTTTTACATCTGCAGTTGTCACAAAGTGCTTTACAGATACCCAGCCTAAAACCCCAAAGAGAAAGCAATGCAGATGCAGAAGCACAGTGCATAGAAAAAACTCCCTAGATGGCAGGAACCTAGGAAGAAAGAAACCTAGAGAGGAACCAAGCTCAGAAGATTGGCCAGTCCTCTTCTGGCTGTACCGGGTAGAGATTTAAGAGTACATGTGATCATTAATGCCAGATCGTTGATCTAATATGGCCTGCATTGATCTAAGGTGACATTATAGATAACATTAATATCATTCACTTCACATGTAAATAGGATGCATTACACATGCATTACTAATTAATCTGTAATATACAAAACACATTAAAAGACAAACCTAATATAGGCTAAACTAAGTAGCGTTCGTGGGGTATAAGAATCCATGTGATAAGAAAAAAGAATTCCAGCTTTTCCCAACCTGTGCTACTGACATAAGGACCCCTGCTATCCATGGCATGTTTGGCAAAAGCATTGCTCAGCTTTTTTGGAGCGTGTTACTTACTACTCCCACCCCATCGCACAACCCCTCCCACCATCCTGATGACCCCGTGGAGAGTCGACTCCAAAATACTCGATTCCTCGACTCCTTGACCATCGACTCTGTGAGTCTACTCTCATTTTATTAAAAAAAGAATTGATTGCTGCTAATATTGATTATTTTAGAATAATGTAAGTAACACATATCTGCAATACAATAGCATGTTCTTAGACTAAAGAGCAGCTTCAAGCTGTCTGTTCATTGAGTTTTGAATTAATGAATGAAGGTTTAGGCAGCTAGGCTGATGTACTGATTAGCCTTGATTATTTTGGTTAGTAGATTGTCAGACAGCTCCGTATACATCGCTAGTCAATCACACAGTTCATGAGTGCGTATACACACACTCTCAATTATAGCTAGAGTCAGGAGTCGACTGCAAAAATCCTGGATCGACTCCACTAAAACACTAGATCCCCTACCACAGGCACTATGGCGGCGGACAGAGAGGGGAGAGCAGGGAGGGGTGAGGGTGCAGCTGCAGCCGTACCTTGGATGACAGATGTAAATCCAGTCCTTCCGTAAACTAAACTGGGTATCAGAGACAGGATTGGGCCAATGAGAGACCAGCATGCAGTAAAATGTGCAGCCAATGGCTGCGTGTCTGCCCGGTATATAAGAAGAGCTCAAGAATCTTTGGAGTTGGGTGACCTCTATATTTTGGCTCTGGTGAACAGGATCTGATCCCAAGGACTGTTACTTTTTTTCTTGTCTGGTGTGCAGGTAAAAATGCAACGCTGTGCTTTGTATGAATAGCTAATGCTTTGGGATAAGGGCAGTGTGGCGGTTTGGATTAGTTGGACTCGGAAAGGCTTCTGACCTAAAACATTTTTGGGAGAAAAGGTTTGAAAAATTGAATGGTGCACATTTTTGAGTTAGCTGAGTTCTGTTATTTTGGCGTGTCCCTATTTGAAATGGAGAGGTGCTTTTTAAGCTCCTCAGGGTTTTTTTACCTCTCCTACACACTTTTATTTTGTTTATTAGTTGAATCATATAATTTGGTATTTTTCTTCTGTGCAAATAATTAATTCAATAACAATATACTTAAATGAGGCATATACTTAATGATGCAAAAATAAGTCCTGGGTCAGTAAATGTACATATGGGGGCAATCTGGAAGGGTTTTAGATCAGAATTTCGATAATGAACAGCATATTTTAGTAGGAGTCTGATTCTCTTGGCTCATTTGATGATTGTTTATTTTTCTGGAAATGAAGATGTGAATTGCAAAGTTGTGAACTGTTGCAAAGTTTTATAAGCTTTGTGTCAGCAAATGGTTCTCTGGTGCAGATACTGAAATAAATAAGTAAGTGTATCACAATCAGATACAGTATGAGGGCTATACGCAGCTGTGGAACAGGTGTAAAAAGTTAGCTGGTCTAGAATGTCCAGCAATTGCTTTCGGACAGTTACTGTAACAGTCACACCATTTTCATTGCTGTTGGACATGGGCATGTGATGCAACAAATGCGTCAATAGTTAAGTCCAGATCATGTGCTAATTTTTTAAATAAATATTTCAAGAAAGGTTGAGGTAAATTCCATGCCAACCAAATGCATTTAAGGAAAATAAATTAAATACAATTTGTGAATTTGAGAATGGCCTATCAAGTATAGTGAATACAATTTAATTGATGAGTTGACCTTTAAAACAGCTATGTTGTTTCATAAGACTTCATGTGTGATGAGCATCAAGGTAGCTAAATGTTCCAAGATATTGTGATGGAAAACCAAGAGGGGCTGCAAAGGGTAATGACATGAAGAGGGGGGCTCTTTGCATGAGTGGAGAGGAGGGGTTGGAAATATGTTGCATATGTAAGAGGGCAAAGGGAATATAGGATAAGGGTGGAATGTTGAAGAGGATGTGAGGTTTGGGTTGAGGGTGTTAAAAATACCCAACACACAAGTGCTCCTCCCCCTTATCTATTCTGAACAGAAACATGACCCAATGGACGGGGACGTTGACTGACATTTGTAACTAGGATACGGGGTATCCACACCACTAGGGGTTTTTGCAGCTGTTCTATTGAGTATCCGGCAGTAATCTTTTAAATGTTGGGCTAAGGAAGTTTCTCTTGCCCTGAGACAGAGCACTCCTTGTAGACTTTACTCAGCTGTCAGTGTCAGGGAACTTCCTTTCAAATCGGTCACTATTAGGATTTGTGGATTATTTTCTGTGCAACTAGACAATAAATATCTGAAGATTTCTTATTTTCTTTCCCTCCTGCAGTGTTAGAAACGCAATCATGCCTTTCGGTAACACCCACAACAACTTCAAACTCAACTTTAAAGTTGAGGAGGAGTACCCTGACCTCACCAAGCACAACAACCACATGGCCAAGGTGCTGACCAAGGACATGTACGCCAAGCTGAGGGACAAGCAGACCCCCTCTGGCTTCACTTTGGATGACGTCATCCAGACCGGTGTCGACAACCCTGGTGAGTGCCACATATCTCCCAAACACCTGCTGAGGATAGCCACCAACCATCGGAAACACACAACTGTCAAAGGTAGAACTGAGACGGTCTGCACAACCAAGTTAGCGCTCTAGGGATTGATCATTCTAATACCATTGCAATAATTACATATGAAAATAATATATGCCATTGAGCAGACACTTATATCCAAAATGACTTACAAAGCTGTACATACATTGCTCAAGACCTGTTCACGCTACTTGCTAGCAACAACACTGAGACCATCAGTCAACTTACTTGTAATAATGTCAATTCTGAAATGTTATATTATATAGTTGTGGTATAGTATATTATATGGTTGTGGTATTAGTATGTCTTGAGCTAGCTGAGGATTTAAAAAAAATGTAAGTATGTATTTCAGCACCGGGATGATTTTATTTATATGGTTGTGTATTTCAGCACCGGGATGCTGAAATACATACTTTGTTTTTAAATCCTCAGCTAGCTCAAGACATACTAACACCACAACCATATAACTCAAATCTAATTAAATTTGGTTAGTCACATGCGCCGAATACAACACAACAGGTGTAAACCTTACAGTGAAATGCTTACTTACGAGCCTCTAACCAACAATGCAGTTAAAAAAATACGGCTAAGAATAAGAAATAAAAGTAACAACTAATTAAAGAGCAGCAGTAAAATAACAATAGCGAGACTATATACAGGAGGGTACTGGTGCAGAGTCAATGTGCAGGGGCACCGGTTAGTTGAGGTAATATGTACATGTAGGTAGATTTATTAAAGTGACTATGCATAGATGAATCTCTGTAGTGCCTTGCGGTCGGAGACCGAGCAGTTGCCATACCAGGCAGTGATGCAACCAGTCAGGATGTTCTTGATGGTGCAGCTGTAGAACCTTTTGAGGGTCTGAGGACCCATGCCAAATCTTTTCAGTCTCCTGAGGGGGAAAAGGTTTTGTCGTGCCCTCTTCATGACTGTCTTGGTGTGCTTGGACCATGTTAGTTTGTTGATGATGTGGACGAAAGGAACTTGAAGCACTCAACCTGCTCCACTGCAGCCCCGTCAATGAGAATGGAGGCGGCTCGGTCCTCTTTTTCCTGTAGTCCACAATCATCTCCTTTGTCTTGATCACGTTGAGAGAGAGATTGTTGTCCTGGCACCACACGGCCAGGTCTCTGACATCTTCCCTATAGGCTGTCTCGTCGTAATCTGTGGATCTGTTGGGGCGGTATGCAAATTGGAGTGGGTCTAGGGTTTCTGGGATAATGGTGTTGATGTGAGCCATGACCAGCCTTTCAAAGCACTTCATGGCCACAGATGTGAGTGCTACGGGTCGGTAGTCATTTAGGCAGGTTACCTTAGTGTTCTTGGACACAGGCACTATGGTGGTCTGCCTAAAACATGTTGGTATTACAGACTCGGACAGGGAGAGGTTGAAAATGTCAGGGAAGACACTTTCCAGTTGGTCAGCGCATGCTCGCAGTACACGTCCTGATAATCCGTCTAGCCCTGCGGCCTTGTGAATGTTGACCTGTTTAAAGGTCTTACTCACATCGGCTGTGGAGAGCGTGATCACACAGTCGTCTGGAACAGCTGGTGCTCTCATGCATGTTTCAGTGTTATTTGCCTCGAAGCGAGCGTAGAAGTAGTTTCGCTCATCTGGTAGGCTTGTGTCGCTGGGCAGCTCTCGATTGTGCTTCCCTTTGTAGTCTGTAATGGTTTGCAAGCCCTGCCACATCCGACGAGCGTCAGAGCCGATGTAGTACGATTCGATCTTAGTCCTGTATTGATGCTTTGCCTGTTTGATGGTTCGTCGGAGGGAATAGCAGGATTTCTTATAAGCTTCCGGGTTAGAGTCTTGCTCCTTGAAAGCGGCAGCTCTAGCCTTTACCTCAGTGCGGATATTGCCTGTAATCCATGGCTTCTGGTTGGGGTGTGTACGTATGGTCACTGTGGGGGCGACATCATCGATGCACTTATTGATGAAGCCATTGACTGATGTGGTGTACTCCTAAATGCCATCGGAGGAATCCCAGAACATATTCCAGTCTGTGCTAGCAAAGCAGTCCTGTAGCTTAGCATCTGCTTCATCTGACCACTTTTTTAATGATCTTGTCACTGGTGCTTCCTGCTTAAATTTTTGCTTGTACGCAGGAATCAGGAGGATAGAATTATGGTCAGATTTGCCAAATGGAGGGCTAGGGAGAGCGTTGTATGCATCTCTGTGTGTGGAGTATAGGTGGTCCAGAGTTTTTTCCCTCTGGTTGCACATTTAACATGCTGATAGAAATTTGGTAAAACGGATTTAAGTTTCACTGCATTAAAGTCCCCTGCTACTAGGAACGCTGCCTCTGGGTGAGTGTTTTCTTGTTTGCTTATGGTGGAATACAGCTCATTCAATGCTGTCTTAGTTCCAGCCTCAGTCTGTGGTGGTATGTCAACAGCTACAAAAAATACAGATGAAAACTCTCTAGGTAGATAGTGTGGTCTACAACTTATCATGAGATACTCTACCTCAGGCGAGCAATAGCTCAAGACTTCCTTAGATATCGTGCACCAGCTGTTATTTACAACAATACATAACCTGCCACCCCTTGTCTTACCAGACACCGCTGTTCTATCCTGCCGATACAGTGTATAACCAGCCAGCTGTATGTTGATGGTGTCGTCGTTCAGCCACGACTCTGTGAAGCATAAGATATTACAGTTTTGAATGTCCCGTTGGTAGTTTAATCTTCTGCGTAGGTCATCAATTTTATTCTCCAAAGATTGCACGTTTGCTAGCAGAAGGGAAGGAAGTGGGGATTTATTCGAAGTTGTTTTCGTTCATAAGAGACGATAGCGGCAACATTATGTACAAAATAAGTAAAAAAATAAGTTACAAGCAACACAAAAAATCGAACAAAAAAACACAATTGGTTGGGGACACGTAGATCATCAGTCTTCTTCTCCGGTGCCATTTATAGTATAGATATGCAGGTTACCTTATTAAATATGCAGCAGATATTTATTGCATATTTTTCACACCACAGAGTCGTATATTAATGTCAGTTAGTCTACTAATGTAGATGTGCTGCCTTCTTACCCTCCTCCTCCACTCCTCTCTCTCTGTCCTCAGGTCACCCCTTCATCATGACTGTTGGCTGCGTGGCTGGTGATGAGGAGTCCTACGAGATCTTCAAGGATCTGTTGGATCCCATCATCTCAGACCGTCATAGTGGATACAAGCCCACAGACAAGCACAAGACCGACCTGAACTTTGAGAACCTGAAGGTAGTGTCTAATTCTTCTGACATGTTTTATGGGTTTCATTTCCTATACGAAATGCCAAAGAGTACTGCTGAGTAAAAGCAATGTGAAAATGTTTGAATAATCTCTACATAGGAGGTTGGGAATCACAAACTTCTTTGAGACACTTGAAATGTTCTGGTCTGAAACTCTGTTGTGACCTCTCTGTATAGGGAGGTGATGACCTGGACCCCAACTACGTCCTGTCCAGCCGTGTGCGTACCGGCCGCAGCATCAAGGGATACACCCTGCCCCCCCACAACAGCCGTGGCGAGCGCAGAGCAGTGGAGAAACTGTCCGTCGAGGGTGAGCCTCCCAGCTATCAATAGCTACAGGACATATGCATACACAGGATTATGCATGAAGCTAGGCAATAAAACGAACAAAAGGGAAGTGGAGATCCAAATGTATTTATTTATTTAAAAACATTTACCCCCTTTTTCTCTCCAATTTCGTGAGATCCAATTATGATCTTGTCTCATCGCTGCAACTCCCCAACGGGCTCGGGAGAGCCGATGGTCGAATCATGCTGTCATGATCGTCTTGCTGTGAGAGATTGGACCAAGGCGCAGCGTGTGCAAAATACATATTTTTTAATAAAAGAAGAGAGAAACAAACAAGAAACGAACAACTATAAACGAACTAACAAAAATGACGACCGTGAAGCTAATAAGACAAATAGTGCTGACACAAACACTACACATAGACACAGACAATTACCCACAAAAACCTAGTGCCTATGGCTGCCTTAAATATGGCTCCCAATCAGAGACAATTAATGACATCTGTCTCTGATTGAGAACCATTCAGGCAACCATAGACACAGCTAGACTTCTATACTAAACATAAACCCAACTACTCTAATAAACCCCCTAAACCTTACAACCACCCTAGACACTACAAAAAACACATACATTCCCCATGTCACACCCTGACCTAACTAAAATAATAAAGAAAACAAAGAATACTAAGGCCAGGGTGTGACACATGCGTACTCAAACATGACGTGCCAAGCCGCGTTTCTTAACACCCGCTCTCTTAACCCAAAAGCCAGCTGCACCAATGTGTCGGAGGAAACACTGTTCAACTAATGACCGAAGTCAGCTTTCAAGTAAAGCCCCCCCGGCCAAACCCTCCTCTAACCCGGGGGACACTGGGCCAATTGTGCACCGACCTATGGGACCCCCGGTGACGGCTGGTTGTGACACAGCTTGGGATCTAACCCCAGGCAGTAGTGATGCGGCAACACCGCCATTCGGGAGGCTGGAGATCCAGTTCTTAGGAACCTCTTAGATGAATTGGAAATAAAGATCAAAAGTGAATCCTTAGCTGCAATGACTAGTGCATGATGTCAGATAACATGGTATCTCCCTGCCTGGAGTTAAGAGTGAGGGGAAACTGAGGGGTTTTCTGTTCCTCCAGCTCTGAACACCCTGGACGGTGAATTCAAGGGAAAGTACTACCCCCTGAATAAGATGACCGATGCCGAGCAGGAGCAGCTTATCGCTGACCATTTCTTGTTTGACAAGCCCGTCTCCCCCCTGCTGCTGGGCGCTGGTATGGCCCGTGACTGGCCCGATGCAAGAGGAATCTGGTATGTACCCAGACACAGACCCATACCAATAGTTAACCAAAACAATACTGTATTGTACTGTACAGAATATCCCACAATGTATCATAGTGATGTATCATGTGAAACCTCATCCCTCCTTTCTGAAGGCATAACGATGCCAAGAGCTTCTTGGTCTGGGTGAATGAGGAGGATCACCTGCGTGTCATCTCCATGGAGAAGGGCGGCAACATGAAGGAGGTCTTCAGACGCTTCTGCGTTGGTCTGAAAAGGGTATGTACTGGTACTCAAACCATTTTGTAACTAGCTCTCACAGTCTCACGTCAGAATTAGACATTCATCCATGTTTCTCAAACATTGAAGTTGTTGCAAACATCACATTTCGAAATGTTTAAGGTTACATTTTCAAGGTTAGGGTTAAGTTTTGGCTCCAAAATCTTAAATTTAGGCATGAACTCTGAATGGTTAAGGTAAGGGTTAAGTTTAAGAATTGACGTAAAACAAAAATCTCAAAAACTTTGGAATCAGAGGCAGATGCTTACGCCCATCCACCAGCCCCGTCCACAACACCCTAGCAAAACTGACACCTACTTAAAGGGAACAGTGCTCACTGTTGCCCCTAGTGGCCGGTGTCCCCGTCATCTCCTGACGTTCTCAGACATGGATGGACGTTGAATACTGACTTGTATCACGGGTAACCTGGCTGCCATTTTGACATGGTAGAAAAACACCCTAACAGAATGAAAAGACATGAAAACGCAGAGAGACAATTACAAGAATGTTGATACAGGGTTGTTTATTTCATCTGACAGATTGAGGAGACTTTCAAGAAGCACAACCACGGCTTCATGTGGAACGAGCATCTTGGCTACGTGCTGACCTGCCCCTCCAACTTGGGAACTGGTCTGCGTGGTGGCGTGCACGTCAAGCTGCCCAAGCTGAGCACACACCCCAAGTTTGAGGAGATCCTGACCAGGCTGCGTCTGCAGAAGCGTGGCACAGGTACTCAAACGCACAACAAAAAACATCCAGAGCAGCTGCTGATATATTCAACTCTAAAACGTCACAGATCACGACAGTCTTCCCATTTACAATAAAACAAGTAAAAAGGAAGATGAGCAAAAGCTATTCTGAAATAGCCATGTCCACAGCGATTAGGACGTCTGTTCATTGAGTCTGTTATTTTTGGTGCTATTTGGATAATTTACAGTATGAGTAATTTTGCAGAGATTGTCTGAGACATACACTTAAACCCGCTTCTCTCTCCCTTTTCCCTGCTCTCTACAGGTGGCGTGGACACCGCCTCCGTGGGTGGAGTGTTCGACATCTCCAACGCTGACCGTCTGGGATCCTCTGAGGTAGATCAGGTCCAGATGGTGGTGGATGGTGTCAAGCTCATGGTGGAGATGGAGAAGAAGCTGGAGAAGGGAGAGGCCATCGACGGCATGATCCCCGCCCAGAAGTAAAGAGTTGTTGACGTTGCTGGTCGTATTTTGTTTTTCTATTGTCAAGTTATGTGCCATTGAGCCAACCAACCGGCGCTTAGAGGAAACTGATGCTCGCTCTAGAGACTCTTCACTGCTCACCTATTTGTCTTCTTTCCTTCAGCCTTTTCTGTCTCTTTTGTTTTTTTCCTTTCCTTTTCTTCCTTGCGCCATTTTTTCCACTTCTCTCCTGTTCAGTTTGTAACATCCTGGATCAGCTTCCACTGAAGTCAGCTTGCCTGACAGATGTGGCATCACGTACATTTGAAATTTGGTTTTAGAAAAATGATAATTGAAACTGTGATTAAATAAACTTGGCCTCATGAACCAAAACAGATTGGTCTTTCTTGGTCATGCACTCATGATAAATCACTGCAAATGTTAAATCAAGTCTAATAGTGTTCAATTTAACAATCAAAAAGTCTCTTTATGGTCCCACACTACACAGAGTTAATGGTACACGTTCAAAAGTGTAAATTTCACAGATATTCTGTAACTCAGTAAATAGTTGGAAATTAAGATAACACTGGCCATTACTGGTTTTTGTTGGAATTACTCTACTTTGGTGTAAAATGTAAAAAAAAAAATATATAATCTATCTGAGAAACTTCTTAAAGACATGCTCCCGAATCTTTGGCAACTACTAAGTATTTTTTAAACCTCCCACTTTGGTCTGGATGTGTCAATGTGTAGTTCATACATGCATCAGCTATGAGCAGAATTACTGTTTACCTCAATTACACAAAATCCCTAGTTTGAAAGCAACAGTTTTTCTGGATGCTGTGCTGTGCCATTTTTCCTACGTTTACCCCCATAGAAATTTGTTTTCAACCAAAGGAAGAAGCCACTGCTGTCCAAAAAAAAACATTGCTGCACGTCTGAAGTTCGCAAAAGAGCACCTGGATGTTCCACAGCGCTTCTTGCAAAATATTCTGTGGACAGATGAAACTAAAGTTGAGTTGTTTGGAAGGAACACACAACACTATGTGTGGAGAAAAAAAGGCACAGCACAGCACCCAACATCAAAACCTCATCCCAACTGTAAAGTATGGTAGAGGGAGCATCATGTTTTGGAGCTGCTTTGCTGCCTCAGGGCCTGGAAAGCTTTCTATCGTTGACATAAAAATGAATTCCCAAGTTTATCAAGACATTTTGCAGGAGAATGTAAGGCTATCTGTCCGCCAATTGAAGCTCAACAGAAGTTGGGTGATGCAACAGGACAACGACCCAAAACACAGAAGTAAATCAACACCAGAATGGCTTCAACAGAAGAAAATACGCCTTCTGGAGTGGCCTAGTCAGATTCCTGAACTCAACCCGATTTAAAATGTTGTGGCATGACCACAAGAGCTGTTCACACCGGACATAAGAATATTGCTCAACTGAATCAGTTTTGTAAAGATGAACGGTCCAAAATTCCCCCTGACCGTTATGCAGGTCTAATCCGCAACTACAGAAAACATTTGGTTGAGTTTATTGCTGCGAAAGGAGGGTCAACCAGTTATTAAATCCAAGGGTTCACATACTTTTTCCACCCTACACTGTGAATGTTTACACAGTGTGTTCAATAAAGGCATGAAAACTTATAATTGTTTGTGTGTTATTAGTTTAAGCAGACTGTTTGTCTATTGTTGTGATGTAGATGAAGATCAGAATTTTTTTGGGACGAATTTAATTTATAAATCCAGGTAATTCAGAAGTTTTCACATACTTTTTCTTGCCGCTGTATATGCCAAATTGTTCCTTTAACCTGACTCTATGGGCACTAGTGAAGCCCATATGGATAATATTTTGACAGGTATAAGCATTCTGGGTATAACTCTACCTTGCCTCCTTAGGTAAAGTTACATCCAGATAGCTTGCATCTGACAAATAATCTCAGATAGCCACTAGCGCATATGGAGTAAGGAGTATGGAGTAAACAAAGCTGTTTTTAAACAGGAATTGACAATGTCTCTTATGACTTCACCTGACAAAGACCATAATCTAAACTGTAGCTCCTATACCACCTAGCAACTATCTTTTCAGTTTACTGAGTAGGGTTTAGACCACAGTGTGTGAGTGACCCTTTGAGAGTTCTCATAGATATCTCTGAAAACAAGTAACTTCATCTTTAGAGCTTGGAGCCATGGGGAGGTCCTGAGATCATCAAGTTCCAAGAATACTTTTTGGAACACCTCAAAGGTATATTTCAGTTCTTTGGAGTACTGTAGATTTAAGCCATAGATGAGGCCAATAAACAAGGTACATGACTGTGTAACACTGCGAATACCAGCCAGGACCTCTGCTCCTTCGAGGCAGATCACATGCTCTATATTTTGGTGCAGATGTTTCACAGTGAACAACTTCATCACATGCTGAACGAGGTCCTCTCGGATCATGGTGTCGTCAGCATCCTGAGTGAAAAAATTAAGAATGAACAGACTAGGCTACTAGATTAACTGTGCAATTTGAGAGGAGAGAATGGGAAAGAAAGGAAGATAGCTCATTTAGAGATAAATAATACAAAAATAAAAACGACCTTTTATTCTGTGATAAGGTATTCAACCCACTCGCCGGGAGATATGATCAGGCCATGGACCACACTCTCTTCTTTCCTGGATGGTGTTGCACTGTAATATGATGTCAGCCAGAGAGATATGCTGAGAAGGATTATCACCACAGCAAGCAAGGTACTTGGAGTCTAACAGACAGGCCTGGATAAGATCTTTAAGGTCAGGGCCCTCCGCAAGGCTCACAAAATCATTTTAGATCTAAGCCACCCCCTGTACCCGGACTTTGAACTACTCCCCTCTGGGCACAGGTATAGGGCACCCCTCAGCAGGAAAAACAGAACGAGACAGTAATTTGTGCCAGGTGTGATATCCCTCCTAAATAGCTCGGGCTAATGTTCCTATCTACTCAGTAAGGCCAGTAGGCTAGTCTTTAAAAAAAATGTTTTATTGGTATGTAACTGTTATGAAAGTTGGATTGTCAATTTTGTTTTGTATTTAAACGCCACTTTAAGCATGTACATGACACTGCAACAAAATTTCCCCATGGGGACAATAAAGTAAGTAAGTTATCTTCTTATGGCTGCAATCTCGTTAATGGGATGATATGACAACAGCCAGTGAAAGTGTAGGGCGCCAAATTCAAACAACAGAAATCTCATAATTAAAATTCCTCAAACATACATGTATTTTATACAATTTTAAAGGTAATCTTGTTGTTAATCCCACCAAAGTGTCCGATTTCAAATAGGCTTTACAGTGAAAGCACCACAAACGATTATGTTAGGTCACCGCAAAATCACAGAAAAACACAGCTATTTTTCCAGCCAAAGACAGGAGTCACAAAAAGCAGAAATAGAGATAAAATTAATCACTAACCTTTGATGATCTTCATCAGATGACACTCATAGGACTTCATGTTACACAATATATATATATGTTGTTCGATTAAGTTCATATTTATATCCAAAAACCTCAGTTTACATTGGTGCCATGTTCAGAAATGCCTCCAAAATATCCGGAGAAATTGCAGAGCCACGTCAAATAACATAAATACTCATCATAAACTTTGATGAAAGATATATGTTTTACATAGAATTAAAGATACACTTTGTAACGGCTTTCCTCTTCCTCTTCATCCAAAGAGGAGGAGCAGGAATTGAACCAAAATGCAGCGTCGTGATATGACATGATTTATTAAAGTAAAGACGAAAAAACACGAAAACACTTTAACAAACTACAAAACAACAAACGACGTAGACGCACCTGAACATAAAAACTTACATGACACGAAGAACGCATGAAACAGGAACAGACTACATAAACCGAACGAACGAACAAACAAACAAACCGAAACAGTCCCGTGTGGCGTAACATACACAGACACTGACACAGGAGACAACCACCCACAACAAACAATGTGAAAACACCTACCTTAATATGGCTCTCAATCAGAGGAAATGAATACCACCTGCCTCTAATTGAGAGCCATATCAGGTCACCCTATTAAACCAACATAGAAACACAAAACATAGACTGCCCGCCCAAACTCACACCCTGACCAACTAACACATACAAAACTAACAGAAAACAGGTCAGGAACGTGACATAACCCCCCCCCCCCCCCCCCCCCCCCCCCTCAAGGTGAGAACTCCGGGCGCACCAGCACAAAGTCTAGGGGAGGGTCTGGGTGGGCATCTGACCACGGTGGTGGCTCAGGCTCTGGGCGAGGTCCCCACCCCACCATAGTCAATCCCAGCTTACGTCTCCCCCTCAGAATGACCACCCTCTTACTCCACCCACCTAATTTAAGGGGCAACACCAAGATAAAGGACAGCTCCGGGACAAGGTAGCTCAGGATAGAGAGGTAGCTCAGGATAGAGAGGTAGCTCAGGATAGAGAGGTAGCTCAGGATAGAGGGGCAACTCCGGACTGAAGGGCAGCTCCGGACAGAGAGACAGCTCTGGACTGAGGGGCAGTTCTGGATAAATGGCAGCTCTAAGCTAAGGGGCAGCTCATGGCTGGCTGACGGCTCTGGACGCTCATGGCTGGCTGACGGCTCTGGCTGCTCATGGCTCGCTGACGGCTCTGGCAGATCCTGGCTTGCTGACGGCTCTGGCTGCTCATGGCTCGCTGACGGCTCTGGCTGCTCATGGCTCGCTGACGGCTCTGGCTGCTCATGGCTCGCTGACGACTCTGGCAGATCCTGTCTGGTTGGCGGCTCTGGCAGATCCTGTCTGGTTGGCGGCTCTGGCAGATCCTGTCTGGTTGGCGGCTCTGGCAGATCCTGTCTGGTTGGCGGCTCTGGCAGATCCTGTCTGGTTGGCGGCTCTGGCAGATCCTGACTGACGAATGGCTCTAGCGGCTCCTGACTGACGAACGGCTCTGACGGCTCGGGACAGACGGGCGGCTCTAATGGCTCGGGACAGACGGATGGCTCAGACGGCACTGGGCAGACGGATGGCTCAGATGGCGCTGGGGAGACGGATGGCTCAGATGGCGCTGGGGAGACAGATGGCTCAGATGGCGCTGGGGAGATGGATGGCTCAGATGGCGCTGGGGAGACGGATGGCTCAGACGGATGGCTCAGCGTTGGGCAGACTACAGACTCTAGCCGACTGAGGCGCACTGTAGACCTGGTGCGTGGTGCCGGAACTGGAGGCACCGGACTGGAGACACGCACTTCAAGGCTAGTGCGGGGAGCAGGGACAGGGCACACTGACCTCTCGAAGCGCTGGTGGCACCGGGCTGAGGGCACGCACATCAGGACGAGTACGGGGAGAAGGAACAGTGCGTACAGGGCTCTGGAGACGCACAGGAGGCTTAGTGCGTGGTGCCGGAACTGGAGGCACTGAGCTGGAGACACGCACCATAGGAAGAGTGCGTGGAGGAGGAACAGGGCTCTGGAAACGCACTGGAAGCCTGGTGCGTGGTGTAGGTACTGGTGGTACTGGGCTGGGGCGGGAAGGTGGCGCCGGAAATACCGGACCGTGCAGGCGTACTGTCTCCCTTGAGCACCGAGCCTGCCCAACCTTACCTGGTTGAATACTCCCCGTCGCCCGACCAGTGCGGGGAGGTGGAATAACCCGCACCGGGCTATGTAGGCGAACCGGGGACACCATGCGTAAGGCTGGTGCCATGTATGCCGGCCCAAGGAGACGCACTGGTTGCCAGATATGTAGAGCCGGCTTCATGGCACTTGGCTCAATGCTCAATCTAGCCCTACCAGTGCGGGGAGGTGGAATAACCCGCACCGGGCTATGCACACGTACAGGAGACACCGTGCGCTCTACTGCGTAACACGGTGTCTGCCCGTACTCCCGCTCTCCACGGTTAGCCTGGGAAGTGGGCGCAGGTCTCCTACCTGCCCTTGGCCCACTACCTCTTAGCCCACTTGTTCTTAATGCAACCGCTGTGTCAGATTTCAAACATCTTTACGGCAAAAGCACAATATTCAATAATCTGAGAACAGCGTTCAGCCACAAAAGGAAGCCATACAGTTACCCGCCAAATTGTACAGTCAACAAAACTCATAAAAAGCATTATAAATCTTCACTTACCTTTGCTGATCTTCGTCGGAATGCACTCCCAGGACTCCCACTTCCACAAGAAATGTTAGTTTTGTTCGGTAATGTCCATCATTTATGTCCAAGTAGCTACTTTTGTTAGCGCGTTTAGTACACAAATCCAAACGCTCGTGCAGGTCCAGCCAAACATCGGACGAAAACTTCTAAAAGTTATATTACAGGTCAAAGAAACTTGTCAAACTAAGTATAGAATCAATCTTTAGGACGTTGTTATCATAAATATTCAATAATGTTCCAACCAGAGAATTCCTTTGTGTCTATAGAAGTAATGGAACGCAAGTCGATATCATGTGGAATGCGCGTGACCAGGACCTGGCTCTCTGCCAGATCACTGACTCATTCCCCTCTCATTCAGCCCCACATCACAGTAGAAGCTTCATTCAAGGTTCTACAGACTGTTGGCATCTAGTGGAAGCCGTAGGAAGTGCAAACAGATCCATATCCTACTGTGTTTTCAATAGGCGATGAGTTGAAAATCGACCAACCTCAGATGTCTCACTTCCTGGTTGGATTTCTTCTCAGGTTTTTGCCTGCCATATGAGTTCTGTTATACTCACAGACATAATTCAAACAGTTTTAGAAACTTCAGAGTGTTTTCTATCCAATAATAATATGCATATATTAGCAACTATGACTGAGGAGCAGGCCGTTTACTCTGGGCACCTCTGTGCACCTTTCATCCAAGCTACTCAATACTGCCCATGCAGCCATAAGAAGTTATTAATACTGGCAACTGAATACATACAGTTTAACCTATATACTATTGTGAAGGTGTTACTGTGCATACTGTACCCCATACAGAACTTCAAGGATTTTCTGCATGTCCGCCTTTACAGCACCTCCTTTTGACTTAAACAAGTCCAATAGTTGTGATGTAAATTCGTCCAGATTCTGCATAAAGGTGGACTCAAGCAACAGTTGTAATTCTTCTGAACTCTTCCTTAATGAGAGAGATCTTCTGAACAGATATGGACAAAAGATGATCTGAGAGCTAGAATACTATTGGGAAACCTCTCCCAAAGCATGTGCAGAGTGAGAATGTTCAGACTAATCTTTAATGCATATATAATTGTAGATTAGAATATTAGGTCAAGACAACACAAAATATTTAAATCAATATACACTTTTTACCTACAATGACTATTTTCATTCAGCTGTATTTTGTACCTGAGTGGGCTCAAACAGGGCTAGCCATCTTTCTTTGAAGTTCTTCACAGGAAGGGCCTGAACGACATTTTGGAAATCACAATGTTGTAGTTTTTTATTTATTTATTTATTTGTATTTAACCTTTATTTAACTAGGCAAGTCAGTTAAGAACAAATTCTTATTTACAATGACGGCTACCAAACGGCAAAAGGCCTCCTGCGGGGACGGGGGCCTGGGATTTTAAAAAATAAATACGATATAAATATAGGACAATCACAAGAAGAGAGACACAACACTACATAAAGAGATGTAAGACAAAAACATAGCAAGACAGCAAAACATGACAACACAGCAATGGTAGCAAGACAACATGACAAGAACATAGTAGCAGCACAAAACATGGTACAAACATTATTGGGCATACAAACATTGTCATGTACTTGTACTTCTCCCAGTAGCTCCACTCGCTCCCTCTCCAGGGTTTCTCCAGCAGGGTGGGAGGTAATTTACCTCTGCCTTCTTTGTTTAAACATTTTTTGGGGGGCAACGGGCCTGTCCTCTGATTTTCTCTTGACAGAGTTCACCTCCAGTTCTGGACAATCCAATTCCTCTCAGTTTCGATCTTTAATTGCCCATCTTGTACTTCAGGCTGGTTTGCCATCCGTACAGGCCTGAGAAGGACCCAGACTCTTTAAGGCATGGCCACTTTTTTACCAAAGCTACTGCTACTTGGCAAAATTGTAGACTTGGCTTTAAACTGGAAAATCCTTTCAGACAGTTTCCAGGATGTCTGATTTCACAGACAGATTGTTGAGTAGTGTTCCATTCTTCGTGTGTGCTTCATTAGCTGCCTCAAGAATGAGCTCTGTATCAGTACTCAGGAGCGTCTGAATACCTATACCAAAAAGAAGACTTGTATTAAAATCTATGACAATGTCAGGAAAATAAAACTCGAATGACTTCAGCTTTAGATGGTTAGCTAAAAAACGTAAACATCGCAATCCTATCGGACTTGGAAGAGCTGCTCGTTATCTATCTTACTAGCCAGCCCAGTTATTTAATTTAGCTAGTTTGGCTGTTAGATTATTGACGAGATAACTATTGCACAAGGTCAACATTTGCAGTGCTGCCTAACATGTTGTGAATACGTGAACAACACAAAGGTTTCTGCAAGGACAGGTGTTGCTAGATAGCTAGGTTTAGTTAGCTAGCTAGCTATGTATTGTTCATTCCTCTCTGTCTGGCTAGCTTGCCTAGCAGTCAAACATTAAATTGCAGGGACACCATGTGTTCAGTTCTACTGTAATGTTTGCTGACGATACATTTTTTGGTAACATAGCTATTTCGGTTAATATAAAACGTACACAAAATGACAAAAGTTAGAAACAGAAACCAGAAATTAGAAACTAGCTAGCTTATTAACGTGCAAATAAACTGATCGTCCTCGCAGTGGCAGACCACGTGTAACAAAACCTGCACAGGTTCAGTACATCTGAACATCACACCTGAGGGACAGGTACAGTATGGCAACAACAACTGCCCGAGTTACACCAGGAACGCACAATCCCTCCATCAGTGCTCAGAATGTCCTCAAAAGGCTGAGAGGGGCTGGACTGAGGGCTTGTAGGCCTGTTGTAAGGCAGGTCCTCACCAGACATCACCAGCAACAACGTCGCCTATGGGCACAAACCCACCATTGCTGGACTAGACAGGACTGGCAAAAAGTGTTCTTCACTGACGAGTCGCAGTTTTATCTTACCAGGAGTGATGGTCGGATTTGCGTTTATCGTCGAAGGATTGAGCGTTACACCTTGGCCTGTACTCTGAAGCGGGACTGCAGTACTTAATGCAGCTGGTGGCCACACCAGATACTGACTGTTACTTTTGATTTTGACTCTCCCTTTGTTCAGGGACACATTATTCCATTTCCGTTAGTCACATGTCTGTGGAACTTGTTCAGTTTATGTCTCAGTACTTGAATCTTGTTATGTTCATACAAATATTTACACATGTTAAGTTTTCTGAAAATAAATGCAGTTGAGAGTGAGAGGACGTTTCTTTTTTGCCGAGTTTATATATTGACTTCCTCAGGATCTTCAAACATCCTAAATCGAAGTCTCCCACTGGGCCCAGATGTCATTTCAACATTTCAAATTTAGTTTTGATTTAATTTTGGTTGAGATGTCAACTAACATGAATTCAACGTGAAATCAACAAAGGATTTCACATAATTTGATTTAGGTTATAAATTGGGTGAAAACAATTTTTTAAAATCCATTATATTGATGACTTTTTGCAAATCCAATCAGTTTTCGAAGTTGATTCAACATCATCAGATTTAATTTTTGTTGTTGTTGAAATGACTGAATGAATGAAACAACATTGATGCAACCAGTTCCTGCCCAGTGGGCAATTTCTAGTGATTAGGCTGACCTCACAACCTCATCAACATTCCAGCCACCATATATAATCCTCTCTTCAGCCCCCTTACCCATATCTCACACTCAACCCTTCCCTTGAACGACCCTTCCGTTTATTCCCTTTGTCCACATTCCCACCGTACACTTAAAAAATAGACGTTTATCCATAAACGGCGAATTTCGAAGGCAAACTATGCAATCTAGTTGTGTGAGGTTTGGTATAAGGATGTTAAAAATATCCAACGCACAAGTACTCCTCCCCCGTATCTATTCCAAACAGAAACTTGACCCAGTGGATGGGGACATTGACTGACGTTTGCAGCTGTTCTTTTGACTATCTTCCAATGTCAGTGTCTGGGAACGTCCTTGATAGGTTACTATTAGGTTTGGTGGTTTAAACGTTTTCCATGTGTTCCTAATGTCTCTATTCTGTGCGGTTTTCCGTGCAAATTATGGACTCTAAAGATCAAAGCTATTCTATAATTTACCCCCCTGCAGTGTTAGAAACGCAATCATGCCTTTCGGTAACACCCACAACTTCAAACTCAACTTTAAAGTTGAGGAGGAGTACCCTGACCTCACCAAGCACAACAACCACATGGCCAAGGTGCTGACCAAGGACATGTACGCCAAGCTGAGGGAAAAGCAGACCCCCTCTGGCTTCATTTTGGATGACATCATCCAGACCGGTGTCGACAACCCTTGTGAGTGCCACATATCTCCCAAACACCCCTGCGTATTTTTCACACAACAGTGATATATTAATGTCAGTTAGCCTACTATGTAGATGTGCTGCCTTTTTACCGTCCTCCCCCTCCTCTCCTAAGGTCACCCCTTCATCATGACCGTTGGCTGCGTGGCAGGTGATGAGGAGTCCTACGAGATCTCCAAGGATCTGTTGGATCCCATCATCTCAGACCGTCATAGTGGATACAAGCCTACAGACAAGCACAAGACCGACCTGAACTTTGAGAACCTGAAGGTAGTGTCTAATTCTTCTGACATGTTTTATGGGTTTCATTTACTATACGAAATGCCAAAGAGTACTGCTGAGTAAAAGCAATGTGAAAATGTTTGAATAATCTCTAAATAGGAGGTTGGGAATCACAAACTTCTTTGAGACACTTGAAATGTTTTGGTCTGAAACTCTGTTGTGACCTTCTCTCTGAGTAGGGATGAAATGATGGCAGGTAGCCTAGTGGTTAGAGCGTTGGGCCAGTAAACAAAAGGTTGCAAGATTGAATCCCTGTGCTGACAAGGTAAAAGTCTGTCGTTCTGCCCTGAACAAGGCAGTTAACCCATTGTTCCTAGGCTGTCATTGTAAATAAGAATTTGTTCTTAACTGACTTGCCTAGTTAAATACTTTTTAAATTCTTAAAAAATTACCTGAACCCCAACTATGTCCAGCCGTGTGCGTACTGGCTGCAGCATCGAGGGATACACCCTGCCCCCCCTCAGCCGTGGTGAGTGCAGAGCAGTGGAGAAACTGTCCGTTGAGGGTGTGCCTCCCAGCTATCAATAGCTACAAGACATATGCATACACAGGATTATGCATGAAGATAAGCAGTAAAACACGAAATGGAGATCTGAATTCTTAGCCACTCCTCAGATTAATTGGAAATAGAGATCAAAAGTAAATCCTTAGCTGCAATGACTAGTGCATGGTGTCAGATAACTCCAGGCAGGGAGATACCATGGTAAAAGTAAGGGGAAACAGGGGTTTTCTGTCTCTCCAGTTCTGAACACCCTGGACGGTGAATTCAAGGGAAAGTACTACCCCCTGAATAAGATGACCGATGCAGCTTATCGCTGACCTTTTCTTGTTTGACAAGCCCGTCTCCCCCCTGCTGCTGGGCGCTGGTATGGCCCGTGACTGGCCCGATGCAAGAGGAATCTGGTATGTACCCAGAACACAGACCCATACCAATAGTTAACCAAAACAATACTGTATTGTACTGTACAGAATATCCCACAATGTATCATAGTGATGTATCATGTGAAACCTCACCCCTCCTTTCTGAAGGCATAACAATGCCAAGAGCTTCTTGGTCTGGGTGAATGAGGATCACCTGGGTGTCATCTCCATGGAGAAGGACGGCAACATGAAGGAGGTCTTCAGACGCTTCTGCGTTGGTCTGAGAAGGGTATGTCATGGTACTCAAACCATTTTTGACATGGCACAAAAACACCCCTAACACAATGGAAATGCAGGGAGACAATTATAAGAATCTTAATTTAGGTTAACCCAGAACTAAATTCTTGCGTAACTGGTCCGATGCTCAATTAAGATTTCGGTCCAGGGATAGCCCCCTTTTTAAAAATGTTCGCCCAAATGACATACCCAAATCTAACTTCCTATAGCTCAGGCCCTGACGCAAGGATATGCATATTCTTGGTACCATTTGAAAGGAAACACTTTGAAGTTTGTGGAAATGTGAATTGAATGTAGGAGAATATAACACAATAGATCTGGTAGAAGAAAATACAAAGAAAAAAACAACTGTTTCTTTCTACCAGAGTCTTTGAAATGCAACAGAAAGGTCAATGTTCCAGCCATCACGCTGGTTTTAATTCCGAATATGTCCACAAGATGGCAGCAGTGTATGTGCAAAGTTTCAGACGGATAACTTGAAGTATGAGCAAACTACATGACATTTAGTGTGAAGTCACCCAGGTACATTTGGGCAAATCGTGAAGGAGACATTTGTATTCATATTACATTGTTCTGCAAGAATATCATCAAATCTGTATACTTGGACTTTGATTTAGCTTTTCCAGTATTAGTAGCCATATTATAAGTTCAACATTTGCAAAACAGTTTTCATAACTTCATAAGCCTGAATATTCTTATAATTTTTGTCCAAAAGGAAAAGGCATGCTGTCGTACAAGGTTAGTAGTTACATTTTACAACAGATACATGGTTTCCGGATACTCCCGTAAAGCTCAGATCATTGGCTATCTAGCTAGCTTTGACATCGATTGGTGCATATTTGACAAAGTTAGAGTCGTTCAAGTGAACACCGCCCACGTCATCGGTGTGCCATGAAGGCATCGCTCTCTGACCAAATATGGTGCCATATAGGATATACTACACCCCTAATGATATAGTGAAGTCTGGTTGCGTTCTAGGATCTCCAAGGAATTCATACTAACGTGATTTGACTGGTTGAAACAACGTTTAGGGTTAGATTTTCACAGATTCCTTTCTTTGCAAATTGAACGAGTGGAAATACAAAATCGATCGTGCATGCTATATGGACCCTTTTAGGATTAGAAAAAAGATTTTTATCTAACAAAACGACACTTCTTGTTATCTCTGGGACCCTTTGGATGAAAAATCAGAGCAAGACTTCAAAATGTAAGTGCATATTTCACTTTCAGAGGTGAATTTATCAAACCTATTGCGGTGATAGAAGTGTTTTGTTGTTAGGAGCTCTCCTCAAACAATAGTATGGCATTTTTTCGCAGTAATAGCTCTTGTAAATTGGACAGTGCAGTTATATTAACAAGAATTTAAGCTTTCAGTCGATATAAGACACTTATATGTACCGACATTTGTTGTTTCTCTAAAATCTGCGATCGTGACACAAGGCGCTGTATGATTTACAACTGCCCCGTTGACGGGACGCCTATCCCTAAGAAGCGATAGAACAAGGATCGGAACCAGAACAAAGAGCTCCACCCCTCGCTCTTTTCAAGTTACAGGCAATTCTATGTGCCAAATCTCTCTTCCCCTTTCTGAATTCGAAAGACTCTAACACCGGCAAAATCGTGATTTGTTCAAAGCACCGGAACTAATGCTGCTTGTTATCTCACGCATCCCTTTGTATCATGGCAGATCAACACTACTACTACCACTACCACCAGGCTGCGTCTGCAGAAGCGTGGCACAGGTACTCAAACACACAACAAAAAACATCCAGAGCAGCTGCTGATATATTCAACTCTAAAACGTCACAGATCACGACAGTCTTCCCTTTTACCACACAACAAGTAAAAAGGAACAGAAATGAAAATGAGCGAAAGCTATTATGAAATAGCCATGACCACAGCGGTTGAAGGAAAAAAACACAAAAAAACTTAATACATTTTTTTTTTTCATTAGTTCACTGTTGGTACAGTCCCAACATATTTTGCATGCCAGCAGTCAAGTTTTTAAGATATTGTAATTTTAAGAAGCAAAGTGTCACTTGCCACATCCTGACGATGCTAAATGCATCATATAATGGAAAACACATCATCGTAATGATGTGGCAAGTGATACTTTGCTTCTTGAAAATCCTATATCTTGAAAAGTTGACTGTTGACATGCAAAACATTTGAGACTGTATCAACAGTGGACTAATTAAAAAAATACCAAAATGTAGTTCCTTTGAGTAGTCTGTTCATTGAGTCTGTTATTTTTGGCAGTGGTGGAAAAAGTATTCAATTGTCATACTTAAAAAAAAAGTGAAGATACCTTAATAGAAAATGACTCAAGTAAAAGGGAAAGTCACCCAGTAAAGTACTACTTGAGTAAAAGTCAAAGTATTTGGTTTTAAATATACTTAAGTATCAAAGTACAAGTAAAAGTAGAAACCATTTAAAATTCCTTATATTAAGCAAATCAGATGGCACAAATATTTAAGGATAGCCAGGGGCACACTCCAACACTCAGACATAATTTACAAATGAAGCATTTGTGTTTAGTGAGTCCGCCAGATCAGAGTCAGTAGGGATGACCAGGGATGTTCTCTTGATAAGTGTGTGAATTGGATCATTTTCCTGTCAAACTGTAACGAGTAATTTTGGGTGTCAGGGAAAATGGATGGAGTAAAAAGTACATTATTTTCTTTAGGAATGTAGTGGAGTAAAAGTAAAAGTTGTCAAAAATATAAATAGTGAAGTACAGAAAACCCCAAAAACTACTTAGGTAGTACTTAGTATTTTTACTTAAAAGTACTTAACACCACTGATTTTTGGGACATTTGGATAATTTACAGTATGAGTAATTTTGCAGAGATTGTCTGAGACATACACTTAAACCCGCTTCTCTCTCCCTTTTCCCTGCTCTCTACAGGTGGCGTGGACACCGCCTCCGTGGGTGGAGTGTTCGACATCTCCAACGCTGACCGTCTGGGATCCTCTGAGGTAGATCAGGTCCAGATGGTGGTGGATGGTGTCAAGCTCATGGTGGAGATGGAGAAGAAGCTGGAGAAGGGAGAGGCCATCGACGGCATGATCCCCGCCCAGAAGTAAAGAGTTGTTGACGTCATTGGTCGTCTTTTGTTTTTCTATTGTCAAGTGGTACAATGACGCCAACCAACCTGCGTGTAGTTGAGATCTTTTTCTTCTTTCCTTCTGCCTCTTCTCTCTCTCTCTCTCCTTTGTCATTCTTCTGTTTTTTACTTTCATTTTCTTCCTTCTGCCATTCTTTTCCTCTTCTTTCCTGTTCAGTCAGTAACATCCTGGTATCCGCCTCCACCAAAGTCGGGCTTACCTGACAGACGTGAACATTACATTGGTTGTAAAAAGTTATCATTGAAAGTTATCATTGAAACTGTGGTCCAATAAACCTATTACCATGAACCAATACAGATGTCGATGTAGTTTGGTCTTTCTTGGTCATGCACTCAAGGTAAGAGCACAACAAGTGTTAAATCAACTTGAAGTTAACCCTGTTCTTATATTGTCCCACACTACACTAGCTTTCTAACAATTTCAGTTTGTTACTCTGTGAATAGTTGAAATTTAACATATACTAACACTGCTTGTTGTATTTACTCTTCACTGGCGTCAAGTGTTAAAATTAAACTCCATCAGAATAAATTTGAACTTTAATAGTGACTACATTTGAACAGTATAGTGTAAACATGAATTGTTACACAAAATCAGCTCTGTGTAAATGTTTGGCCAATAATAGAGTTGACTACATTTTACCACAGTAAGGTGTAGACTAGACCAGTGGTGTAAGTACTTTGAAGTAAAAATACTTTAAAGTACTACTTAAGTTGTTTTTTGGGGGTATCTGTACTTTATTTGACTATTTATATTTTTTACAACTTTTACTTTTACTCCACTACATTCCTAAAAAATAATGTACTTTTTACTGCCAAACATTTTCCCTGACACCCAAAAGTACTCATTACATTTTGAATGCTTACAGGGGTGGGCAACTCCAGTCCTCGGGGAGGCCTTAGCAGGACAGGAAAATGGTCAAATTCACAAACTTATCAAGAGAATAAGGTCATCCCTACTGTCTCTGATCTGACGGACTCACTAAACACTAATACATTGTTTGTAAATTATGTCAGTGTTGGAGTGTGGCTATCAGTAAATAAATTAAAAAACAAGAAAAATATGCCATCTGGTTTGCTTAATATAAAGGAATTTAAAACGATTTATACTTTTACTTTTACTTTTTTACTTTTGTGGTCCCGTGTGGCTCAGTTAGTAGAGCATGGCGCTTGCAACGCCAGGGTTGTGGGTTCAATTCCCACTGGGGGACCAGGGTTCAATTCCCACGGGGGGACCAGGGTGAATATGTATGAACTTTCCAATTTGTAAGTCGCTCTGGATAAGAGCATCTGCTAAATGACTTAAATGTAAATGTAATACTTAAAGCAATTACATTTACTTTTCACACTTAAGTATATTAAAATCCAAATACTTTGACTTTTACTCAAGTAGTATTTTACTGGGTAACTTTCACTTGAGTCATTGTCTATTAAGGTATCTTTACTTTTACTCAAGTAGGACAATTGGGTACTTTTTCCAATAATGGAACAGACTAATAGTTATTAAAAGTGCTGTTAAGACATGGCAGCACTTACATGGTTTTCACTTACATGGTTTTTTGAAGCTCACAACCTGGAGTAAACACTGACAACCTGGAGTAAACACTGACAACCTGGAGTAAACACTGACAACCTGGAGTAAACACTGACAACCTGGAGTAAACACTGACAACCTGGAGTAAACACTGAGACAACCTGGAGTAAACACTGACAACCTGGAGTAAACACTGACAACCTGGAGTAAACACTGACAACCTGGAGTAAACACTGACAACCTGGAGTAAACACTGAGACAACCTGGAGTAAACACTGACAACCTGGAGTAAACACAGACAACCTGGAGTAAACACTGAGACAACCTGGAGTAAACACTGAGACAACCTGGAGTAAACACTGAGACAACCTGGAGTAAACACTGAGACAACCTGGAGTAAACACTGACAACCTGGAGTAAACACTGACAACCTGGAGTAAACACTGACAACCTGGAGTAAACACTGAGACAACATCGTGTGGTGCTTGTGTGTTTGCTGGGTAGTAAGGTAAAGATGATATTCTAAGCCTAACTGTCCAACAATGAAGGAGGAACAAAGTTATTATTAGCAGTAAGAGCAATAGCAAGAATCAAGTGATGATCACTCACGCAGCAAACTGAGAGATTCATTGGAAGAAAAAACTAAAAGAAAAGGGGAAAGATAACATTTGTGAATTTTATTTCTCGTCAGCTCCATGTTTCTCACTTTCGCTGTAGACCAAAAGCACCGGGGCCTTTGGGCAACACAATCTCACATTGTTTGTTTCTGAAGGAGTCAATGGGTGAACAGAATTAGGCATCCAGGTCAAAACATGTCTCTTCATTCATCTCATTGGCCTCTATTGCATATTACATCAACGGTTAAAACAAATAAACAGTTCCAGCATGACAATGCACATTACTTAAATACTGAGCCCCTGGGGCCATAATACTGTTTCCAACAACCATCTATACCACTGACAGTCTCTCATAGGCATACCAGCACACATTGTACTATCTTTTTCTAAATGCATTTCATAAGTTTGTATTCCACCTGGAAACAATTTTTTCCTTCACCTTAGCAACCACTGTGGATATGTTTAACCGTTCTGTAAAAACGTAAATGGACGTTTCTATAGCTTGAACGTAACCCAACCCAACCCCAGATGTGCCTGACCATCAGAGATGGTCTGAATTCAAACGTCAATTTAAACATTTGTAAAATTGCAGAATTTGTAACAACACATTGGAATTTAAAACAATGTTTCTGTTATTTTACATTTTGCTATCCAGTAGAGAAATTCAGAGATTTGTGAATTACATTTCGGAATATCAAGTGAACCAATTTCCCTGTAAGTAATAGAAGGAGTCAAATCATTGGAATTTACCCCAAATCTGCCATCTGTACTTGTGATAGAGGGGAAGAGCTGGTACAATACCCAGTACAGTTTCTCTGTGTCCATAATCATGTCGAAACACTGACTGCATCTTTATTTCATAAAGCATCCACCTATAGGTGTGAATCATTACATTTTTTACCCCCAAAACCCAAACTCTGAAGTCATGCAGGAGTGCAGGTTGGTATTGTTCCCTATTGTCATTGACAGAAACTGCTTTAAACTAGAAGCACTTCCCTTGTTCTAGCTATAAATAAACCTTGACCGCTAAGATATATACTATATTCCTATATTTTATATACAGCCATTAACTGGCTGATATAAATCCAGTTTTTTCTATTACGATATTCATCTAAAAAAAAAAAAAAGTACCTGTGCAAATATCCACAAATTGAAGTGTTCACATTTAAGACATTGGCTCCCTCCAGTGGCTCATTATGGGCATTGCCCTAGGGCCCACTGGAAGGAGCTGATTCAAGTCAAAGCAAAGTGCATTGAGGTCTATATTACCTAATGCTAATATACACCACAATGTTATAGGACATAGGACTGACCCTTTTCAGGTCAATAAGTGTGTCTGTCTGTTCTGTACTGTAAAGGGCGGTGAAATGTAGTGGACTAGTATTGTCCTCCTATATAGGGGATCCTGTCATTGGGCAGACAAAACAGCACAAGGAGATTCAGAAGAGATTATTCAACAACGTGTCTGTGAAGCAGATGACAGTTGTGAGTGGTTTTGAAAAAATAAACGACAGGAGGAGGATTGCAAAAACAAACTGACATACAGACAGCAAAAACGCTTGTGATGAAGATCAAACCCTACATGATCACTTTGGTCTGACTGGTTAAATCACCATGAGCAAAAATCCACAACTGAGACCGAGAGCGTTAACAGTAAATAACCAGGCAGACATCTTGGTCTCTGTAGCCTACATGAACATCACAGTACATCCTTTATTCTAATCAGGAGGAGGGTGAGGAAGCCTTTTTGAGGTTCTTATTTTCCAACATTGAACTTTTACTGTATGTAGGCATACTGTAAGAGGAGCAACAGGGAAAACACAGCATACCAGTCACATTGTCTTTATGTCTCTCTCTGTCTCTGTCTCTCTCTGTCTCTATAAATGACTCCTCTGCGTATCTATGCACTTCCCCTACAACCCACAGTAGCCGACCCCACATGAAAAAATACATTAATATACTATGGTAAGAATACTGTACTATTACTATATTATTCACTGTAGTGTTTTGCAGACTTTCCAATAGTATTCAACCGTAGTGTTTTTGCAGACATGACTGTAGTATATACTGCAGTATTTTTGCAGACATGATTTACAGTTTACTATAGTTACATACACCGGATAGGTGCAGTGAAATGTGTTGTTTTACAGGGTTAGCCATAGTAGTATGGCGCCCCTTTAGCAAATTAGGGTTAAATACCTTGCTCAAGGGCACATTGGACAGATTTTTCACCTTGTCAGCTCATGCATTCGAACCAGCAACCTTTCGATTACTGGCCCAATGCTCTAACTGCTAGGCTACTTGCCGCCCTGTAGGAAACCAACAGGACAAACACTAAAATAGCAAATTTTCCATAACCTGTAGGTAGGTAGGAATGGAGTCTGAACGGATACTTTAGAGCTTCTGCTCTTTTATATAACCTGTAGGGAACACAATATATGGTCTATACTTGGCATGTAGGTTTCTCATTCATGGGTGGCACAAATTGGGGTACAGGGTATGGGAATGGGTGAGGTATATGCAAATTAATATTGTAGATTTACTATAGTTAAAAAACTGTAGTGTTTTTGCGGAAAATGTAGTATTTTTGCGGAAATTACTGTAGTATTTACTATAGTATTCTACAGTATACTACAACATGTAAGTACTACACATGATCAATGGATACTACAATATGGAGTTTAGTATTCTACAAAATTCTATAGTAAGCACTACACGATCGAGGGATACTACAGTGTGGAGTATAGTATTCTACAGTATACTACAGTTAACTACATAATTTTATAGTAAGTACTATAGTATTGTATAGTAAACTGTAGCATTTTGTCATGTGGGACAGTCATCAGCAGTAGACAAAACCAGTTTGATCTGAAGTTCACCAATGTCAAAATGCTGAAGGGTGTCAGAGTAGAGGCACCAGTGTGTGTGTAACAGTGGGAATGGGATTGGGTGGTTCCAGTTGCCTCAGAAAAAAACTGATTTTGATGTTCACCTTCAATGTAGTGAGATGGCTGAAGATAAATCGGCATGGCACGGAATAGAAATCAAACAAAATTGCATTGCATCGCATTGCACTGAAAGCAATATGACATATATATATATATACACACATATATATACATACATTAATATACATATATATACACATATATACATATACATATATACATATATGACTTACTCAAATACACAGAAATAAAGTATTTAAAATATAAATACTTAAATAATCATGTACTTCAAACATTGTCTGTTCCAAATTTGGTTCACTAGTATGTCTGACAGCTTTTCATTTTGGCAAAGCCATGTGACATTCAAGGGCACAATGTTCTGCAGTGAACCGCGGTTGCATTTTTTTCCTTTCCAGCCACCCTTTCAGCCATAATACATTGAGTTAGGCTATTTTATGCAGAGGAACTGTAACTCTTTCATGACTTGAATTCAACTTTGCTGAAGAAATGTAAAAGGGATAGATCATATCGTGAGAAGTAGGGGATGAAATGCTTAAAAACAGCTTGATATGATTATTGGTAATGACCAGTTCCAACACAGACATTGATCCCAGCCAATCAGAGGGTTAAAATAGTTTCTCAGGAAAAGGAATGTGCCAATGGAATTACTTTGCAAGGGTGTGTGCAGGAAACCAAATGTACAGGTAGCTAAAGAGGTATGAAGGTGAAAAAGTAGCACTATGAACCACAGTTCTGATCTACATAGATTACGTTTTCATATTGCCGCTGATGGAGCATGATGTATACCAAAGTGTATACTACCTGATCCTATACATTAATAAAACAGCTTATTACGGTGTGGGTTGTACAATACTACAAAACTGAAACCTATATCCGTCCAGTTTATATTTGTCATGTGCAATAAGACTTACTGAGAAAGATTCATGGTGTGTCCGAGAAAACATCCCCATCTGCTACTTTATTCAGTTGATGATATTGTAAGTGGAAAATGGATGTGAATGTTACCATTGGCTGGTTCAAAGTGTCTGTCAACTCCTCTGTCATTGCCAATAATTCAATCCCACCCATACCATGCACACAATGAAAAACAGAGCAACTTTTCAGGCCACTTGTCAAATCATTGAGTTAACTGTCTCCCTATTTGTGCATGTTGTCCACTGGCGACAAGTCCTTGGATAATCACTTAATCCATATTAATGTTCAAATGGGAGAAGAATGACCAAAAACACATACAGTGACACGCAGAAGACAATCAAAGACAATCAAAGACGGCGAGACACAAGAAATGTTTACGATAGTGTCGGTTCGGAGGTGGTGATGGTTAAAAACCACAATGATACCAATCATAAAAGTAATAGTCATTATGGCTAGAGTTAACAATACAAAATATGAAGCTGGATTTCTCTCTGGTTCGGATCCAGTGGATGAAGTTGGGGGGAGGGGATGCTTGAGTCTGTGTGGCGTGGGGGGTTTGGGTGGTGAGGTTGAGACTGGTGTGGAGAGGGGTAGGTCTTTAGCCACGTAAGAGACAGGAGGAAATGTATTTATCTCCAGCCCCAAGTCCCTTTATCTATTTCTCTTTCCATCCTTCTCAACCCCCATTATATTCAGAGTTCGAGGTCCTTCGAGATTTGCGTGGCGATGTCCCGGAAAGCAAGTGGTGCCCCCCAGAGTCGCGTGTACCGCACCCCGTTGGAAGACTCATTGTTGGCGGCGCTGCCCCCTGTGGAGAGGTGGCACACCTCGGCCTCAAAGGCCACTTGACCACTGGCCGCCCCGTGGGTGCAGGAGAGCAGAAAGGGGCCGGCATGGTGGACCTGGCAGCCACAACCCCGTGCCGCCTCCCGCAGGGCCAGCACCACCTCCGCCGGGTCCCGCCGCCCCCCAGGTCCTCTCAGATCCCAGCCACGTCCGACTGCCCAGGGCTCGGACGCTTTTTGATGCCCAGGTAAATGGCGACTGGAGGCCAGAAAGGGACAGAAAAGTAGGAGAAAGGACAGAGGTGTGGAAGAGTAGAGGAAAAAGGAGGAGAGAACAGCTGTTAGAGGGAAAGGGGTAGTAAATGTGGGTAAGAAGAAAAACTTGTGACGGGTTGTTGAATCTAAACTTGAATGTCCAGTTAAGGTGTGTAAGTTTACTGTCTGAAACATGAGTTCTAGATGGGTTGACGAAGGGCTGCCGGATATACTGACCTTGTGACATATACTGACCTTGTGACCGCAGATCGGCAGATTCCCTCAGGTTCATTTGTGACCCTGCGTAGAGAACAAACACACACGCACACGCACACGCACACACACACACACACACACACACACACACACACAGTTAAAGGGGGAATCGGAGAGGTGATTTATGGGAGATGCAGTTCCATGTCCACCAAGTACACAGTCATCATCCATCCAGAATACAGTGAAGCCATTCAAAAAGAAAGGAAAATAAATCAGAGTGAGGAAAAGCAAACAACAACAGCAACAAAATCCTCCAGGTGTTCATGGGTTGCATGTTGCCTCACAATATTATTATGAAAGTTCTATTGACTTCTGAGTCATTGTTTTACTCAATGCATTGTCAATTGGCGTTGATGAAGATTTAGTCGAAAGTGCGTTATAGTGGCTTGGAAATACGATGTCATTTCTAAAGGAGACACATAATGAGAAGGAAAACCTTTTGTCATCATTGTGATGTCGTCAGATTAACTTTAGATGCAGTATAACCACAAATAGAACAAGGAGCCATATGTTTCACCAGATGTATGAATCTGAACCTTCCGGTTTGAAGTTCCACTCCCCACCAAATATGGTGAGGAGAAAGCACCAGTGGCCGGCAGTGGAAGAACATGGAGCTAGATGGAATTGGGCCGACATGCACATTTTCTCAGCGATTAAACATTTCATCTGAATACAGTTTGCTTTTCACAAAACAATAATCTGTTATGAACAGAGTTGACTAAGTCTTGTAGACTGTCCAGGAATCAACTGTCATTCAAAATAAAACAAGGTAGATGGAGTCACAGGAAGACCTTATGCACTAGGATGGTGCCCCTGGAACAAATCATTATTTTAACGCAAGCCCTTACGTATAATAAAAGGATAAAGTTGTAAAATGTGTTGTTGTTTAGAAGGAGGACAATGGCGAATTGAGTTACTGCACACACGCAGTTCACAGAGTAGGCATTTCCTAACGGAAATATGCAAACACATGCTAGAACGCGGCATAAGGATCTTGCTAGCTCGTGCTTGGCTCTGCCCACTATGCTTAATTTGCTCCCATTGGAAACGACAGGTTGTGGTGTATCTTGGTTTAGTTATAAAAAAATATTTGGTAAAATGTTAGTGAGCCTGTCACGACTTCTGCCGAAGTCGATGCCTCTCCTTGTTCGGGTGGTGCTTGGCGGTCGACGTCACCGGTTTTCTAGCCATCATTGATCCATTTTTAATTTTCCATCGGTTTTGTCTCGTCTTCAGAGACACCACCCTCAGGGCTTTGAAGGCATGGAGACATTGGCTTGAGGGGGCTAAACACCCTTTTCTCATCTGGACTGACCATTGCAATCTGGAGTACATCCGGGAAGCGAGGAGACTGAATCCTCGTCAGGCAGGGTGGGCCATGTTTTTCACCCGTTTTGTGTTTACCCTCTCTTATAGACCAGGCTCCCAGAACGTGAAGGCAGACGCACTGTCCCGGCTGTATGAGACATAGGAGCGGTCCATGGATCCCACTCCCATACTCCCAGCCTCTTGTTTGGTGGCGCCGGTAGTGTGGGAGCTGGACGCGGACATTGAGCAGGCGTCACGTGCAGAGCCCTCTCCCACTCAGTGTCCAGCTGGGCATCTGTACGTTCCGTCTGCTGTTCGTGACCGACTGATCTATTGGGCCCACACGTCACCCTCCTCTGGTCATCCTGGGATAGGTCGGACGGTGCGCTGTCTTGATGGGAGGTACTGGTGGCCCACTTTAGCTAAGGGCGTGAGGATTTATGTTTCCTCCTGCTCAGTGTGCGCCCAGAGCAAGGCTGCTAGACACCTGCCCAGAGGTAAGTTACAACCCTCACGTTCCACAACGACCGTGGTCACACCTGTCGGTGGATTTCTTAACTGATCTTCCACCTTCACAGGGTAACACCACGATCCTGGTCGTTGTGGATCGTTTTTCTAAGTCCTGTCGTCTCCTCCCTTTGCACGGTCTCCCTACGGCCTTACAAACTGTGGAGGCTCTGTTTACACACTGCCTGAGGATATAGTGTCTGATCGGGGTCCCCAGTTCACGTCAAGGGTCTGGAAGGCGTTCATGGAACGTCTGGGGGTCTCGGTCAGTCTTACCTCAGGTTTTCACCCCGAGAGTAATGGGCAGGTGGAGAGAGTTAACCAGGATGTGGGTAGGTTTCTGAGGTCTTATTGCCAGGACCGGCCGGAGGAGTGGGCGAAATTCGTGCCCTGGGCAGAGATGGCCCAAAACTCACTACGCCACTCCTCCACTAACCTTTCTCCCTTTCAATGTGTATTAGGGTATCAGCCGGTTCTGGCTCCATGGCATCAGAGTCAGACCGAAGCTCCTGCGGAGGAAACCTGGGAGGCCTCCCACGTTCACCTCCAGCGCTCCATACTGCGCCAGAAAGTTGGCACAGACCGTCACCGCAGTGAGGCCCCGGTGTTCGCACCAGGGGACAGGGTCTGGCTCTCGACCCGAAACCTGCCCCTACGCCTGCCCTGCCGGAAGCTGGGTCTGCGGTTTGTGGGGCCGTTTAAAGTCCTGAGGAGAGTGAACGAGGTATGTTATAGGTTACAGCTACCCACTAATTACCGTATTAACCCCTCGTTCCGTGTGTCTCTCCTCAGGCCGGTGGTGGCTGGCCCGCTCCAGGAGACTGAAGTGCGGGATGTTCCTCCGCCCCCTCTGGACATCGAGGGGCGTACTCCGTTCGATCCATTTTGGATTCGAGACGTCGGGCGAGGGGCCTTCAGTACCTCGTGTACTCGGAGGGGTACAGTCCGGAGGAGAGAAGCTGGGTTCCGGTGGAGGACGTGTTAGATCCTTCCATGCTGCGACAATTCCACCGTTTCCATCCGGATCGCCCTGCGCCTCGCCCTCCGGGTCGTCCCCAAGGCCGGTGTTGACGCGCTGCTGGAGCCGCGCATCAGGGAGGGGGGTACTGTCACGACTTCTGCCGAAGTCGATGCCTCTCCTTGTTCGGGTGGTGCTCGGCGGTCGACGTCACCGGTCTTCTAGCCATCATTGATCCATTTTTCATTTTCCATTGGTTTTGTCTCGTCTTCCTACACACCTGGTTTCAATCCCATTAATTACCTGTTGTGTATTTAACCCTCTGTTTCCCATCATGTCTTTGTCAGAGATTGTTTTATGTTCAGTGTCGTGTTGTTTGTATTTGGTGCTCGACGGGTTCTCCTACCCAATTTGTTTCATTTGTATTTATGGTTTTGGAGTTATGTTTTGTTTTATTAAATTACTCAATTTTACCAAGTTTAATTCTCCTGCGCCTGACTTCCCTGCCACCTATACACACGAATTGTGACAGAGCCTCCGTTCAGATGGCGTGACACGACTGGGTGACGTAAGTGCAACCCATGAATACGGGTCAGAGTATGGAGTGATATTACTGCAATATGACCCCGTATCAGAGGCCCTGACTCGCACAACAGAGTCAACTAATAAGGCTGTATCAATATAAAACATAAAAAAACAACCCCATGCTTCTCATATTGTGTTTGTTCAGTGGGAACAGTGAATCTGTACTGATATGATTGTACTCCACGTCTTTTAGGGTGCGGTAGGAGAATCCACAGCAGTGTAAATGTTGGTGCATTCTGTGACACCAACTGTACGTCACTATCAATTCCACCACACAACAAAGACAGTCCGCATGTCCAGGAATCAACTGTCATTCAAAATAAAACAAGGTAGATGGAGTCACAGGAAGACCTTATGCACTAGGATGGTGCCCCTGGAACAAATCATTATTTTAACGCAAGCCCTTACGTATAATAAAAGGATAAATAACACTTTCATAACATATCATAGGTGTCAGTTTATGACAACTAAGACCATGTTTACTGTTTATCAGCCAATTGTCTAGCAAAACTGCCATAGCTAATTCATTGTTTGTGTCATGTTAAGTCATTGTTATGACAGTGTTATGTATCCCAGGCATGCCAAAGGAATGAACCAAAAAGCAGTGTGAGAGAGCTATGGAATAAAGACAAGTAGGTAGACACACAGGCCTACAGATAGACAGACAAACAGGCATGCATACAGACACACAGCGACAGACACACAGGCCTACAGATAGACAGACAAACAGGCATGCATACAGACAGACAGAGACAGACACACAGGCCTACAGATAGACAGACAAACAGGCATGCATACAGCCACACAGAGACAGACACACAGTCATACAGATAGACAGACAAACAGGCGTGCATACAGACAGACAGAGACAGACAAACAGGCATGCATACAGACAGACAGAGACAGACACACAGTCATACAGATAGACAGACAAACAGGCATGCATACAGACAGACAGAGACAGACACACAGGCATACAGATAGACAGACAAACAGGCATGCATACAGACAGACAAAGACAGACACACAGTCATACAGATAGACAGACAAACAGGCATGCATACAGACAGACAGAGACAGACATACAGGCCTACAGATAGACAGACAAACAGGCATGCATGCATACAGACAGAGACAGACATACAGGCCTACAGATAGACAGACAAACAGGCATGCATGCATACAGACAGAGACAGACATACAGGCCTACAGATAGACAGACAAACAGGCATGCATACAGACAGAGACAGACATACAGGCCTACAGATAGACAGACAAACAGGCATGCATACAGACAGAGACAGACATACAGGCCTACAGATAGACAGACAAACAGGCATGCATACAGACAGAGACAGACATACAGGCCTACAGATAGACAGACAAACAGGCATGCATACAGACAGACAGAGACAGACAGACATACAGGCCTACAGATAGACAGGTAAGGCAGACAGACATACAGACAGGTAAGACAGACAGGCATACAGACAAGTAAGGCGTACAGAGAGACAGGCATACAGACAGGCATACCGACAGGCATACAGACAGGCCTACAGACAGGCCTACAGACATGCCTACAGACAGGCCTACAGACAGACATGCAGACAGACAGGTAAGGCATACAGACAGACGGACATACAGACAGGCATACCGACAGGCATACAGACAGGCATACAGACAGACAGGCATACAGACAGGTATACAGGCAGGCATATAGACAGACAGACAGACCGACCGACAGGCATACAGACAGGCATACAGACAGACATACAGACAGGTAAGTACTAGGCACATGGGAAGTTAGAGAAAGGAAGTCATACAGACAGACATGTCAGTAAGACATACACAGACAGATAGGCAGACATACAGACAGACACAAAGGTATGTAACAGAAAGGCAAACAGATAGGTACAGTACCAGTCAAAAGTTTGAACACACCTACTCATTCAAGAGTTTTTCATTATTTTACTATTTTCTACATTGTAGAATAATAGTGAAGATATCAAAACTATGAAATAACACACATGGATTAATGTAGTAACCAAAAAAGTCTTAACCAAATCAAAATATATTTTATGTTTGAGATTCTTCAAAGTAGCTACGCTTTGCCTGATGACAGCTTTGCACACTCTTGGCATTCTCTCAACCAGCTTCATGAGGTAGTCACCTGGAATACATTTCAATTAACAGGTATGCCTTGTTAAAAGTTAACAAGGTAGGGGTGGTATAGGTAGGGGTGTTGTGACAAGGTAGGGATGGTATACAGAAGATAGCCCTATTTGGTAAAAGACCAAGTCCATATTATGGCAAGAACAGCTCAAATAAACAAAGACAAACGACAGTCCGTCATTACAGCCAATTCGGAAAATTTCAAGAACTTTGAAAGTTTCTTCAAGTACAGTCGCAAAAACCATCAAGCACTATGATGAAACTGGCTCTCATGAGGATCGCCACAGGAAAGGATGACCCAGAGTTACCTCTGCTGCAGAGGATAAGTTCATTAGAGTTAACTGCACCTCAGATTGCAGCCCAAATGAATGCCTCACAGAGTTCAAATAACAGACACATCTCAACATCAACTGTTCAGAGGAGACTGTGTGAATCAGGCCATCATGGTCGAATTGCTGCAAAGAAACTATTACTAAAGGACACCATAAGAAGAAGAGACTTGCTTTGGCCAAGAAACACGAGCAATGGACATTAGACCGGTGGAAATCTGTCCTTTGGTCTGATTTTTGGTTCCAACCACCATGTCTTTGTTAGACGCAGAGTCGGTGAACGGAATATCTCCCTATGTGTGGTTCCCACTGTGAAGCATTGAGGAGGAGGTGTGATGGTGTGGGGGAGCTTTGCTGGTAACACTGTCTGTGATTTATTTAGAATTCAAGGCACACTGAACCAGCATGGGTACCACAGCATTCTACAGCGATACACCATCCCATCTGGTTTGCACTTACTGAGATTATCATTTGTTTTTCAACAGGACAATGACCCAACACACCTTCAGGCTGTGTAAGGGATATTTGACCAAGAAGCAGAGGGATGGAGAGCTGCATCAGATGACCTGGCCTACACAATCACCCGACCTCAACCCAATTGAGATGGTTTGGGATGAGTTGGACCGCAGATTTAAGGAAAAGCAGCCAACAAGTGCTCAGCATATGTGGGAACTCCTTCAAGACTGTTGGAAAAGCATTCCTCATGAACCTGGTTGCTCAGAATGCCAAGAGTGTGCAAAGCTGTCATCAAGGCAAAGGGTGGCTACTTTGAGGAATCTAGCATATATTTTGATTTGTTTAACACTTTTTTGGTTACAACATGATTTATTATGTGTTATTTCATAGTTTTGAGTAGGTGTGTCCAAACTTTTGACTGGTACTGTAAGTAAACAGGAACGCAGTCACACACACACACACACACACACACACACACACACACACACACACACACACACACACACACACACACACACACACACACACACACACACACACACACACACACACACACACACACACAGTGTTAGTATGTCCAGAAGGCAGGCAGGCAGGCAGGCAGGCAGGCAGGCAGGCAGGCAGGCAGGTAGGTAGGCAGGCAGGCAGGCAGGCAGGCAGGCAGGCAGGCAGGCAGGCAGGCAGGCAGGCAGGCAGGCAGGCAGGCAGGCAGGCCGACAGAGAGAAGCCAGAGACATGGGAACTTACTAACTGTTTTTGATCCCTGGGGAAGGGTACAACCCGAGACTGATTTGTTTGAACCCTGGCGCTTAGAGGGTTCTAGATTGACCCTGATGTAAGGAGAGGAAGAGCAAAAGAGAGAGATAGAAAAAGAAATGGGAGAGGAAGGGGAGAAAGAGAATATAATTGAATCATGGCCAAAGGAATGGTGGATAACAGCGCAGCTGTAGCTGATTGGCATGGAGGAAGCATATGTTTCATTACATTACATATATGTGATTATACTGTATATTATAGCTGATTCCAGGGAGAGCTGGGTAAGCTCCGTTTCCAATGTCAGGGCCCGGGGCAGTGGTCTGTAACTTTGTGTAACAGAAAATTATCAACCGTGATCTTCTTGAACAAATTCAGTTAGTTAAGTTAGTTAAATTCAGTCCCCCGTTTCCCCTTCTAAACACGACCCTGGTCCACGACTACCTGCTTGTGAGTTTGGAGGCAGGTGTTACGGAGGTGACTACTACTATTCACTAAGGTGATTGTCTCCTGCATTTGGAGGCAAACGTTACTGAGGTGAGTGTTGCGGAGGTGAACGATTACCTGCGCGTGAGTATGGAGGCAGGTGTTACGGAGGTGACTACTACAATTCACTAAGGTGATTGTCCCCTGCATTTGGAGGCAAGTGATATGGAGTGGACTGTTATGGAGGTGACCGTTAAGGAGGTGACCGCTTACCTGCGTGTGAGTTTGGAGGTGAGCTTGGTGAAGAGGTTGGAGGTGGCACGGCTGCGGGCGTGCGGCAGGGGACTTGCATCATGGTGGGACAGAGTGGGGGAGGTAGGCGGGGCCGAGTAGACGGGCGGGCCCCGGTCTCTCAGCTGGCCCCCGTGGAAGGTGCTTCGAATGGTGGAGCCCCGTGTCAGACGGCAGCGCTCGCTAGATGAGGAGGAGGCCCCGGCCCCAGAGATGCTCAGGCTGGAGGGGGATGTGGGGGGCAGGCGGTGGGACAGGGAGCTGGAGCAGAGAGACAATTAGAATTAGACAAATGTTACTGTCCACACTAAGTGGAAGCTTGTTTTCGTCTTCACAATAACATGGTTGACAAAAAACAACACTAGAAACGGGGCACCAGGTAGCCTAGCAGTTAGAGAGGTGATCCAGCAGCCAGAAGGTTGCCAGTTCAAATCCCGGGTCCAACGGGAAAAGTCTGTCGGAAGTGACCTGGCAGGAAATGGGAAGTGATCTGGCAACCAACCGGAGAGTTGCTGGTATCAAATCCTAGATGCCATTGCCTGCCGTTGTCCCCTTCAGCAAGGCACTCAACCCCCCACAACAACAGCTCCCCGGGCGCTCAGTCTGGCAGCCCCCCGCACCTCTCCAAAGGCCTGTATGTATGTGTGTCTTTCGTATGAGTTGGTTAAAGGAGAAGTTTTGTTTTTAACAATCAAATCTCATTTTTTTATGTAAATGGAATGTTATAGATGGGTCCAGACACCTATTCTGTGATTTCACTTGTTTTTGAGAAATTTACCCCAAACAGAAAATCCCCCACTGGGCACAGATGTAGACTCAACCTCTATTCTATGTTGGTTCAACATAACTTCATTGAAATTTAACCAGTGTGTGCCTAGTGGACACGTCATCCTCCTTGTGTAGTATGGGGGCCCTTAAAAAACATGAACAAAGGATCCAAAAACACCCAAATACTTATTTTTAGATACAGCAAATCTCTCAGTATAGTAATGCAGTTCTTTAGATGTTGTACACATGAAATTGTGTCATTCCGAACTTATCCGCAACATTATATTCCCTTTTGTGCGACTCAAGCCATTTCCGCTATCCAGCTGTTCAATTCTCCATGTAGCCCGCTGCTACAGGTAAACTCCAAAATATAGGAAACACCAACATAAAGTGTCTTAATAATGTGCCTTGGCATAGACTCTACAAGTGTCTGGAATTTCCTGTATGGAAGGGAGGTTGAAGAAGACAAAGGTTAAGACAATGCGATTCTAATATCCCATTACTATTTGAAACAAATGGTACCAGCTATGCTAGTTAGCAACAGCGCTGGTAGTTACAACGGGGCTGGTCCCACATTTGTGACGACATTGTTGTCATGACTCCGACCGAAGGTGACTCCCATTCCCGTTCGGGTGGCGCTCGGCGGTCGTCGTCGCCGGCCTACTAGCTGCCACTGACTCTTTTTCCTCCCCCTCCTTATGTGTTTATTTGTTACACCTGTGTTTAGGTGATTATACTTAGTTGGGCTTTATTAGTCAGCCAGCCCGTAAGTTTCTTTGTGCGGGATTGATCAGTTGTACCTTGGTATCGGGAGTAGACGAACGTATTGTTTATTTCGTTCGTAGAGTGTATTTGGACTGGTTTTTCGTCCCCCGTGTATGGGGCATTTGTTTGTACACCCAGTGTTTCGTGGGGACGTTGTTTACCGTGTGTGCATTAAAAGCACTATATTGAACTCTCTGTTGTTCCTGTGCCTGACTTCACACCCCCCGACACCCAGAGTGTTACAATTGTATACCACATTTACTCAAGTGTTTCCTTTATTTTAGCAGTTACCTGTAGAATGGATGTAAAGGTTTCGCTCGAGTAGCAAAAAAATGGAATATAATGTTGCGGATAAAATTAAGAATTACACAATTTCATGTGTACACCAAAAAAGACCTGCTTCACTATTCTGAGAGCTTAGCAGTTTCTAAAAATAAGTATTGGATGTTTTTGGAGCCTTTGTTCATGTTTTTTCGGAGCCCCCATACTACACAATGAGAATGAGGAAGTGCCCACACACTAGGATGAGGAAGTGATTCGCTGTTTGGGGAAAATGTCTAAAAAAACAAGTGAAATCACAAAAAAGTTGTCTGGACACTTCTATAACATACAATTTACGGTACAAGTCAAAAGTTTGGACACACTTACTCATTCAAGGGTCTTTCTTTATTTTTACTATTTTCTACATTGTAGAATAATAGTGAAGACATCTAAACTATGAAATAACACATATGGAATCATGTAGTAACAAAAAAAGTGTTAAACAAATATATTTTAATTTTGAGATTCTTCAAAAGCCTTGACAGCTTTGCAGACTCTTGGCATTCTCTCAACCAGCTTCATGAGGTAGTCACTTGGAAAGCCTTGCAATTAACAGATGTGCCTTGTTAAAAGTACATTTTGAAATGTATTTTCTTCTTAATGCGTTTGAGCCAATTAGTTGTGTTGTGACAAGGTAGGGGTGGTATACAGAAGATAGCCCTATTTGGTAAAAGACCAAGTCCATATTTTGGCAAGAACAGCTAAAATAAGCAAAGAGAAACGACAGTCCATCCTTACTTTAAGACATGAAGGTCAGTCAATGAGGAAAATTTCAAGAACTTTGAAAGTTACTTCAAATGCAGTCGTAAAAACCATCAAGCATTATGATGAAACTGTCTCTTATGACAACCGCCACAGGAAAGAAAGACCCAGATTTACCTCTGCTGCAGACGATAAGTTCATTAGAGTTACCAGCCTCAGAAATTGCAGCCCAAATAAAAGCTTCACAGAGTTCAAGTAACAGACACATCTCAACATCAACTGTTCAGAAGAGACTGCGTGAATCAGGCCTTCATGGACGATTTGCTGCAAAGAAAACACTACTAAAGGACACAAACAAGAAGAAGAGACTTGCTTGGGCCAAGAAACACGAGCAATGGACATTTGACCGGTGGAAATATGTCCTTTGGTCTGATTAGTCCAAAACTGAGATTTTTGGATCCAACTGCTTTGTCTTTATGAGACGCAGAGTAGGTGAACAGATGATCGCCGCATGTGTAGTTCCCACCGTGAAGCATGGAGGAGGTGGTGTGATGGTGTGGGGGTGCTTTGCTGGTGACACTGTCTGTGATTTATTTAGAATTCAAGGTACGCTTAACCAGCATGGCTACCACAGCATTCCCATATGGTTTGTGCTTAGTGGGACTATCATTTGTTTTTGGTACAAATCATTCCTTAAGTTCTGACCTCAGCTGAATCTGGTAATGAATGGTGTGGCTGTTGAACAAGTTGAGGAGACTAAATTACTTGCAGTTACTTTAGATTGTAAACTGTCATGGTCAAAACATATAGATTCAATGGTTGTAAAGATGGGGAGGGGTCTGTCCGTAATAAAGAGATGCTCTGCTTTTTTGACACCACACTCCAAAAAGCAAGTTCTGCAGGCTCTAGTTTTGTCTAATCTTGATTATTGTTCAGTCGTGTGGTCCAGTGTGCTAAGGAAAGACCTAGTTAAGTTGCAGCTGGCCCAAAACAGAGCGGCACGTTTTGCTCTTAATTGTAATCAGAGGGCTGATATAAATACGATGCATGCCAGTCTCTCTTGGCTAAGAGTTGAGGAGAGACTAACTGCATCACTTCTTTTTATAAGAAACATGAATGTGTTGAAAATCCCAAATTGTTTGCATAGTCAGCATACACACAGCTCTGACACTCACACTTACCCCACCAGACATGCCACCAGGGTTCTTTTCACAGTCCCCAAATCCAGAACAAATTCAAGAAAGTATTATATAGAGCCCTAATTGCATGGAACTTCCTTCCATTTCATATTGGTCAAATAAACAGCAAACCTGGTTTCAAAAAACAGATAAAGCAACACCTCGCGGCGCAACGCCTCTCCCCTAATTGACCTAGATAGTTTGTGTGTATGCATTGATATGAAGGCTACGTGTGCCTTTAAAACAAATCTATGTAGTTCTGTCTTTGAGCTGTTCTTGTCTATTGATGTTCTGTATTATGTCATTCTGTATTATGTTTCATGTTTTGTGTGGACCCCAAGAAGAGAAGCTGCTGCTTTTGCAACAGCTAATGGGGATCCTATTAAAATACCAAATACCAAACTGGACAATCACCCAACACACCTCCAGGCTGTGTAAGGGCTATTTGACCAAGGAGAGTGATTGAGTGCTGCGTCAGATGACCTGGCCTCCACAATCACCCGACCTCAACCAAATTGAGATTGTTTGGAATGAGTTGGACAGCAGAGTGAAGGAAAAGCAGCCAACAAGTGCTCAGCATATGTGGGAACTCATTCAAAACTGTTGGAAAAGCATTCTAGGTGAACCTGGTAGAGAAAATGCCAAGAGTGTGCAAAGCTGTCATCAAAGCACGTTTGTTGTTGTTGAACGCTGTCGTACTCCGAAACTGAAACCTGAACTAAAGACCTCAATTTAAAAGCTGACAGTGTTTTTATATACTTTTATTTTATTTTTAATCCTGCGGCTCTGTTGGGCTAAATTGCTGTCAGCGCTGCTATCTGTCCCGGGATCCTGCCAGATTCCGTATAGGGGGAGAGACGCGAAAGCCCAGCTAGCCTAGCTGGCTCGGCGGTCTCAAATGGAGGCCGCTATTGAACGTGTCCAACGTTGCAGGAGCTGAGTTTACTTTGCTTTGTTCCGGGACAATGTGGACCATGTTGACTTCAATGTAGCAACTGCTTGCTAGGCGGAGGACTACAGGAGCGAAGTAGCTACTCTTAGCAAGCAAGAAGAAAACCTACATAAGCTACTGGGGAACCCATGCCCACCTACTATTTATTTTCTCCACAGCCGACTGGCCAGTGCTAGGCAGGGTTCCATCCCCGAAGGGGTCTCCCCCTTCCTTGGAGAACAGAGCTGATCTCAACCCAACCAACCAGCCATGGAGGTACGTCACTCGCCGTGGAAGTGGCAACGGGGGTCTTCATGGAGATGTTGAGCCCGGAACTGACACAGACCAGAAACAGCTTTGCCGTCTTGGATCCAGAGGTTCCCGCGTCTTCGTCCGTGGTGGCTTCCCAATCAAGATCGGATCCGGAGGTACCTGCATCTTCGTTCTCGGCTCTGTCTCCCTCTCCGGTGACTTCTACCTCGGGTTCAGATCCTCGGAGCTCCCAGACTGTGAGGCTGCCTGAGAGACCGGCCCATTCAACATCACCAGCTGTCATCAAAGGCAGCTCTATGGTGAGAAACATCTCGGTCCCCAAGGCAAAAAACCTGTGCTACACAGCAGCACGAGTTCATGGCATAATAAGGCTGCTTCCGAGTGTTCTACCACAGATGCCGGGAGCTGACACTGTCGTAGTCCATTTGGGGTCAAACGACATCAGGAGGGCTATGTAACGATTTTCCTCCTCTTCAGACGAGGAGTATGAAGCGTGGTAAGTGTCCATTTTAATTTATTCAAACTGAACACTAAAAAATACAAAATAACAAAGTGAATGATACAAACGAAAATCTAAACAGTCCCGAAAGGTGCAAACACAAAACAGGAAACAATCACCCACAACACACAATAGAAAACAGGCTACCTAAATATGGCTCCCAATCAGAGACAACGACTGACACCTGCCTCTGACTGAGAACCATACTAGGCCAAACACATTGAAAATTACCTACAGAACAAAACATAGAAAAACAACATAGAATGCCCACCCCAACTCACGCCCTGACCAAACTAAAATAAAGACATAAAAAAGGAACTAAGGTCAGAACGTGACAGTACCCCCCCCCCCCCCCCAAAGGCGCGGACTCCGGCCGCAAAACCTGAACCTATAGGGGAGGGTCTGGGTGGGCATTTACCACGGTGGCGGCTCTGGAGCGGGACGTGGACCCCACTTCACCATAGTCTCGGCCCACTTATGTGGCACCTTAGGAGTAGCGACCCTCGCCACCGACTCCGGATTGGAGACCCTAGTAGAGGGCACCACTGGACTGAGGAGCGCCTCTGGACTGACGGGCGCCTCTGGACTGACGGGCGCCTCTGGACTGGCGGGCGGCTCTGGCCGCTCCGGACTAGCGGGCGGCTCTGGCAGCTCCGGACTGGCGGGCGGCTCTGGCAGCTCCGGACTGGCGGGCGGCTCTGGTAGCTCCGGACTGGCGGGCAGCTCTGGCTTGGAGAGAGAACCTGGAGGGAGGAGACGGAGAGACAACCTGGTGCGTGGGGCTGCCACAGGACCCACCAGGCTGGGGAGACCCACAGAAGGCCTGGTGCTTGGAGGAGGCACCGGAAGGACCGGGCTGTGGGGGAGCACTGGAGCTCTGGTGCGCAGCCTGGCACCACTCCCCCAGGCTGGATGACTACTCTAGCCCGGACCCTCCAGAGTGCAGGCACAGGTTGAACCGGGCTGTGGGTGAGCACTGAAGATCTGGAGCATACTACGCGCACCTCTCCCTTAGGCTCAATTCCCACATTCGCCCGGCACGAGCGGAGCGCAGGCATAGGACACACTGCACCCTCCCAGCCCCCCGGAGACACAGCACACAGAGCCGGCGCAGGATACCCTGGACCGAAACGGCGTACCGGAGACCAGACACGCTGAGCCGGCACAATACGCCCTGGCTGGATGCCCACACTCGCATGACACTTTCGGGGGCTGTCCTATAGCGCACCGGGCTATGGGCGCGTACTGTCGACACCGTGCGCTTAACCGCATAACACGGTGCCTGACCAGTACAACGCTGCTTACGATAAGCACGAGGAGGGGTCCATGAAGTCAATACAAGGTCCATGAAGTCAATAACTTGCCTGTAACAGATGACATTCATATTCTGACTATCTCTGAAACTCACTTAGATAATACCTTTGATGATACAGTGGTAGCAATACATGGTTATAACATCTACCAAAAAGACAGAAATGCCAACGGAGGCGGTGTTGCGGTCTATATTCAGAACCACATTCCTGTAAAGCTTAGATACAATCTAATGTTAAATACTGTTGATATGGCTACAGGTTAATCCGCCTCACCTAAAGCCCATTCTTGTGGGAAGCTATTATAGACCACCAAATGCTAACAGTCAGTATCTTGATAATATGTGTGAAATGCTTGATAATGTATGTGATATCAACAGAGAAGTATATTTTCTGGGTGATTTAAATATTGACTGGCTATCATCAAGCTGCCCACTCACTCAGTAGATCTCTCCAGCATGGTGAGTACTGTGCCTGTTCTAAGAACCAAGTCTCCTGTGTGTCCCTCCAGTCCGGACGCTCCAGAGCCTCCCGCCAGTCCGGACCCTCCAGAGCCGCCCGTCTGTCCTGAGCCGCCCGTCTGTCCTGAGCCGCCCGTCTGTCCTGAGCCGCCTGAGCCGCCTGTCAGTCAGGAGCCGCCTGAGCCGCCCGTCAGTCAGGAGCCGCCCATCAGTCAGGAGCCGCCTGTCAGTCAGGAGCTGCCTGAGCAGTCCGTCAGTCAGGAGCTGCCAGAGCCGCCTGCCAGTCCGGATCTGCCAGAGTCTCCCTCCAGTCTGGATCTGCCAGAGTCTCCCTCCAGTCCGGATCTGCCAGAGTCTCCCTCCAGTCCGGATCTGCCAGAGTCTCCCTCCAGTCCGGATCTGCCAGAGTCTCCCTCCAGTCCGGATCTGCCAGAGTCTCCCTCCAGTCCGGATCTGCCAGAGTCTCCCTCCAGTCCGGATCTGCCAGAGTCTCCCTCCAGTCCGGATCTGCTAGAGCCGCCCGTCAGTCCAGAGGCGCCACTCACTCTAGACTCAACCATCAGTCCAGTGGCGTCCTCTAGTCCGGGGTCGGTGGTGAGGGTTCCCGCTCCAGAGACATTACGTAAGTGGGCCGAGTCAGAAGTGGAGCGGGGTCCACGTCCCGCACCAGAACCGCCACCGAGGAGTTATGCCCACCCAGACCCTCCCATATAGGCTTAGGTGTGCGGCCAGGAGTCCGCACCTTTGGGGCGGGGGGGGGGGGGGGGGGGTACTGTCACGCCCTGACCTTAGTATTCTTTGTTTTCTTTATTATTTTGGTTTATGGGGTTGTTACCAGTCTAGGGGTTTTGTATGTCTATGGTTGCCTAGATTGGTTCTCAAATAGAGGCAGCTGTTTATCGTTGTCTCTGATTGGGAAACATATTTAGGCAGCCATATTCCTTGAGTATTTTGTGGGTGAATATCTATGTCTATGTTTAGTTGCTTGTGTCAACACTTTGATTATATAGCTTCACGTTCATTTTGTTGTTTTTGTATAGTTCATTCCGTGTTCTTTCTTTATTAAAAGAAGATGCATTCCAGTCACGCTGCGCTTTGGTCTCATCGCTATAACGAACGTGACAAAGATGTAGTGATCACAACATAATAGCCATATTATGAAAATCAAAGTTCCAAAGGCTGGGCCTAATATAGTGTATAAGAGGTCATAAACTCAGCAAAAAAAGAAACATCCTTTTTTCAGGACCCTGTCTTTCAAAGATAATTTTAAAAAATCCAAATAACGTCACAGATCTTAATTTTAAAGGGTTTCCCATGCTTGTTCAATGAACCATAAACAATTAATGAACATGCACCGGTGGAACGGTCGTTAAGATGCTAACAGCTTACAGACGGTAGGCAATTAAGGTCTTAGGACACTAAAGAGGCCTTTCTACAGACTCTGAAAAACACCAAAAGAAAGATGCCCAGAGACCCTGCTCATCTGCGTGAACGTGCCTTAGGCATGCTGAAATGAGGCATGAGGACTGCAGATGTTTCCAGGACAATAAATTGCAATGTCCGTACTGTGAGACGCCTAAGACAGCACTACAGGGAGACAGGACGGACAGCTGAACGTCCTCACAGTGGCAGACCACGTGTAACAACACCTGCGAGGATCAGTACATCCGAACATCACATCTGCGGGACAGGTACAGGATGGCAACAACAACTGCCCGAGTTACACTAGGAACGCACAATCCCTCCATCAGTGCCCAGACTGTCCGCAATAGGCTGAGAGAGGCTGGACTGAGGGCTTGTAGGCCTGTTGTTTGGCAGGTCCTCACCAGACATCACCGGCAACAACGTCGCCTATGGGCACAAACTCACTGTCGCTGGACCAGACAAGACTGGCAAAAAGTGCTCTTCACTGATGAGTCATGGTTTTGTCTCACCAGGGGTGATGGTCGGATTTGCGTTTATCGTCGAAGGAATGAGCGTTACACCGAGGCCTGTACTCTGGAGCGGGATCGATTTGGAGGTGGAGGGTCCGTCATGGTCTGGGGCGGTGTGTCACAGCATCATCGGACTGAGCTTGTTGTCATTGCAGGCAATCTCAACGCTGTGCTTTACAGGGAAGACATCCTCCTCCCTCATGTGGTACCCTTCCTGCAGGCTCATCCTGACATGACCCTCCAGCATGACAATGCCACTAGCCATACTGCTCGTTCTGTGCGTGATTTCCTGCAAGACAGGGATGTCAGTGTTCTGCCATTGCCAGTGAAGAACCCGGATCTCAATCACATTGAGCACGTCTGGGACCTGTTGGATCGGAGGGTGAGGGCTAGGGCCATTCCCTCCAGAAATGTCTGGAAACTTGCAGGTGCCTTGGTGGAAGAGTGGGGTAACATCTCACAGCAAGAACTGGCAAATCTGGTGCAGTCCATGAGGAGGAGATGCACTGCAGTACTTAATGCAGCTGGTGGCCACACCAGATACTGACTGTTACTTTTGATTTTGAACCCCCCCCCCCCCCCCCTTTGTTCAGGGACACATTTTTCCATTTCTATTAGTCACATGTCTGTGGAACTTGTTCAGTTTATGTCTCAGTTGTTGAAACTTGTTATGTTCATACAAATATTTACACATGTTAAGTTTGCTGAAAATAAACGCAGTTGACAGTGAGGGGACGTTTCTTTTTTTGCTGAGTTTATATAACGTACTCTGGAAATATAGCTAGCTAAAGATTTTTCGTATTTGAATAATATAATTTAACATTTTACAAATTTTCAACGAAATGTCGAAAATATGTGTACAGTAAAGTTATAATTTGGTCCTTACCTGCCGCATGGTCATTCCAGAGGAGAAAGATCAAGACGACGTCCGTTCCAAGAACAATTGACGTTCAGCACGAGATCTAGCATGTCAGTCCTACATAATAATGATAATTTGATTATCATATTTTTAAGTTGTTGATTGCTACTTAGCAGCATATTACCTTGGATTTGTATTTGCAAATGTAAGTCTTTTTCAACACATTAAGTTCTATATTCAAAAATGTAAGTAAAACCAGAAACCTATTACTTTAAGTAAAAATCATTGATTTTCTTTTGCAATATTTACTAAGCCCGTGGGTCATTTTCTTTTCTTTTTTGTTAAGTTTACAAGAAGTTTTGTAGTGATTCATATGTTGATGATGTAAAGAATATTTGCTGGTGTGTGGTGTGTAATGAGGAGCAACCAGACGCTGCACTTGACGCATTTATTAAACTACTTATTCCAGTTACTAATAAGCACGCACCCATTAAGAAAATTACTGTAAAAACTGTTAAATCCCCTTGGATTGATGAGGAATTGAAAAATTGTATGGTTGACAGGGATGAGGCATAAGGTTTGGCAATTACGTCTGGCAGCCCAACTGATTGGCAAACGTACTGCAAATTAAGAAATCATGTGACTAAACTAAATAAAAATAAACTACACTATGAAACAAAGATAAATTATATAAAGAATGATAGTAAAAAGCTTTGGGGCACATTACATTCAATTTGGGGGAAAAAGCCAACTCGACTTCTTAATTTATTGAATCAGATGGCTCATTCATCACAAAGCCCACTGATATTGCAAACTACTTTAATGACTTTTTCATTGGCAAGATAAGCAAACTTAGGGATGACATGCCAGAAACAAATACTGACACTACACATCCAAGTATATCGGACCAAATTATGAAAGACAAGAATTGTACTTTTGAATTTCGTAAAGTCAGTGTGGAAGAGGTGAAAAAAGTATTGTTGTCTATCAACAATGACAAGCCACCAGGGTCTGACAATCTAGATGGAAAATGACTGAGGATAATAGCAGACGATATTGCCACTCCTATTTGCCACATCTTCAATTTAAACCTACTTGAGAGCGTGTGCCCTCAGGCCTGGAGGGAAGCTAAAGTCATTCCGCTACCCAAGAATAGTAAAGCCCCCTTTACTGGCTCAAATAGCCAACCAATCAGCCTGTTACCAACCCTTAATAAATGTCTGAAAAAAATAGTTTTTTACCAGATACAATGCTATTTTAAAGTAAATAAATTGACAACAGAATTTCAGCATGCTTATAGGGAAGGACATGCAACAAGGACAGCACTTGATGATTGATGATTGAGAAATTGATGATACAATGATTATGTGGGCTGTCTTGTTAGACTTTAGTGCAGCTTTTGACATTATTGATCATAGTCTGCTGCTGGAAAAAGGTATGTGTTATGGCTTTACACCTTCTGCTATAATGTGGATAAAGAATTACTTGTCTGACAGAACATAGAGGATGTTTTTTAATGGAAGCATATCAAATATAATCCAGTTAGAATCAAGAATTCCCCAGGGTAGATGTTTAGGCCCCTTGCTTTTTTCAATTTTTACTAACGACATGCCACTGACTTTGAGTAAAGCCAGAGTTTCTATGTATGCGGATGACTCAACACTATACATGTCAGCTACTACAGCGACTGAAATGACTGCAAGACTCAACAAAGAGCTGCAGTTAGTTTCAGAGTGGGTGACAAGGAATAAGTGAGCCATAAATATTTCTAAAACTAAAAGCATTGTATTTGGAACAAAACACTCACTAAACCCTAAATCTCAACTAAATCTTGTAATAAATAATGTGGAAATTAAGCAAGTTGAGATGACTAAACTGCTTGGAGTAACACTAGATTGTAAACTGTCATTGTCAAAACATATTGTTGCAGTTGTAGCTAAGATGGGGAGAAGTCTGTCTATAATAAAGCGATGCTCTACATTCTTAACAGCACTATCAACAAGGCAGGTCCTACAGGCCCTAGTTTTGTTGCACCTTGACTACTGTTCAGTCGTGTGGTCAGGTGCCACAAAAAAGGACTTAGGAAAATTGCAATTGGCTCAGAACAGGGCAGCACAGCTGGCCCTTGGATGTACACAGAGAGCTAATATTAATAATATGCATGTCAATCTCTCCTGGATGAAAGTGACTTCATCACTTCTTTTATTTATGAGAGGTATTGACATGTTGAATGCACCGAGCTGTCTGTCTAAACTACTGGCACACAGCTCAGACACCCATGCATACCCCACAAGACATGCCACAAGAGGTCTCTTCACAGTCCACAAGAGGTCTCTTCACAGTCCCCAAGTCCAGAACACACTATGGGAGGCAGACAGTACTACATAGAGCCAGGACAACATGGAATTCTATTCCACATCAAGTAACTGACGCAAGCAGTAAAATTAGATTTAAAAAAACAGATTAAAAAACACCTTATGGAACAGCATGGACTGTGAAGCAACAAACATTGGCACAGACATATGCATACACATTAGAGGTCGACCGATTAATGGCCGATTAATTAGGGCCGATTTCAAGTTTTCATAACAATCGGTACTCGTCATTTTTGGAATGATCATTACGGCCGATTACATTGCACACCACGAGGAGACTGCGTGGCAGGCTGACCAATTGTTACGCGAGCAAGGAGCCATGGTAAGTTGCTAGCTAGCATTAAACTTATCTTATAAAAAACAATCAATCTTAACATAATCACTACTTAACTACACATAGTTGATGATATTACTAGTTTATCTAGCTTGTCCTGCGTTGCATATAATCAATGCGGTGCATGTTAATTTATCATCGAATCATAGCCTACTTCGCCAAATGGATGATGATTTAACAAGCGCATTCGTGAAAAAACGCACTATCGTTGCACCAATGTGTACCTAACTAAAAACACCAATGCCTTTCTTAAAATCAATACACAAATATATATATTTTTTAATCTGCATAATTACTTAATATTGCCTGCTAACATGATTTTATTTTAACTAGGGAAATTGTGTCACTTCGCTTGCATTCTGTGCAAGCAGACTCAGGGTATATGCAGCAGTTTGGGCCCCCTGGCTCGTTGCGAACTGTGTGAAGACCATTTCTTACTAACAAAGACCGTAATTAATTTGCTAGAATATGACATAATTATGACATACCATTGAAGGTTGTGCAATGTAACAGCAATATTTAGACTTGAGGATGCCACCCGTTCGATAAAATACGAAACGGGTCCGTATTTCACTGAAAGAATAAACGTTTTGATTTCAAAATTATAGTTTCCGGATTCGACCATATTAATGACCTAAGGCTCGTATTTCTGTGTGTTATTATATTATAATTAAGTCTATGATTTGATATTTGATAGAGCAGTCTGACTGAGCGGTGGTAGGCAGCAGCAGGCTCGTAAGCATTCATTCAAACAGCACTTTCCTGTGTTTGCCAGCAGCTCTTCGCTGTGCTTCAAGCATTGCACTGTTTATGACTTCAAGCCTATCAACTCTCAAGATTAGGCTGGCAATACTATAGTGCCTATAAGAACATCAAATAGTCAAAGGTATATGAAATACAAATGGTATAGAGAGAAATAGTCCTATAATAACTACAACCTAAAACTTAACTGGGAATATTGAAGACTCATGTTAAAAGGAACCACCAGCTTTCATATGTTCTCATGTTCTGAGCAAGGAACTTAAACGTTAGCTTTTTTACATGGCACATATTGCACTTTTACTTTCTTCTCCAGAACTGTGTTTTTGCATTATTTAAACCAAATTGGACATGTTTCATTATTTATTTGAGACTAAATTGATTTTATTTATGTATTATATAAAGTTAAAATAAAAGTGTTCATTCAGTATTGCTGTAATTGTCACTATTACAAATATATATATAAAAATCGTCCGATTCATCGGTATCGGCTTATTTTGGTCCTCCAATAATCGGTATCTGTATCGGCGTTGAAAAATCATAATCGGTCAACCTCTAATACACACACACACACACGCACACGCACACGCACACACACACTTAGTACTGTACATATGTGGTAGTGGTGGAGTAGGGGCCTGAGGGTACACAATGTGTTGTGAAATCTGTGAATGTATTGTAATGTTTTAAAATTGTATAAACTGCCTTCATTTTGCTGGACCCCAGGACCCCAGCTAATGGGGATCCATAATAAATACAAATACAAAGCAAAGGGTGGATACTTTGAAGAATCTAAAATCTAAAATATATTTAGATTTGAATGAGTAGGTGTGTCCAAAATTTTTTGGACACACCTACTCATAATTGCTCTCTCTCTCTCCCTCTCTCTCTCTCTCTCTCGCTCTCCCTCCCTTGTCTCTTCATGTCCTTCACCTGTTCTCCTTGCCATTCTGCAGCAGGGAGTGTCTGTCGGTGCTGGAGCGGTCCGTGCAGACGTATGTGTTCCGCCGGGTCATGGCACTTCCCGGGATGTTGTTCTGGGAAAGTAAGAGGGCAAATGACCATATCAGACGTTACCATAGATACCAGTTGTCACATCATACTACCAAAGAGGAGTATGATGGTGGTTGTCTTGAAACATGTGGGGACTACAACCTGGGACAGGGACATTCTTGCTAAAATTATTATTCTATTTTATCTTATTGAGTTTTATTTTATATATATCTTCTATTTTTATTACCCTTCTTTACCCATTGACTTTCTCTATTGTTGTTGTACTGTTGAGAGGTGAACCTGCAAGAGAGCATTTCATTGCACTGTGTACTCCATGTACATCATGTGTATATGACGAATAAACAAACTTGAACAACCAGATTCCCGCAGTATTATTTCTAAGCGCATCCGATGCAGAGTAGGCTACTACCTGGGCCAGCTCTACGGGGTGGCAAAGCCGGAAAAATAATTTGTGCCCCTGCAGTTTTCTTTCCCCATAAACATAACAAATTGGTTGGTTTTGCCAATGTAGCGCTGCCGGGCTTGCCAGAGGCTATATGCCGGGTCAGCGCTCAAGACCATGGTGCTTGCCTACGGAGCTGTGAGGGGAACGGCACCTCCGTACCTTCAGGCTCTGATCAGGCCCTACACCCAAACAAGGGCACTGCGTTCATCCACCTCTGGCCTGCTCGCCTCCCTACCTCTGAGGAAGTACAGTTCCCGCTCAGCCCAGTCAAAACTGTTCGCTGCTCTGGCACCCCAATGGTGGAACAAACTCCCTCACGACGCCAGGTCAGCGGAGTCAATCACCACCTTCCGGAGACACCTGAAACTCCACCTCTTTAAGGAATACCTAGGATAGGATAAAGTAATCCGTCTAACCCCCCCCCCCCCCCCTAAAAGATTTAGATGCACTATTGTAAAGTGGTTGTTCCACTGGATATCATAAGGTGAATGCACCAATTTGTAAGTCGCTCTGGATAAGAGCGTCTGCTAAATGACTTAAATGTAAATGTAAATGTAAGATCTGAGGAGGGTGGATGTAATAATGTAACATATAGTAGTTAATATCCAGTGCATTCTGATTGGTCACCTCTCACGAGGTGAGATCTTGCATGGAGCCCCAGACCGAGGGTGATTGACCGTCATCTTGAACTTCTTCCATTTTCTAATAGTTGCGCCAACAGTTGTTGCCTTCTCACCAAGCTGCTTGCCTATTGTCCTGTAGCCCATCCCAGCCTTGTGCAGGTCTACAATTTTATCCCTGGTGTCCTTACACAGCTCTCTGGTCTTGGCCATTGTGGAGAGGTTGGAGTCTGTTTGATTGAGTGTGTATACAGGTGTCTTTTATACAGATAACGAGTTCAAACAGGTGCAGTTAATACAGGTAATGAGTGGAGAACAGGAGGGCTTCTTAAAGAAAAACTAACAGGTCTGTGAGAGCCGGAATTCTTACTGGTTGGTAGGTGATCAAATACTTATGTCATGCAATAAAATGCCAATGAATTACTTAAAAATCATACAATGTGATTTTCGGGATTTTTGTTTTAGATTCCGTCTCTCACAGTTGAAGTGTACCTATGATAAAAAATTACAGACCTCTACATGCTTTGTAAGTAGGAAAACCTGCAAAATCGGCAATGTTTCAAATACTTGTTCTCCCCACTGTATATACAGTATACACAACTTTGCGTTATTTGATGGGTATAGAGACAATGACCAATGTAGCCTAATTGGTTGTGCTCTGAGGTGAGCCCCGGAGTGGTGTTCCTGTTATCCTGACTGTCCACTCCTGTGGTGCTGAAATTGTCCGTGCATCTAATGTTATCCTTTCACCGCGCTGACTGGCAGTAGCCTGGTGTGTTGTTTAAATGAGCACATCTTGGGCAGTCTTCGTGGGACTTGTCTTTAACATCGCATGCTTTCTTGTGTGCAAAATTACAGTTGTTGTGTATATGTCTGCATTTCAGATAGGCCTACATTTAAAAAATGTTTTTGTATGTAGGACCAATAAAGTGTATTGCCTACTAAAAGAATTATGCAAACTTTCACTCTGATATCATACATTTGCATGACATAGTCATTGTGTGGCAGGCCACTGTAAAAGTCAATATTATGAAAACGACACAGCCTAATTTTTCACCCCCTCCTTGCTCTCTTGCTATAGCCTGTGTGTGTTGGTTTTGTATATGCATTTTTGTTCATTTCACACTTGGTAATGTGAATCGGACCGGACCAAATGAAGAACTATAGCAAACAAACTTGTGTGAAAACGCCCTTACATACTACCCTGTGGAAATGTGCCCATACGATTCTTATAGCTAGCAGCCATTTGCCTAAACAAGTCTGCGTCCAAAATGGCACCCTATTTCCTGTGTAGTAGTGCACTACTTAGGGAATAGGAAGCCATTTCAAACGCATATCTTGAAACAGAAATCTTTCCCAGGGCGCGTCCGAAATGGTATTGTAATCTGTATAGTAATGCACTACTTATGGAATAAGGTGCCATTTCAAATGTAGCCCTATAACCCCCCCCACCACCCAACCCACCCATCCTACCTCACTGTTCCTCACCGTGGTGGCAGTCATCTCCTTTCGGCGGTCGGGGATCTCTGACTTGTTGGGGTTATTGGCACTGCTGACCATGGGACTGGAGGGTGGCAGCGAGCGACTGCCCATCACGCTGCAGCTGGCCTTACGCGGGGGCATGCGCCCCTCCCGCAGCTCCCGGTCACCTGTGCTGGTGGGGCTCCGCTTGGGGTGCATGACCGGCATGGAGGGCCCGCCTGAGGGGGTAACACACATGTTAACACTGGCACACAGACAGATACACACACATGCACACACTCACAGACACTTAGTCAGTGGACAGGACAGGAGCTGAGGATATGGGAAGGATGACCACATGTCCCGGATTGTGCAGGACAGTCCCACATTTTGTCCCGTAACCAAACAATCATGTCCCGCATTTTATAAATTTAAACAACACATTTTTTTTGTCCCATATGTAAGTCAAGCCCCTAACCAACAATGCAATTTTAAGAAAAATAAGTGTTAAGTCAAAAATAGATAAGTAAAAAATAAAATTAAAAAATAATTAAAGAGCAGCAGTAAAATAACAGTAGCGAGGCTATATACAGGGGGTACCAGTAAAGAGTTAATGTGCGGGGGCACAGGTTAGTCGAGGTAATTGAGGTAATACAGTTGAAGTCGGAAGTGTAGCCAAATACATTTAAACTCAGTTTTTCACAATTCCTGACATTTATTCCTAGTAAAAATGCCCTGTCTTAGGTCAGTTAGGATCACCACTTTTTTTTTAAAAATGTGAAATGTCAGAATAATAGTAGAGAGAATGATTTCTTTCAGCTTGTATTTCTTTCATCATATTCCCAGTGGGTCAGAAGTTTACATACACTCAATTAGTATTTGGTAGCATTTCCTTAAGATTGTTTAACTTGGGTCAAACGTTTTGGGTAGCCTTCCACAAGCTTCCCACAATAAGTTGGGTGAATTTTGGCCCATTCCTCCTGACAGAGCTGGTGTAACTGAGTCAGGTTTGAAGGCCTCCTTGCTCGCCCATGCTTTTTCAGTTCTGCCCACACATTTTCTATAGGATTGAGGTCAGGGCTTTGTGATGGCCACTCCAATACCTTGACTTTGTTGTCCTTAAGCCATTTTGACACAACTTTGGAAGTATGCTTAGGGTCATTGTCCATTTGGAAGACCCATTTGCGACCCATTAACTTCCTGACTGATGTCTTGAGATGTTGCTTCAATATATCCACATAATTTTTCTTCCTCATGATGCCATCTATTTTGTGAAGGGCACCAGTCCCTCCTGCAGCAAAACACCCCCACAACATGAAGCTGCCACCCCCGTGCTTCACGGTTGGGATGGTGTTCTTCGGCTTGCAAGCCTCCCCTTTTTCCTCCAAACATAACGATGGTCATTATGGCCAAACAGTTCTATTTTTGTTTCATCAGACCAGAGGGCATTTCTCCAAAAAGTACGATATTTGTCCCCATGTGCAGTTGTAAACCGTAGTCTGGCTTTTTATGGCAGTTTTGGAGCAGTGGCTTCTTCCTTGCTGAGCAGCCTTTCAGGTTATGTCGATATAGGACTCTCTGGCTTTTTATGGCAGTTTTGGAGCAGTGGCTTCTTCCTTGCTGAGCAGCCTTTCAGGTTATGTCGATATAGGACTCGTTTTACTGTGGATATAGATACTTTTGTACCTGTTTCCTCCAGCATCTTCACAAGGTCTTTTGCTGTTATTCTGGGATTGATTTGCACTTTTCACACCAAAGTACGTTCATCTCTAGAAGACAGAATTCCTTCCTGAGCGGTATGACGGCTGCGTGGTCCCATGGTGTTTATACTTGCATGCTATTGTTTGTACAGATTAACGTGGTACCTTCAGGCGTTTGGAAATTGCTTCCAAGGATGAACCAGACTTGTGGAGGTCTACAATTTTTTTCCGAGGTCTTAGCTGATTTCTTTTGATTTTCGAATGATGTCAAGCAAAGAGGCACTGAGTTTGAAGGTAGGCCTTGAAATACATCCACAGGTACACCTCCAATTGACTCAAATTATGCCGATTCGCCTATCAGAAGCTTCTAAAGCCATGACCTCGTTTTCTGGAATTTTCCAAGCTGTTTAAAGGCACAGTCAACTTAGTGTATGTACATTTCTGACCCACTGGAATTGTGATACAGTGAGTTATAAGTGAAATAATCTGTCTGTAAACAATTGTTGGAAAAATTACTTGTGTCATGCACAAAGTAGATGTCCTAATCGACTTGCCAAAACTATAGTTTGTTAACAAGAATTTTGTGGAGTGGCTGTAAAATGAGTTTTAATGACTCCAACCTAAGTGTATGTAAACTTGGACTTCAACTGTATGTACATGTAGGTACACTATGACTATGCATAGATAATAAACAGAGAGTTGCAGCAGCATAAAAGAGGGGGTGGGGGGACAATGCAAATAGTCTGGGTAGCCATTTGATTAGGGCGGCAGGTAGCCTAGTGGTTAGAGTGTTGGATTAGTAACCGAAAGGTTGCAAGATCAAATCCCCGAGCTGACAAGGAAAAAATCTGTTGTTCTGCTCCTGAACAAGGCAGTTATTGAAAATTTGAATTTGTTCTTAACTGACTTGCCTAGTTAAATAAAAAATGATCAGTTCAGGAGGCTTGGGGGTAGAAGTTGAGAAACCTTTTGGACCTAGACATGGTGCTCCGGTACCGCTTCCCATGCGGTAGCAGAGAGAACAGTCTATGACTAGGGTGGCTGGAGTCTTTGACAATTTTTCGGGCCTTCCTCTGACACTGCCTGGTATAGAGGTCCTGGATGGCAGGAAGCTTGGCCCCAGTGATGTACTGGGCCGTACGCACTACCCTCTGTAGGGCCTTGCATTCAGAGGCCGATTAGTTGCCATACCAGATAGTGATCAACCAGTTATGATGCTCTCGATGGTGCAGCTGTAGAACCTTTTGATGATCTGAGGATCCATGCCAAATCTTTTCAGATTTGCCCTCTTCACGACTGTCTTGGTGTGCTTGGACCATGTAGGGGCTAACATGGTCCAGTTTGATGAAGTGCTACAAATGTAAGTAAATAGCCGTATTAGACTGAAAGTCATAAGGTCATTTCGTCAAACGTGTGAGAGTCTCCACGCCATCGGCTCCTTACAAGGCACCCTGACCTACGTCCCCAATATCTCTGTCTCTTCTTCATGCGAATGACGTGGATTTGGGCCTTGTCGGGTGTCTGAAGTAAATCCTACATGTCCGACTCGTTAAAGAAAAAAATACTTGTCCAGTTCGAGGTGAGTAATCGCTGTTCTGATATCCAGAAGCTCTTTTCAGTCATAAGAGACGGTGGCAGAAACATTATGTACAAAATAAGTTACAAAAAAAACACACACAATAGCACAATTGGTTAGGACGCCGTAAATCGGCAGCCATCTCCACCGACTCCATTATTCAACATTCTTATGATACATATATTTTAAGCTCAACGTGACTGCAATTCCACCCTGTCTCTTGTCGTCACGCAATCACGTTGAGCTTAAAATATATGTATCATAAGAATGTGGTACTGGTGATGATAAACACTTCTCCAATCGTTGTTGAGATCTGATATTCTGCGCAGCGCAAAACAAGATTTCAACCAATCACATTTCTCAAATTCTTTCAACTAAATTCCAGCTAATCTTGGAGAGGACAGTTAGGCCTAACTACTTACAAAAGTGTGATTCTGTTGAAGTGCTACAAATGTATATATAAATGCATATTCCCATGAAACTGATTGAGATCAAATAATTGGCATGCAGATGCAGTTTGGACATCTCACCGTATAACGTGAAGAATTATCATTCACGATTGACAGTGATGATGGCCTATTTTGAAATGAGGTATGCCTAACTTGGTGTTTGAGGGTATTAAAAATATAACATTTTCTTGTATCAATATGTGGTCAGATGTTGCAATTGGAGGATGCATTTTATATAATGATATTCAATAGGCTATCTGTTGGTAGAAACTTTGAGAAATGATGATGTTATTTACATTTGTATTGCGCTCCGGCACCTAAACAATGTCCACTACACCATGAGCGGAATTAGGATTTCTGTGTTTGTGGTGGGGGGGGGGGGGGGGGTATGAGATGGTGAGGGAAGGTACAGTATAATCTACAGTAGAAAGTAAACAAGAGGGTACAGTAGAAGGTGCAGCAGAATGCACAGTTGAACACTCACAGAAGTCACTGTGCCGCCGCTGCCTGTGATAGGTGGAAGCGCTACGCTGGGTCTTGCTGTGCGAGGAGGATGAAGAGGAGGAAGAGGAGCCTGCAATGGCCAAGGAGTGCTTGTTGGTCCCGTTGGTGATGGGGCTGGGCCGGACCCGTGCAAGGGACAGGGTACTGGCCGAACGAGACTCGCCACCATCCTGTTACCAAGACAACCACAGCACGGGTGTTAACCAGCTGCATGGACTAAATGTGGAGCCACAGTGCTCTGTGGCTCCACAGAGTGTACCGATATGTTGTTTTACATTCACATAATACTCCTATATAAATATCAAAATACCTCTATTGTTTGTCTAGATAATTCTTCATCAAATAAGCATTTTAGTATGTCCTTACAAAAATACATATTCTTACCTAAATCCAGTATACATAATGATTACTAGGGCTGCAGTGTTTTTCTGTGTAATAGCACATTGATATCTTGTGCTTCCCTCTGGTGGCCAGGCCCAGACTGCTCACCTCATTCTTGAGGCCCAGCAATAGGTAGGTAGCGGTGACCTCGTTGTACTTCTGGTTGAGCAGAGCATCCTTGATCTCCTCGGGAGTAAAGCCCATCCCCACCATCACCTCTGAAGACCACAAATAAGGGGAGATGGGGAAAAAGAAGGTGGCCATTTTGGAAATCATTTTAAGTTAAAGTTCATTTTAAGCTAACATTTCATCAACAGATATTACCTGAAAGGATACTGTATCTGAAATGTGTTTCATAAGAATGTCAAAAGGCATGAAGTGACCTGGCTAAATAAGCCACCAGAGCCAAAATGGAAGAGTAACACATTGCCTTTAGTGCCGAAATGGTGGATAGCAACGCAGTGGCCTGGACATAGCTGGCTCACCTATGCGAGCGGCATCACTGTAGTCCTCAACAGGCTCTATATGGGGCTTCAAGGAATCCTCATCATACCCTGCGTTTATCCACTTGTCCTTCATGACTTGCTGTGGAGATCACAACAAGATTCCATGTTAGAGTAGCTAAAGTTGGAAATCCTGTGTGTGTGTGTGTTGGAGATTTGGGGATGTAGGTGAAATTCATGTTATGGTGGTTTGTATACCAGTATCGTAATACTCATTAGTATCGTGGCAAGGAAACAAAACACGAAGTGGATTGAACTTCTTAAGGAAAACCACCCTAATGTTGGAAAAAAACATTATGTTGTCATCCAGAGACACATGTATTTATTTTCCAAGCTATAGCACACAATATTTAACATATAGGAGGTTTTTAACGGACCAAAGTGTTTGGTCTGCTTTGTGTAAAAAAAATTGTCATGGAAAAATACTGGTATGGTCCTGACCCTAGTGGTTTGGAGCTTTATTACATGTTGGGGTATTAGTGTGTGACATGTGCACTGCTGTTATACCCTTTTTACACTACTGAGCCAAACCGAACCGAGCCAAGCTGTACTGGGCTGGCATAGTTACACATCCACTATAATTGCTAAAACTATGCAAGAAAGGACAATGTGAAAAGACAATATCCAAGCCAGCACAATACGGTTTGGGTTGGTCCTATAGTGTGAATCAGACATGTGTGGTTGGTTCTCCTCACATCTAAGGTGCAGCGCTTGGTGGGATTGAGCACCAGGAACCGGCGTAGGATCCCCTCGCAGTCGGTGGACATGTAGAAGGGCACACGATACTTCCCTCTAAGGACGCGCTCACGCAGCTCCTGTGGGCAGTGACAAACACACACACATACACACACGTTTTTAAGCACACACCGAACACACACACCAAATGCGGATTGTCAACCACAGACCAAAAACACATCGTCAAGCACACACCAAACTTGATGTCAAGCACACCAAATACACAAGAAAACAGAAATAGTCAAACACACATCAAACAACAGGCCAACCCCGACACACACCAACACAGACATACAGTATATAATCACAGCCGTATATATTCCCCCCCAAGCAGACACATCGATGGCCCTGAACAAACTTTATCTGACTCTATGTAAACTGGAAACCACACATCCTGAGGCTGCATTCATTGTAGCTGGGGATTTTAACAAGGCTAATCTGAAAACAAGACTCCCTAAATTCTATCAGCATATCGATTGTGCTACCAGTGCTGGTAAAACCCTTGATCATTGTTATTCTAACTTCCGCGACGCATATATGGCCCTCCCCCGCCTTCCTTTCGGAAAAGCTGACCACGACTCCATTTTGTTGCTTCCAGCCTACAGACAGAAACTAAAACAAGAAGCTCCCGCGCTCAGGTCTGTTCAACGCTGGTCCGACCAATCTGATTCCACGCTTCAAGACTGCTTCAAACACGTGTATTGGGATATATTCCGCATCGCGTCCAACAACAACATTGACGAATACGCTGATTCGGTGAGCGAGTTCATTAGAAAGTGCATCGGAGACGTCGTACCCACAGCAACGATTAAAACATTCCCAAACCAGAAACCGTGGATTGATGGCAGCATTCGCGCGAAACTGAAAGCGCGAACCACTGCTTTTAACCAGGGCAAGGTGACCGGAAACATGACCAAATACAAACAATGTAGCTATTCCCTCCGCAAGGCAATCAAACAAGCTAAGTGCCAGTATAGAGACAAAGTAGAGTCGCAATTCAACAGCTCAGACACAAGAGGTATGTGGCAGGGTCTACAGTCAATTACGGATTACAAAAAGAAAACCAGCCATGTCGCAGACCAGGATGTCTTGCTCCCAGACAGACTAAATAACTTTTTTGCTCGCTTTGAGGACAATACAGTGCCACTGACACGGCCCGCTACCAAAACCTGCAGGCTCTCCTTCACTGCAGCCGAGGTGAGTAAAACATTTAAACGTGTTAACCCTCGCAGGGCTGCAGGCCCAGACGGCATTCCCAGCCGCGTCCTCAGAGCATGCGCAGACCAGCTGGCTGGTGTGTTTACGGACATATTCAATCAATCCTTATCCCAGTCTGCTGTTCCCACATGCTTCAAGAGGGCCACCATTGTTCCTGTTCCCAAGAAAGCTAAGGTAACTGAGCTAAACGACTACCGCCCCGTAGCACTCACTTCCGTCATCATGAAGTGCTTTGAGAGACTAGTCAAGGACCATATCACCTCCACCCTACCTGACACCCGAGACCCACTCCAATTTGCTTACCGACCCAATAGGTCCACAGATGACGCAATCGCAACCACACTGCACACTGCCCTAACCCATCTGGACAAGAGGAATACCTATGTGAGAATGCTGTTCATCGACTATAGCTCAGCATTTAACACCATAGTACCCTCCAAACTCGTCATCAAGCTCGAGACCCTGGGTCTCGACCCCGCCCTGTGCAACTGGGTACTGGACTTCCTGACGGGCCGCCCGCAGGTGGTGAGGGTAGGTAACAACATCTACACCCCGCTGATCCTCAACACTGGGGCCCCACAAGGGTGCGTTCTGAGCCCTCTCCTGTACTCCCTGTTCACCCACGACTGCGTGGCCATGCACGCCTCCAACTCAATCATCAAGTTTGCGGACGACACTACAGTGGTAGGCTTGATTACCAACAACGACGAGACGGCCTACAGGGAGGAGGTGAGGGCCCTCGGTCGGAGTGTGGTGTCAGGAAAATAACCTCACACTCAACGTCAACAAAACAAAGGAGAGGATTGTGGACTTCAGGAAACAGCAGAGGGACCACCCCCCTATCCACATCGACGGGACAGTAGTGGAGAGGGTAGTAAGTTTTAAGTTCCTCGGCATACACATCACGGACAAACTGAATTGGTCCACCCACATAGACAGCGTTGTGAAGAAGGCGCAGCAGCGCCTCTTCAACCTCAGCAGGCTGAAGAAATTTGGCTTGTCACCAAAAGCACTCACAAACTTCTACAGATACACAATCGAGAGCATCCTGTCGGGCTGTATCACCGCCTGGTACGGCAACTGCTCCGCCCACAACCGTAAGGCTCTCCAAAGGGTAGTGAGGTCTGCACAACGCATCACCGGGGGCAAACTACCTTCCCTCCAGGACAACTACACCACCCGATGTCACAGGAAGGCCATAAAGATCATCAAGGACAACAACCACCCGAGCCACTGCCTGTTCACCCCGCTATCATCCAGAAGGCGAGGTCAGTACAGGTGCATCAAAGCAGGGACCGAGAGACTGAAAAACAGCTTCTATCTCAAGGCCATCAGACTGTTAAACAGCCACTACTAACATTTAGTGGCTGCTGCAAACATACTGACTCAACTCCAGCCACTTTATTAATGGGAATTGATGGAAATGTATGTAAAAATGTATCACTAGCCACTTTAAACAATGCCACTTAATATAATGTTTACATACCCTACATTACTCATCTCATATGTATATGTATATACTGTACTCTATATCATCTACTGCATCTTGCCATCTTTATGTAATACATGTATCACTAGCCACTTTAAACTATGCCACTTTATGTTTATATACCCTACATTACTCATCTCATATGTATATACTGTACTCTATACCATCTACTGCATCTTGCCTATGCCGTTCTGTACCATCACTCATTCATATATCTTTATGTACATATTCTTTATCCCTTTAGACTTGTGTGTATAAGGTAGTAGTTGTGGAATTGTTAGGTTAGATTACTCGTTGGTTATTACTGCATTGTCGGAACTAGAAGCACAAGCATTTCACTACACTCGCATTAACATCTGCTAACCATGTGTATGTGACAAATAAAATTTGATTTGGTTTGATTTGAAATAAGACACCCATTGTACACTCAATGCACTCTGCACTCACTACAACACTATATCCTATGAAGCGTTCGGATTAGCAGCCACACAGGTCGAAGGACCAGAGTGCACAGTTTGATTCCCAGACTACAGACATCCACCTCTAACCCCCCCCCCCCACACCCAACGCCTCACTGCCTCACCTCCCCCACATACACACCTTGAGGTTCTGCCCATCGAACGGCAGCGACCCTGACACCAGCGTGTACAGTATGACCCCCAGGCTCCAGACGTCCACCTCAGGCCCGTCGTACTTCTTCCCCTGGAACAGTTCCGGGGCAGCATAGGGCGGGGAGCCACAGAACGTGTCCAGCTTGTTGCCCAGCGTGAACTCATTACTGAAGCCGAAGTCGGCGATCTTGATGTTGGCGTTGGCGTCCAGCAGGAGGTTCTCGGCCTGGAGAAGGGATGGAGGGAAGAGAGGGACGAGAGAGAGTAGAGGGAAAGAAGGATGGAGGGATAGAGGGATACATGGAGCAGATGGACGGAGGGATAGAGGGGGAGGGATGGAGGGATGGAGGTGGGGAGATGGAGAAGGAGAGCAGTCATCCAGGATTCATATAGATAGAGTAGTCCGGAAAGACTGGGAGAAGAAGTGACTCACACTGCGTCTCTCTGTGTTTATGTTCAGAGACATAATATCCAATAACAATCAGAAGACGTATCTATTTTCTCTACCCATTCCACATCTATAAATACATGTACTGTACATCCATAAACGTTCACATCTATAAAATAGGAGGATGACTGACTGCAAGGTCACAATTTTTATGTTGAGGATTATAATGAAAATTACAATCACAAATAATTTACACAGAACAAAAATATGAACGCAACGTGTAAAGTGTTGGTCCCATGTATCACGTACTGAAATAAAAGATCCCAGAAATGTTCCATACACACGAAAAGCTTATTTCTCTCAAATTTTGTTCACAAATTTGTTTACATCCCTTTTAGTGAGCATTTCTTATTTGCCAAGATAATCCATCCACCTGACAGGTCTGGCATATAAAAAAGCTTATTAAACAGCATGATCATTACACAAGTGCACCTTGTGCTGGGGAGAATAAAAGGCCACTCTAAAATGTGCAGTTTCGTCACACAACACAATGCCACAGATGTCTCAGGTTTCTAGGGAATGTGCAATTGGCATGCTGACTGCAGGAATGTCCACCAGAGCTGTTGCCAGATAATTCATGTTCATTTCACTACCATAAAAGTTGTTTTAAAGAATTTGGCAGTACGTCCAATTGTGTGTGTAACCACGCCAACCCAGGACTTCTGAGACCAGCCACCCGGACAGCTGAGTTTGCACAACAGAAGAATCTCTGAACAAACTGTCAGAAACCTCAGGAAAGCTCAGGAAAGCTAATCTGTGTGCATGTCGTCCTCACCAGGGTCTTGACCTGACTGTAGTTCAGCGTTGTAACCAACTTCAGTGGGAAAATGCTCACCTTCCATGGCCAGTGGCACGCTGGAGAAATGTACTCTTCAGTGATGAATTCCGGTTTCAACTGTACAGGGCAGATGGCAGCCGTCATGTGGGCGAGCGGTTTGCTGATGTCAACGTTGTGAACCGAGTGCCCCATGGTGGCGGTGGGTTTATGGTATGGGCAGGCATAAGCTACGGACAACACAATTGCATTTTCTCGATGGCACAGAGATACCGTGACGAAATCATGAGGCCCATTGTCGTGCCATTCATCCGCCGCCATCACCTCATGTTTCAGCATGATAATGCAAGGCCCCATGTCACAAGGATTTGTACACAATTCCTGGAAGCTGAAAATGTCCCAGTTATTCCATGGCCTGCATACTCACCAGATATGTCACCCATTGAGCATGTTTGGGATGCTTTGGATTGACGTTTACAACAGCATGTTCCAGTTCCCACCAACATCCAGCAACTTCGCACAGCCATTGAAGAGGAGTGGGACACGATTCCACAGGCCACAATCAATAGCCTGATCAACATCTGTTTCCAACAGATGCATACTGTATCTGTATTCCCAGTCATGTGAAATCCATAGATTAGGGCCTAATGAATTTATGAATTTAAATAGATTTATTTCCTTATATGAACTGTAACTTTGTAAAATCTGAAATAGTTGCATGTTGCGTTTATATTTTTGCTAAGTGTATATTCAATCAGCATTCTCACCTTCAAGTCTCGGTGGACAATTTTCTTCATGTGGCAGTAGTGGACAGCAGACACAATCTAGAGGGCAGAGAGACAGGTAATCAGACAGACAGACAAACAGACACACAAACATACATACAGACAGGCAGATTGACATACACACACAGACAGACAGCTTTAGCAAGCAGCAAGCCAGCCAGCAAGCCAGACAACCAGACTGACTAAAAAGACAGCTAGACAGCCAGAGAAACAGACAGACAGACAAGTGTGCGAGGCACCGTGGTCTTCATACCTGTCGAAATTTGGCTCTGGCTTCAATCTCCTTCATTCTACCATGAGATACGAGGTAGTCAAACACTTCACCTTAAAACAAAGAGAGTGGTCAATATGATGAGGGAAATACTGTATGTGACAAAATATGTTTCAATTTATCATACTGTACACTCAATCTTCCTTAAACCCTTTTCTGGTTCCATAATGTACTCATATTGTGCTCGTTGAATCTGCAGTATTTTCAACCATCATTAACAGTTAAACTAAAATCTTTCCAGTAGCTAATATCAAAGGCCTAACACTAATGTTATAGTGACAGAGACTGTGAGGCTGTGGCCTGCTTCCTCCCAGATTTTATCCTAATGACATTTCAGCTGGTAGAAATATTCTCCCTGGCCACTAAATCCTGTCATTAGCTATAAGCCTATTACCGAAATCCCCCCCTACATTTACAATATAATTTCGTAGAACACCAAAGGTAAAATACGCAACATTAGGTTATGTTTACTTACACATACAGTAGTAGTACGTACTGTACAACCATTGTGTTCAGTTATGGTTTTGAGTCATCTCCATTGGTTTATTCATACTTTTCTCCCCTGTCAATCAAACACAAGCTAATCCGCCATTACGGAGACACAGCAGCTACGTCTATTGGAACAGACAGGAAGGCAGATGCACCCACCTCCACTGGCATACTCCATGATTAGGTAAAGGGTCTTATCAGTCTCAATCACCTCGAACAGCTGCACTGTAATAGGCACAAACAAAATCAGATAAAAAATAATTAATAAAATCTCCTTTCGTTAAAAAAAACAAAGAAAACACACATCTCTGTCTGATAAATCCAGCTGGGCATGAAAGCGGTCTTGTAACGGTCCTGACCTGTTTTATTTTGTTTTTGTATGTGTTTATGGTCAGGGTGTGTGTTTTGGGTGGGCAGTCTATGTTTTGTATTTCTAGGTTGGGTTTTTGTGTTCGGCCTGGTATGATTCTCAATTAGAGACAGGTGTGTATCGTTTGTCTCTAATTGAGAGTCATACTAAGGCAGCCAGGGTTTCACTGGGGTTTTGTTGGGTGTTTGTTCCTGTGTCCTCACAGGACGGTTGAAGGTTAGTCACATTTGTTGTTTTGTAGTTTTGTAGTGTCTTGTTTGCTGTTGTCATTAAAAGATGGCTTATTTCCCTCAATCCGCATCTTGGTCCTATCCATGCTCCTTCTCGTCTAAGGGGGAGAACAACAATGACTGCCTTTACAGAAACACCCACCACAACAGGACCAAGCGGATTGAGGAGAGAGAAAAGGAACTAAAGCAATGGAGAGAAGAGGAATGTAGTTGGGAACAAATATTCAACGGAGAAGGACCCTGGGCTAAGGTTGGTGTGAATCGCCGCTCGCGGGAGGTGAAGAAGGCAGCCACAGCCCAGGAGCGCTGGTATGAGGAGGCAGCACATAGGAGAGGCTGGAAGCCCGAGAGGCTCACCCAAAAATTTCTTGGGGGGGGCTAAAGGGGAGTGTGGCGAAGCCGGGTTGGATACCTGAGCCAACTCCCCGGGCTTGCCGTGGAGTAAGAGGGCGTCGTACTGGTCAGACACCGTGTTATGCGGTAAAGCGCACGGTGTCCCCAGTACGCGTGCTTAGCCCAGTGCGGGCTATTCCACCTTGCCGCACTGGGAGGGCTAGGTTGGGCATCGAGCCGAGTGCCATGAAGCCGGCCCAACGTATCTGGTCTCCAGTACGTCTCCTCGGGCCGGCGTACATGGTACCAGCCTTACAGGTGGTGTCCCCGGCTCGCCTGCATAGCCCAGTGCGGGCTATTCCACCTCGCCGCACTGGCAGGGCTACGGGGACCATTCAACCTGGTAAGGTTGGGGAGGCTCGGTGCTCAAGAGCACGTGTCCTCCTTCACGGTCCGGTATATCCGGCGCCACCTTCCCACCCCAGCTCAGTACCACCAGTGCCTACACCACGCACCAGGCTTCCAGTGCATCTCCAGAGCCCTGTTCCTCTTCCACGCACTCTCCCTATGGTGCGTGTCTCCAGCCCGGTACCTCCAGTTCCGGTACCACGCACCAGGCCTAGAGTGCGCCACGGGAGTCCAGTGTGCCCAGTTCCTGTTCCCCGCACTCGCCCTGAGGTGCGTGCCCTCAGCCCGGTACCTCCAGTTCCGGTACCACGCACCAGGCCTATAGTGCGTCTCAGCCGGCCAGAGTCTGCCGTCTGCCTAGCGCCAGAGCCGTCCTGCCATGACCAGCCGGAGCCGTCCTGCCATGACCAGCCGGAGCCGTCCTGCCATGACCTGCCGGAGCCGTCCTGCCATGACCTGCCGGAGCCGTCCTGCCAGGACCTGCCGGAGCCGTCCAGCCAGGACCTGCCGGAGCCGTCCAGCCAGGACCTGCCGGAGCCGTCCAGCCAGGACCTGCCGGAGCCGTCCAGCCAGGACCTGCCGGAGCCGTCCAGCCAGGACCTGCCGGAGCCGTCCAGCCAGGACCTGCCGGAGCCGTCCAGCCAGGACCTGCCGGAGCCGTCCAGCCAGGACCTGCCGGAGCCGTCCAGCCAGGACCTGCCGGAGCCGTCCAGCCAGGACCTGCCGGAGCCGTCCAGCCAGGACCTGCCGGAGCCGTCCAGCCAGGACCTGCCGGAGCCGTCCAGCCAGGACCTGCCGGAGTCCCTCAGCCAGGACCTGCCGGAGCCGTCCAGCCAGGACCTGCCGGAGTCCCTCAGCCAGGACCTGCCGGAGTCCCTCAGCCAGGACCTGCCGGAGTCCCTCAGCCAGGACCTGCCGGAGTCCCTCAGCCAGGACCTGCCGGAGTCCCTCAGCCAGGACCTGCCGGAGTCCCTCAGCCAGGACCTGCCGGAGTCCCTCAGCCAGGACCTGCCGGAGTCCCTCAGCCAGGACCTGCCGGAGTCCCTCAGCCAGGACCTGCCGGAGTCCCTCAGCCAGGACCTGCCGGAGTCCCTCAGCCAGGACCTGCCGCCCCTTGTCCCGGTGCTGCCCCTTGTCCCGGTGCTGCCCCTTGTCCCGGTGCTGCCCCTTGTCCCGGTGCTGCCCCTTGTCCCGGTGCTGCCCCTTGTCCCGGTGCTGCCCCTTGTCCCGGTGCTGCCCCTTGTCCCGGTGCTGCCCCTTGTCCCGGTGCTGGCCGCTCATTTAGGGGATGTTAGTTTTAGGGTGGTCATTGGGAGGGGAAGACAGAAGCGGGGAGTGACTATGGTGGTGTGGGGACAGCGCCCTCAGCCTGAGCCACCACCGTGGTCAACTGCCCACCCAGACCCTCCCCTGGACTTTGTGCTGGTGCGCCCGGCGTTCGCACCTTGAGGGGGGGGTTCTGTAACGGTCCTGACCTGTTTTATGTTGTTTTTGTATGCGTTTATGGTCAGGGTGTGTGTTTTGGGTGGGCAGTCTATGTTTTGTATTTCTAGGTTGGGTTTTTGTGTTCGGCCTGGTATGATTCTCAATTAGAGACAGGTGTGTATCGTTTGTCTCTAATTGAGAGTCATACTAAGGCAGCCAGGGTTTCACTGGGGTTTTGTTGGGTGTTTGCTCCTGTGTCCTCACAGGACGGTTGAAGGTTAGTCACATTTGTTGTTTTGTAGTTTTGTAGTGTCTTGTTTGCTGTTGTCATTAAAAGATGGCTTATTTCCCTCAATCCGCATCTTGGTCCTATCCATGCTCCTTCTCGTCTAATGGGGAGAACAACAATGACTGCCTTTACAGGTCTAGTCTAATGCCATGTGTTTTTTATTTTTATCATATTTCAGCTTTAGAAAATCCCGTTCCCCTCGCCAACCCAACCCTGGGCCCTCCTTCCCCGCATCTAGCTAGCAACTGTATGTGCTAGTAGTGTAGTCTATTCAACACATACAGTGAGAGGCCTAGACAAAATCCTGCTGTCTGGGTGGATGAGACAGGAGTGGACCAGCCATTTAGACTACACACACTACTATCAGTATGCTATGCTATCTTATGCTATACTAAGCTATGCTATACTAACTATACACAAACAACATGGACTAGTACATTGACTGCGGACTAAAGGTACATTTAAGCCATGGCCACAACATAAGTATACAGCACTATAGTAGCCTACATATAGACATAGTGTGATCATATGAAAGACAGACACACAGCATAAACACCAGCACAAATGCATAGGATGGTGGTACAGTTTAGTACATACTAGCACAAACGCTTGATAGAAATATAGAATAAATACAACACAGCATGTATCAACATAAACAAACCAGACACACACACACACACACACACACAGACACACACACAAACTCACTCACTTAATGCGGGCCCTTACCTATGTTTGGGTGATTTAAACCTTTCATTATCCGAACTTCTCGAAAAAGCTGCAAAAGGCAGAAGGATTTTTGTTAGAAGTGAATAGAATACAAATAATATATATAGAACATATTCATATGGGGTCTTCAACTGAGAGTAAATGTTACAGCAATGTGTACCATGATTTTTCAAAATGTTATGCATTTTCAATTCAAACTGCTGTAAGGCTTACACTTACAGTATTGGAGGAAATCAGTTGAAATGTATTGTCATAAAAAAGGATTTTTAATTTGAACCATCTATCTGGCTCATCTGGTTCACAATATATATAAGCTCCTAGCTTTGTGACACAACATCGGGAGTCTGTGTATTGGTTGGACACCCTGAGTTGTGCATCGTTCTGGTGATTGGCGACGGAAAATAACCATACCACAATATAGCCGGCTTCACAACAAAAATAAAAACATATGTTTAATCTGTAGCAAATCTACGTTAAGTGAAGTGTCCCTTGATATGAAAATAAACATTTTAATCCAACTTTTGTCCAAACCGCACCATATTCCTGCTGTCTAAACAGTGGTAGATTGTGGTAGGAAGTCTCGCATGAAGTGCGTGGTCTAACGTCAGCCACGTGTATAATTTTGCAGGAATATGGTGGGGTCAGACTCAGAAAAAGATAGTATGATAAGCTTTTATATCCTCCTTCTTCATTCCTCCCCCTCTTTCTATATGTCTCTCTCTCCCTCCCTTTCCTCCTTCATTCAATCCCTTATTTTCTCAGTCTAAAGACTCCGGCACTGCCCAACGTCACTGTTGCCATAGCGACCCGGGTATTAAGACTAGGCCCTTCCTCGCTTCTCCAGCTGTGCCAGAGGGAAGTATGGGATACGATGATGCCGCCCCCCGATGTCTTGCCGTCGTCGTCCAGAAATCCCATAATTCCACAGACCAAACATGCCCCAGCACATTTGCTATAACAAACGCCTATCTGACCTACTGTCACTGATATACCATTAATACAGTATATAGGGTACAGATGCATTTGATTGTCAGTCGTATAATCATCTTGTGAGGCTTATTAGTGCAAGTACTTAAAATTGACACAGTTCTGACCACCTCTAGATAGCATTAACACTACCCAACGCGTCACTCTCTCACCAAACTCTCTCCTCTGTCTCTTTACCTCGCCCAACTCTCTCTTTCCCTCTACCCCTTCCTTCTTTATGCGTAACAGACCAGATTATGCTAATATGGGCTCTTTCATGTCTTCTGTATTGAGGATTTTCTCTAGCCACGGGTATGTAAAGCAGCATGTTATCAACGCCAATTGTAGAGCGTTCTCTCGTTGCTAGCCAATCCCGGACCACTCTCATCAATCTAGGCCAAATCTGATAGATAGTAGGTGTTGTCTCTGACAATGGCCCAATCACATTGTTTGGTCTCAAGCAGCCATCCAATCAGTCTCCTCTCTTGCACCGCTGCCCAATAGAAGACAAGCGAGAGAATTTAGGTGGACCTATCAAAGAAAGAGGCATCGGCATAAGATCAAAGATCTTGGTAAGACATGTCATCCAGGCAAGAACAGTGCTATCTCAAGGGAAAGACAAAGTAGCCATGCATTAGTACCCACACAGTGGCCATCTGAAAGATTATGAATTTGAATCATTCTATATATCTTCAAAGAAATAACAGGTACAATAGATCAAAAATAAATGTTATACGATCATTAAGACTCTCACACCAAGTTCATTCTATAAATTACATACATAACATAATACAGTTCTCATCTATGGACAGTGAAGATACAATTAGAAATTGGGCTTTATACTCCAGCATTTTGGATTTGAAATCAAATTCAGAGGAGACAGTACAGAATGTCACTTTTTATTTGAGGGTATTTTTCTGTATCTCCCTCCCTCTCTCTCTCCCTCTATACCGCACCAGCTGTCTCGACCTCTGAATGCTCAGCTATGAAAAGCCAACTGACATTTCCTCCTGAGGTGCTGACCTGTTACACCCTCTACAACCACTGTGATTATTTTTTGACCCTGCTCGTCATCTATGAACGTTTGAACATCTTGAAGAATGATTTGGCCTTAATGGCCATGTACTCTCATAATATCCACCGGGAACAACCAGAAGAGGACAGGCCACCCATCAGAGAGTGGTTTTTCTCTAGGTTTCTTCCTAGGTTCCTGCCTTCTAGGGAGTTTGTCTTAGCCACCATGCTTCTACATTCTGTTAAAATTGCGCCGACAGATATGGCCGCCGTGCTTCGAGCTCTTAGGAAACTTTGCAGTGATTTTTTAAATGTGTTATTTCTTACATTGTTAGCCCAGATTTTTTTGTGTGTTATTACATACAGCCGGGAAGAACTTTTGGATATATTGACTGGCGGTAACCAGCATTACCAGCATTACGACCAGGAATATGACTTTCCAGAATCAGATCCTTTGTTCGTACCCCTCAGGGCAATTGAACTGATTCCAGAGGCTGATCCAAAACACTACCGGCGGAGGAGAGGTACTCGGAGTGGACTTCTAGTCCGACTCAGGAGGCGTGCACATCACCCACCGCTTCCGAGTATATTACTCGCTAATGTTCAGTCTCTGGATAATAAAGTTGACGAGCTCAGGGCGAGTCCCTGAGCTTGTCTGAGTCCGTACAGCCAGTTAGGTTCTCAGTTCATTGAGGAATAAATATCTATCTGGGAAGAAGAAGGGCAGGGGTGTATGTTTCATAATCATGGTGTGATTGTGATAACATACAGCAGCCTTTCTTAAAGTATGGGTGGGTCACGGACCTGTTAATGGTGGGTCGCGACGTGTCAGGATACATTTATAATTATTTCATTAATTACTGGAATTGATTTGGCCAAGTGCATCTGCGCTCTCTGTTCAGTGCGCTCTCTGCTTAGCAGCGGTCTCTGCTTAGTTTGGTAGCTGTGCAAGTGGGAGAAGGAGATGCTGTGTGTTTTGCGGTTTACCGGATCTTTTTTCTGCAGTTTTCTTGAAAACCAGGGCAGAATGCTTCAGGGCAGAATGCTTCAGGAAACAGTGCTTCGACAGTGGAAAAGTAAGCCAGCTAGCAAGGCATTGTTGTCATTTTATAACAGGTGATGATAAGCAGAAATACGGGAGCACTAACTCCCCTAGTAGTAGATGTGAGTTTCTCTTTGAAACAATCCCCTGGCCTTGTACACAGCTAATAGCTAACATTCGCCAAAGTAAGCTAGCTACTGATAGTGCAACCCTAGTAACAGTACAGATGAAGATGAAAAATTATCAGGCCTACTGTACATCTTACTGTAGAAATTATTGTTGAAAAAAAGTCTAGGTTGGAACTGTTGCTGTTAAAATTTATTAACTGGAATAAACTGATTGAAGCAAGATGCTGTTTGAGGCAAACACACACAAACACACACAGTTCTGGTTTGCTCATCTACAGCAGGAAGTGGTCTCCTGCCTGACTGAGAAAGCAGTAGATGTTCTGATCCCGTTTGGCACCACATACCTATGCAAGTCAGGGTTCTCAACTCTGACATACTTAAAAAACAAGTACAGAAATTGTTTAAAAAACAGAGCCCAAATAGACATGCTTGTTGAAAACTTCAATCAGCCACACACCTCTCATTAGGACTGTGTGTGTGTGTGTGGGTGTTTTCTGGTCTAAATCTGTGTGATGTGATCAATCAGTATATTTCAGTTCAGAATAAAAATTATTTATTGTATTTTAACAGCAACAGTTCCAACCTAGACAGATATGTAAGAGTGTTTTTAATGGGGGAAAATAAACCTGAATTGATATTTATATAGATATTTAATTTCATATGTTATTTGTTTTGTCTATATTGCATTTGTTTTAGGCATAAGGGCAATGAAATATTTATTATATAAATATTTATGTATAGTTGCATATTTTCCTAAGCTTGGGTCCCAAGAAAATACAGAATTTCTAATTTGGGTCCCAGGCTCAAAAAGTTTAAGAACCCCTGAGATACAGGAACTCAAGTTCTTTTGTTCACAAGACCTAGAATACCTCACAATCAAATGGCGACCGTATTACATCCCAAGAGAATTCTCTTCAGTTATAGTCACAGTCGTGTATATTCCCCCTCAAGCCGAAAAACGCTACCGAAGTCCTCTCAACACATTGACTGTAGTCCTCGCGTTGCTAAAACACTCAACCATTGCTACTCCAACTTGCGGGATGCCTACAAGGCCCTCCCCCGCCCTCCCTTTGGAAAATCTGATCACGACTCCATTTTGCTCCTCCCTTCCTATAGGCATAAACTCAAACAGGAAGTACCCGTGCTAAGAGCTATTCAATGCTGGTCTGAGCAATCGGAATCCACACCTCAAGTTTGTTTTGATCACGCGGACTGGGATATGTTCCGGGTAGCCTCCGAGAATAACATCAACGAATACACTGATACGGTGACTGAGTTTATCAGGAAGTGTATAGGAGATGTTGTATCAACTGCGACTATTAAAACCTACCCTAACCAGAAACTGTGGATAGATGGCCGAAATTTGTATTGGTATTTAACCATGGCAAGGTGACTGGGAATATGGCCGAATACAAACAGTGGAGTTATTCCCTCCGTAAGGCAATCAAACAGGCAAAACGTCAGTATAGAGACAAAGTGGAGTCACAATTCAACGGTTCAGACACAAGATGTATGTGGCAGGGTCTACAAACAATCACGGATTACAAAGGGAAACACAGTCACGTCTTGCTTCCGGACAAGCTAAACACCTTCTTCGCCCGCTTTGAGGATAACACAGTGCCACCGACACGGCCCGCTACCAAGGACTGCGGGCTCTCCTTCTCCGTGGTCGACATGAGTAAGACATTTAAGTGAGTCAACCCTCGCAAGGCTGTTGGCCCAGACAGCATCCCTAGCCGCGTCCTCAGAGCATGCGCAGACCAGTCCCCACATGCTTCAACATGTCCACCATTATTCCTGTACCCAAGAAAGCAAAGGTAACTGAAATAAAGGACTATCGCCCCATCATCATGAAGTACTTTGAGAGGCTAGTTAAGGATTACATCACCTCTACCTTTTCTGACACCCTCGACCCACTTCTATTTGCTTACCGCCCCAATAGATCCATAGACGGTGCAATCGCCATCGCACTGCACACTACCCTATCCCATCTGGACAAGAGTAATACCTATGTAAGAATGCTGTTCATTGACTATAGCTCAGCATTCAACACCATAGTACCCTCCAAGCACATCATTAAGCTTGAGGCCCTGGGTCTGAACCCCGCCCTGTGCGATTTGGTCCTGGACTTCCTGATGGGCCGCCCCCAGGTGGTGAAGGTAGGAAAGAACACCTCCACTTTGCTGATCCTCAACACTGGGGCCCCACAAGGATGCGTACTCAGCCCCATCTTGTACTCCATGACTGCGTGGCCACAAACGCCTCCAACTCAGTCATCAAGTTTGCAGACGACACAACAGCAGTAGGCCTGATTACCAACAATGACGACACAGCCTACAGGGAGGAGGTGAGGGCCCTGGGAGTGTGGTGCCAGGAAAATAACCTCTCACCCAACGTCAGCAAAACAAAAGATCTGATCATGGACCGCAGTGGAGAAGGTGGAAAGCTTCAAGTTCCTCGGGGTACACATCACTGCACCGCTCACAACTGCAAGGCTCTCCAGAGGGTGGTGCGGTCTGCCCAACGCATCACCGGGGGAAAACTACCTGCCCTCCAGGACACCTACAGCACCCGATGTCACAGGAAGGCCAAAAAGTTAAATCAAGGACAACAACCACCCGAGCCACTGCCTGTTCACCCCGCTATCATCCAGAAGGCGACATCAGTACAGGTGCATAAAAGCTGGGACGAAGAGACTGAAAAACAGCTTCTATAGCAAGGCCATCAGACTCTTAAATAGCCATCACTAGCACATTAGAGGCTGCTGTTCTATATACATAGACTTGAAATCACTGGCCACTTAAATAATCGAACACTAGTCACTTTAATAATGTTTACATATTTTGCATTACTCATCTCATATGTATGTACTGTATTCTATCCTATTCTACTGTATCTTTGTCTATGCTGTACACCATTTAGAAAAAACTTTTTTATCCAAAGTGGCTTACAGTCATTCGTGCATACATCTCCGTATGGGTGGCCTCGAACCCACAATGATGACACTAGGAGCTCATAGAAACTCAGATCCTGTACCTCATGTCTATATCATTAACCCACATATGAGATGGTCCTACAGTCCAACAAAATCACGATGTGCTGAACACTACAGACATTCTCCCAATCCAACACTATCTTCCACACACACGCACGCACACACGCACAGCGCCATTATGAACAATTATTTCATCCTTGATTGGCTCCTTCCGGTCTGTTCAATTCGTGCCCCCGGTGGCGGAGTTCATGTGTGCCGCCACAGAGCTAAGGGGGGTAGAGAGAGAGAGAGAGAGAGAGAGAGAGAGAGAGAGAGAGAGAGGAGGACAAATAGAGAGAGAGAGAGAGAGAGAGAGAGAGAGAGAGAGAGAGAGGAGGAGAAAGAGAGAGAGGAGAGAGAGAGAGGGAGAGAGGAGGAGGAGGAGAAAGAGAGAGGAGAGAGAGAGAGGAGAAAGAAAAAGAGAGAGAAAGAGAGAGACGGACCTCTGACTAGCACAAACGAGGGAGACACATCTCAGCACTGAGTCGACATAGTGTGTGTGTGTGTTTGGTTTTACTATCCTTGTGGGGACCAGAAGAGGTTAGAGGTTAGATGTCAGGGTTAGGGGTTTGAGGTTATCAAATCAAATCGAATTTTATTGGTCACATACACGTGTTTAGCAGATGTTATTGCGGGTGTAGCGAAATGCTAGCTCTGACAGTGCAGTAATATCTAACAGTTTCACAACATATGCCCAAAATACATGTAAATCTAAGTAAGGAATGGATTAAGAATTTAAATACATATATGTCAGAGAGGCATTGGATAAGATACAATGGCATAGTAGAGAGTACAGTATATATATGAGATGGTTGATGCAATATTTACACACAATTAAAGTGACTAGTTGTGGAAGTCAGCTTTGAACTGGGATTCAACTTTGTCCCTATACCGATGTTTAGCTTGCTTGATTGCTTTGCAGAGGGAATAAGTACACTGTTTGTATTCTTCCGTATTCCCAGTCTTCTTGCCCTGGTTCAATGCAGTGGTTCGCGTTTTCAGTTTTTCGTGTGAATGCTCCCATCTAGCCACAGTTTCTGGTTGGGGTAGGTTTTAATAGTCACAGTGGGTACAATTGTCTCAATCTCCTATGCAATAATGTCCTATACACTTCCTGATAAACTCATCCACCGTATCGGTATACGTATGTGTCGATAATATTTTCTGAAGCTACTCTGAACATATCCCAGTCCGCGTGATCAAAATATTGAAGCGTGGATTCCGATTGGTCTGACCAGCGTTGAATAGTCCTTATCACAGGTGCTTCTTGTTTGAGTTTCTACCTATAGGATGGGAGGAGCAAGACGGAATCGTGGTCCGATTTGCCCGAATGGAGGGCGACGGAGAGCTTTATATGCATTCTGGAAGGTAGTATAGCAATGGTCGAGCGTTTTAGCAGCGCAAGTACAACAATCAATATGTTGATAGAATTTCGGGAGCCTTTGCCTCAAATTTGCTTTGTTAAAATCCCCAGCAACAATAAATGCAGCCTCTGGATATGTGGTTTTCAGTTTGCATAAAGTCCAGTGAAGTTCTTTGAGGGCCATCATGGTATCCGCTTGGGGGGGGATATAGACCACTGTGGCTATTATGGACGAAAATTCTCTCGGGAGATAGTACGGTCGGCATTTGATTGTGAGATATTCTAGGTCGGGTGAACAGAAGGACTTGAGTTCCTGTATGTTATGACAGTTACACCATAAGTCGTTGATCATAAAACATATACCTCCACCCTTCTGCTTCCCGGAGAGATGTTTGTTCCTGTCAGCGCGATGTACTGAGAACCCAACTGGTTTTACAGAGTCAGACAGTATATCTCGAGAGAGCCATGTTTCCGTGAAGCAGAGTATGTTTCAATCCCTGGTGTCTCTCTGAAAAGCACCTCTCGCCTTGAGCTCATCAATTTTATTATCCTGAGGTTGGACATTAGCGAGTAAAATACTCGGGAGGGGTGGGTGATGTGCACGCTTCCTAAGTCGGACCAGAAGGCCGCCTCGAGTACCTCTCCTTCACCGGCGTTGTTTTGGGTCAGCCTCTGGAATAAGTTCAATTGCTCTGGGGAGAGCAAACAAAGCATCCGCTTCATGGAAGTCCTAATCCTGGTTTAAATGCTGGAAGTTCTGGTGAGTTACCACCGCTCTAATATCCAATAGTTCTTCCCGGATGTATGTAATGACACAAATCAATTTCTGAGCTTTAATGGAAAAAATAGAACATAAACAAACAAAATACTGCAGAGTTGCTTAAGAGCTAGTCGCGATGCTGCCATCTCCGTCAGCGCCATCAAAATCTTAGGGTTAAGTTAGGGCTAAGGGAAACAGATTTTTTCCTTTTTTTTTTTGATTTTTATTGCAACCTGGAGGTGGCATGAGGAGAACTTGGGGTCAGAGAAAGCAAAGGACATTTTACAAAAAAGCACAACAAGAAGACATAAACATCCCAGTAGTAAAACTAGTGGTCGCTAAGGGCAAAGCTAATGGGGATCCATCTAAATAAAAGAACAACCACAACTACAGATCCCCCTCCCATCCACTTCCTACCCCTCCTATCCATGACCAAGTCTCACATCTCTGCCCAAAATCCCATGTCCCCCCCAATCACTACAACAACCCAATCCCAAGACCAGGGTTTCCCAACTGATGACCCGTGGGTGGTTTTATTCCCACCTCCCCCTCTCTCTTTGCCTCGCTTGCTCTCTCTCCATCTCTCTCGCTTTCTCTCTCCCTCCTCCTCTCTCTCTCTCTCTCTCCTCCTCCTCTCTCCCTCTCTCCTCCTCCTCTCTCTCTCTCCTCCTCCTCTCTCTCGCGCCTCTCTCCCTCTCTCCACGCTGCTCTCTCTCTCTCTGTGCCGCTCTTTCTCTCTCCCCGTGCCTCTCTCTGTAAAATAATGTAAAAACACCAGGAAATCAGCTCCAAGCTATTTTAATTTTGGAAATCTGTTCCCAAGTATTCCCAAGCATAATAGAGAGACATGTGATCCTATACAAATGTAAGCAAGGTTTGAAATTATTATGTTTCATTCAAATATTATATCTGTTTAGGCTTCTTGCAGTCAATTTGCAGTCTACAAATTATTTGTAATTATGTTCCGGCCCCCCGACCAGCCGCCCAAGAAAAAAAATCGTCCCGCAACAGAGTTGCTTGAGCTAGTCGCGATGCTGCCATCTCCGTCAGCGCCATTAAAATCTTAGGGTTAAGTTGGGGGGAAGGGAAACAGGATTTTGAATGGGAATCAATTGTTTGGACCCAACAAGTATAGTAAAACAAACGTGAAACAAACATGTATGTGCATGTGGGGTGTTATGAGCCAATGTTACCATGTGCACTACAAGTTAAAGTACTATATGTTTCTTCATGTCTTTACATTTTTCCTTTCTCTCTTTACTCTGAGTATTGCACGTTTGTGTTGCATGTTAAATTCTGCCCTTATGGTGTGACCTGAGAAATATTCTCAAAACAGGAAGTAAGTTAGCATTCAGTATTGTGAGGTAGTTGGATGATAGGATCAAGATACTTGCATGTGATGAGTCCAGGGTTTTTCCTGCATAGTGAATTCTTAGGTCGGCTGACCGTGACTACTGCCTCACTGAGTTACCACCTACACCCTTTTTTTGAGCCAGGAAAAATCCTGGAGTCATCCTGTAGGCTCTGTTCCAATATCCATATACTAGCATACGACTTAAAATTAGGCAATATATTGGGCATGCATTGAAAGCGATGTGCTAGTATGGACATTGGAACGTAGCCAAAGGTCAATGATCCCTGATTGTCAGCCATGTTGCTTATACCCTTCATGCACAGCAAACCCTGAGCGTCCATTGTGGGTCTTCCATTTATGCACAGGAACAACTAGCCTGTTTGTCCACCATTCTGGTTCTGGTAAAACCCAAGTGTCCACTGTCTATCATTCGGGATATACCCTGAACATGCTGATGAACATCAAATCATCTCACTGTGACAGCCCTCAGCATTCCCAAAGACACACTTGCAACTCATGCCAACCGCAAAACAAAATAGCTGCTTTCATTGTTGAACCAATATATACACCTTCAAATCCACAGCTGTTCCATCTTCCAGTCACCCAGTTATCCAGTCACCCAGTCAGTCATCCAGTCGTCCTTCTAACCAGTCAGCCAGCCATCCTTCCATCTAGTAATCCAGTTATCCAGTCACCCAGTAATCCAGTCACCCAGTCATATAATTATGCAGTCAACTCGTCATCCAGTCGTCCTTCCATCCAGTCATTCAGTCATCCAGGCATCCTGCCTTTCAGTCAGTTATCCAGTCATCCAGACATCCTTCTTTTCAGTCAGTTATCCAGTCATCCAGTTCACAGCACCTGTCAAACAGTATCACGTCCCTCTCTCTCACTCTTGCTCACTCACTAAACGGGAGACCAGAGTAGCCGCGCTCCACAAAAACACTGATTCTGCTGCAGGTTTCCTGGTACTTCACTTTAGTAATTCAGTCATTTATAAACCTCACTTAATAAAGATGCCCCTGCCTGATTGTAAGACTTATGGTGTTCTTACTCAGTGTAATGTCAATGGGAAAAGAGGGAGTTTATTAAGCATTTATTAAGTGTTCATTAAGCGTTTATTAAAGTCATGTCCACTGTGACTGAGAAAAAACAGATTGATCATTTATAAACGCAAATGGCCAATACTCACCTTTTGTAGGCTGGTTGGATTCAACTGAGTTTTGTCAATGATTTTTATTGCAACCTGGAGGAGGCATGAGGAGAACTTGGGGTCAGAGAAAGCAAAGGACATTTTACAAAAAAGCACAACAAGAAGACATAAACATCCCAGTAGTAAAACTAGTGGTCGCTAAGGGCAAAGCTAATGGGGATCCATCTAAATAAAAGAACAATCACAACTACAGATCCCCCTCCCATCCACTTCCTACCCCTCCTATCCATGACCAAGTCTCACATCTCTGCCCAAAATCCCATGTCCGCCCCAATCACTACAACAACCCAATCCCAAGACCAGGGTTCCCCAACTGATGACCCGTGGGTGGTTTTATTCCCACCTCCCCCTCTCTCTTTGCCTCGCTTGCTCTCTCTCCATCTCTTTCGCTTTCTCTCTCCTCCTCCTCTCTCTCCCTCTCCTCTCTCTCCTCCTCTCTCTCCCTCTCTCCTCCGCCTCTCTCTCTCTCTCCTCCTCCTCTCTCTCCCTCTCTCCTCCTCCTCTCTCTCTCTCTCCTCCTCCTCTCTCTCCCGCCTCTCTCCCTCTCTCCACGCTGCTCTCTCTCTCTCTGTGCCGCTCTTTCTCTCTCCCCGTGCCTCTCTCTGTAAAATAATGTAAAAACACCAGGAAATCAGCTCCAAGCTATTTTAATTTTGGAAATCTGTTCCCAAGTATTCCCAAGCATAACAGAGAGACATGTGATCCTATACAAATGTAAGCAAGGTTTGAAATTATTATGTTTAATTCAAATATTATATCTGTTTAGGCTTCTTGCAGTCAATTTGCAGTCTACAAATTATTTGTAATTAGGTTCCGGCCCCCCGACCAGCCGCCCAAGATAAAAAATCGTCCCGCAACTGAATCTAGTTGATGATCCCTGCCCTAGACTTTACATCCTATGCACCTGAAGAGATTTGAGATAATTTTCTTGGTATAAACACTAGAGTGAAGCTTTTGGCTATGCTGGTTCTAGGGGTCGATTTGGGATTGGGCCCCATGCATCCGTCCAACCCACATACCATAGAAATATACACTATTTCTATGCTTTCTATGACTAGCACCCTTCCTTTGCATCATGTACCTTACCCCCAAAAAAAACACCCTCCCTGTGCCCCAGCCTCACCTCCTTGCCCGTCAGGATGTGGCGCGCCAGTTTGACCTTGGCAAAGTTGCCCTTGCCGATGGTCTTGAGCAGGCGGTAGTTGCCGATGTGCGGAGTCTCGTCAGAGCAGGAGGCCATGGAGTTCCTGCAGCGGGCACCCAGCGAGCGGCTGGACAGGCTGGTTCCCTTGTCTGAGCGGCTGGCAGCCAGGGACACATGCTGGGGGGAAGAGAATATATGGGAAAGGGGGGGGGTCACCACCAGCACCCTGATGACAATGACCACGTAAAACCTGGGAACTCTAAAACTCTTTTCACACTATCCTGGTCACCCGAAACATACACTGAACAAAAATATAAATCACAACATATAAAGTATTGGTCCCATGTTTCATGAGCTGATCAAATAATTACCAGAAATGCTACAGTACATAGACAAAAAATCTTATTTCTCTCAAATTTGGTGAACAAATTTGTTTACATCCCTGTTAGTGAGCATTTATCCTTTGCCAAGATAATCCATCCACCTGACAGGTGTTGTATATCAAGAAGCTGATTAAACAATATGTTCATTACACAGGTGTGTAAAATGTGCAGTTTTGCCACACAACACAATGCCACAGATGTCTCAAGTTTTGAGAGAGCGTGCAATTGGCATGCTGACTGCAGGAATGTCCACCAGAGCTGTTGCCAGAGAATTGAATGTACATTTTTCTACCATAAGCTGCCTCCAACGTCGTTTTAGAGAATTTGTCAGTCCGTCCAAACAGCCTCACAACCCCAGAGCATGTTTAACCACGCCAGCCCAGGACTAGAGGTCGACTGATTAATCGGAATGGCCGATTAATTAGGGCCGATTTCAAGTTTTCATAACAATCGGAAATGTGTATTTTTGGACACCGATTTGGCCGATATTTTTTATTTTTTTTACACCTTTATTTAACTAGGTAAGTGTTTAAGAAAACATTCTTATTTTCAATGACAGCCTAGGAACGGTGGGTTAACTGCCTTGTTCAGGGGCAGAACAACAGATTTTTACCTTGTCAGCTTGTAACGGCGGTCCTCCTCCTCTTCTACCGAAAAGGAGGAGTATTGATCGAACCAAGGCGCAGTGGAGTTTGAACACATATTTATTTAACGAAAACACGAACTTAACTAAACTAACAAAAACAACAAACGGTGTAGACAGACCTATACGACGAACTTACATAAAACAAGAAGAACGCACGAATAGGACAATTAGACTACACAAACCGAACAAACCGTAAACAGTCCCGTATGGTGCAAACAATTACACAGACACGGAAGACAATCACCCACAACGAACACTGTGACAACGCCTACCTAAATATGACTCTTAATTAGAGGAACGCCAAACACCTGCCTCTAATTAAGAGCCATACCAGGCAACCCAAAACCAACACAGAAACAGAAAACATAGAATGCCCACCCAAACTCACGTCCTGACCAACTAACACATATAACAAATTAACAGAAATAGGTCAGGAACGTGACATAACCCCCCCCATAAGGTGCGAACTCTGGGCGCACCAGCACAAAGTCTAGGGGAGGGTCTGGGTGGGCATCTGACCACGGTGGTGGCTCAGGCTCCGGGCGAGGTCCCAACACCACCATAGTCAATCCCAACCTCCATCTACCCCTAAAAATGTCCACCCATATCCCACAAAATCCTCTTTGTAACATCCATGACAGGGACAGCACCGGGACAGAGGGATAAATCAAGACAGAGGGATAGATAAGAATAAAGAGGTAGATCAAGATAGAGAGGGAGATCATAATAGAGGGGCAACTCCGGACTGAAAGGCAGCTCCGGACAGAGAGACAGCTCTGGACTGAGGGGCAGTTCTGGGTATATAGCCGTTTCAGGCTGAAGGGCAGCTCATGGCTGACTGACGAATCTGGACGCTCATGGCAGGCTGACGGCTCTCGACGCTCATGGCAGGCTGACGGCTCTCGACGCTCATGGCAGGCTGACGGCTCTCGACGCTCATGGCAGGCTGACGGCTCTCGACGCTCATGGCAGGCTGACGGCTCTCGACGCTCATGGCAGGCTGACGGCTCTCGACGCTCATGGCAGGCTGACGGCTCTCGACGCTCATGGCAGGCTGACGGCTCTGGACGCTCATGGCAGGCTGACGGCTCTGGACGCTCATGGCAGGCTGACGGCTCTGGACGCTCATGGCTCTCTGACGGCTCTGGCCGCTCCTGTCTGGTTGGCGGCTCTGGCAGATCCTGTCTGGTTGGCGGCTCTGGCAGATCCTGTCTGGTTGGCGGCTCTGGCAGATCCTGTCTGGTTGGCGGCTCTGGCAGATCCTGTCTGGTTGGCGGCTCTGGCAGATCCTGTCTGACGGACGGCTCTAGAGGCTCCTGTCTGGCGGGCGGCTCTAGCGGCTCCTGTCTGGCGGACGGCTCTGTAGGCTCATGGCAGACGGGCGGCTTTGCAGGCTCATGGCAGACGGGCGGCTTTGCAGGCTCATTGCAGACGGATGGCTCAGACGGCGCTGGGGAGACGGATGGCTCAGATGGCGCTGGGGAGACGGATGGCTCAGATGGCGCTGGTGAGACGGATGGCTCAGATGGCGCTGGGGAGACGGATGGCTCTGGCCGGATAAGGCGCACTGTAGACCTGGTGCGTGGTGCCGGAACTGGAGGCACCGGGCTAAGGACACGCACCTTCATACTAGTGCGGGGAGCAGGGACAGGGCACACTGTACTCTCAAAGCCCACTCTATACCTGGTGCGTGGTACCGGCACTGGTGACACCGGGCTGAGGACAAGCACATCAGGATTAGTAGGGGGAGAAAAAACAGTGTGTACAGGGCTCTGGAGACACACAGGAGGCTTAGTGCGTGGTGCCGGAACTGGAGGCACCGAACTGGATACACGCACTACAGGGAGAGTGCGTGGAGGAGGAACAGGGCTCAGGAGACGCACTGGTAGCCTAGTGCGTAGTGTAGGCACTGTAGGTACTAGGCTGGGGCGGGGAGGTGGCGCCGGAAATACCGGACCGTGGAGGCGTACTGGCACTCTTGAGCATTGAGCCTGCCCAACCTAACCTGGTTGAATACTCCCGGTTGCCTGACCAGTGCGGGGAGGTGGAATAACCCGCACCGGCCTATGTAGGCGAACCGGGGAAACCATGCGTAAGGCAGGTGCCATGTATGCCGGCCCGAGGAGACGCACTGGAGACCAGACGCGTTGAGCCGGCCTCATGACACCTGGCTCAATACCCAATCTAGCCCTACCAGTGCGGGGAGGTGGAATAACCCGCACTGGGCTATGCACTCGTACAGGAGACACCGTGCGCTCTACTGCGTAACACGGCGCCTGCCCGTACTCCCGCTCTCCACGGTAAGCCTGGGAAGTGGGCGCAGGTCTCCTACCTGCCCTTGGCCCACTACCTATTAGCCCCCCCCCCAATAAATTTTTGGGTGTTACTCACGGGCTTTTTGGGCTTCCGTGCCAGACGCGTTCCCTCATAACTCCGGTTCCTCTCTCCGGTAGCCTCTGCTCTCCTCAGTGCCTCCAGCTGTTCCCATGGGAGGCGATCCCTACGAGCCAGGATCTCCTCCCATGTGTAGCAACCTTTCCCGTCCAATATATCGTCCCAAGTCCATTCCTCCTTCTTTTCCTGTCCCTTACTCCGTTTACTCCGCTGCTTGGCTCTGGATTGGTGGGTGATTCTGTAACGGCGGTCCTCCTCCTCTTCTACCGAAAAGGAGGAGTATTGATCGAACCAAGGCGCAGTGGAGTTTGAACACATATTTATTTAACGAAAACACGAACTTAACTAAACTAACAAAAACAACAAACGGTGTAGACAGACCTATACGACGAACTTACATAAAACAAGAAGAACGCACGAATAGGACAATTAGACTACACAAACCGAACAAACCGTAAACAGTCCCGTATGGTGCAAACAATTACACAGACACGGAAGACAATCACCCACAACGAACACTGTGACAACGCCTACCTAAATATGACTCTTAATTAGAGGAACGCCAAACACCTGCCTCTAATTAAGAGCCATACCAGGCAACCCAAAACCAACACAGAAACAGAAAACATAGAATGCCCACCTAAACTCACGTCCTGACCAACTAACACATATAACAAATTAACAGAAATAGGTCAGGAACGTGACACAGCTTGGGGATTCATTTTTGCAACCTTCCGGTTACTAGTCCAACACTCTAACCACCTGCCTTACATTGCACTCCACGAGGAGACTGCGTGGCAGGCTGACTACCTGTTACGCGAGGGCAGCAAGAAGCCAAGGTAAGTTGCTAGCTAGCATTAAACTTATAAAAAACAATCAATCAATCTTCACATAATCACTAGTTAACTACACATGGTTGATGATATTACTAGTTTATCTAGCGTGTCCTGTGTTGCATATAATCGATGCGGTGCCTGTTAATTTCTCATCGAATCACAGCCTACTTCTGTCACGCCCTGGCCATAGAGAGGCTTTTATTCTCTATTTTTGGTTAGGCCAGGGTGTGACTAGGGTAGGCATTCTAGTTTCTTTATTTCTATGTTTTCTATTTCTTTGTGTTTGGCCGGGTGTGGTTCTCAATCAGAGGCAGCTGTCTATTGTTGTCTCTGATTGAGAACCATACTTATAGGTATCCCTTTTTTCCACCTGTCTTTGTGGGAAGTTAACTTTGTTTGATGGCACATAGCCTTAACCTTCATGGTTTGTTTTGGTATTGTTTATTGTTTTGTTGGCGACATCTACTATTAAAACCTGTTATGGCTGCAGGGCGAATATTGAAAAAACTGGAAAATGTGTGCACATTTTCAAACGGCCTCCTAAGAAACTTTTTATTTTCCAATATGCATATATTTACTACTGTTGGATAGATAACAGTCTGTAGTTTCTAAAAAGGTTTGAATTGTTTCTCTAAGTCGAACAGAAATATTTTTACAGCCATTTTCCCAGCCGAATTGAGTTTTCCAAAATGCGATGTGTCTCTTTAAGACCTTCTCTATAAAAGGCCCTTTGACTTAGGACCATAGGGACACGTCACAGGCGTTCGTCAGACTGTAATGCGGAAGTGAGAATTGAAAGGAGTCGAATATCTCGTCCATGGACTGAATAACACACCTTCTTGTGAGACCTGCGCAGTTAAAAAAAAAATCCGGGCGCGAAGGATAATTTGTTCTCGGCTTCTGGAACAAGGTAGATAACGTTGAATATGATGCCTGACTACGATATTATTTGATACATGTCACAAAATCATCCTAAAGTATGTTTTTTCAATATACTTTAATTATATTATTGCAATTTATTCTGGACTTTAGATGTGAAACGACGGAAGAATTTTTTGAAGAAACGCTTTCTAGCTCCGCAATGCTATCGTGCCTGCTAACCCAAGAGGGAAATAATTCGTTCTGGAACCCAACTAAAGACTCTACTGGACATTGGACCCCGTTACAACATTCTGATGGAATATCAAGAAAGATAAGACCCAATTTGGGATGCTTTTTCATATATATGTCGAACTGTTGAATGCTAACTCTGCTAACTGTGCTAGGCTAGCGCTTGACTAGAATCAATGCTGCCTTATGCTAGCTTATGTTGTTAGCTAATATAACGATATATTGTGTTTTCGCTGTAAAACACTTCAAAAATCGGAAATGTTGGCTTTATTCACACGATTCTGTCTTTCATTAGTTATCCACCATATGTTTTTCTGAAATGTTTTATGAGGTGTAATTAGTAGCCGACGTTGGTGTATGTATTTTCTCTGGCTACTCCCGGCTGGATTCAGACTAGCTATGTATTAGCATTTTTGGGTAGCATCAATGTAAAACTGATTTATAGCTAAAATATGCACTTTTTATGAACAAAACATAGATTTATTGTGTAACATGTTATATGACTGTCATCTGAGGTAGTTTTTTCTGGGCTCTTTAGGTTGGTTTTAGTTTATTTCGGTTGGTTGTGCATGCTACTTCAATCATAATTCATACTTCATAATCATAATTCATACGTGTCTGTCCACTTTTGTATTTGGTGGTGAGCTAACATAAATATATGTGGTGTTTTCTCTGTAAAACATTTAAAAAATCGGACATGTTGGCTGGATTGACAAGATGTTTATCTTTCAAATGCTGTATTGGACTTGTTAATGTGTAAAAGTTAAATATTTTTAAAAAATAGATTTTGAATTTCGCGCCCTGCAGGGGTGTCATTTTCGGCCGATTTCGGGCTTGCATCCCAAACAGGTTAAAAGTATGTACGCTCACAACGCTGCACCTTGGTCCTCTTCTTTTCACTGCCGTGACAGAACTTCCCACCACAAGCGGACCAAGCAGCGTGGTAAGGAGGAGCAGCGGGTTCAGGATTCTTAGACTTGGGAGGAAATCCTGGATGGGAAAGGACCTTGGAGGCAGGCTGGGGAATATCGCCGTCCAAAAGAGGAACTGGAAGCAGCTAAAGCTGACAGGCGACGGTATGAGGAGGCAAGTCTTCGAAGCAGGCACGAGAGGCAGCCCCCCCAAATTATTTTGGGGGGGGGGGGGCACACGGGTCGGCGAGCAGGGCGAGCGGAGTTGGTCACGGTTCCAGTGCCATGTTTTCCGGTTTTACGCACCGTGCCTTCAGTGCAAAGTCACAGCCCGGTGCGTGCAGTACATGCCCTCCGTACCTGCCGCGTAAAGAGGGGTATCCAGCCCGGTAGGGTGGTGCCGGCTCAGCATTCCTGGTCTCCAGTGCGCCTCCTCGGCCCGGGTTATCCTGCGCCAGCTCTACGATCCCCAGTTCGCCAGGAGAACCCAGTGCGGCCTGTTCAAGCTTCCCGCATGTGCCGGGCTAAAGTGGGCATGCAGCAAAAAGGAGAGGTGCACGTGTTAAGCACCAGATCTCCAGTGCTCCCCCACAGCCCGATTCAACCTGTGCCTGCGCTCTGGAGGTGCTGGGCTAAAGTGGGCATTCAGCCGGGAAGAGTGGTGCCAGGGATACGCACCAGATCTCCAGTGCTCCCCCACAGTCCGGTCCATCCAGTGCCTCCTCCAAGGACGAGGCCTCCAGCGACGGTCTCCAGTCCGGAGCCCCCAGCGAGGGTGCCCAGTCCGGGGCCCGCAATGAGAGTGCCCACTCCGGGGCCCGCAACGAGGGTGCCCAGTCCGGGGCCCGCTACGAGGGTCCCCAGTCCGGGGTCGGCGGCGAGGGTCCCCGCACCAGAGGCAGAGGTGGAGGGGGTCTACCTCCCGCACCAGAGCCGCCGCCGTTAAGGAGGCCCACCCGGACCCTCCCCTTTGGAGTCAGGTTTTGCGGCCGGAGTCTGCATCTTGGGGGGGGGGGGGGGGGGTACTGTCACCGATAATAACTACACCCTAAAACTTTCTACCTGGAAATGTTGAAGACTCATGTTAAAAGGAACCACCAGCTTTCATATGTTCTCATGTTCTGAACAAGGAACTTAAACATTAGCTTTTTTACATGGCACATATTGCACTTTTACTTTCTTTTCCAACACTTTGTTTTTGCATTATTTAAATTCAATTGAACAAGTTTCATTATTTATTTGAGGCTAAATTGATTTTATTGATGTATTATATTAAGTTAAAATAAGTGTTCATTCAGTATTGTTGTAATTGTCATTATTACAAATATTTTTTTTATTTTAAAATCGGCCGATTAATCGGTATTGGCTTTTTTGGTCCTCCAATAATCGGTATCGGTATCGGCGTTGAAAGATCATAATCAGTCGACCGCTACCCAGGACCTCAACAAACTCATTCTGATTGGCTGGGCCTAGCTCTCCAGTGGATGATGCCTGTAAAGGTTTTCTTCCAGGGGTGAAGGAGAGGACCAAAGTGCAGCGCGGCTAGTGTTAAACATGTTTAATATAATAACAAGTGAACACTACAAACAACAAACAAAATAACAAACCGTGAAAACCGAGACAGTCCTATCTGGTGCAGAACAAACACAGAGACAGGAAACAAACACCCACAAAATCCCAACACAAAACAAGCCTCCTATATATGAGTCTCAATCAGAGACAACGACTACCATCTGTCTCTGATTGAGAACCCACACTAGGCTGACATAGAAACAGACAAACTAGACACACAACATAGAATTCCCACCCAGCTCATGTCCTGACCAACTAAACACATACAAAACAACAGAAAACAGGTCAGGAACGTGACAGAACCCCCCCCCCTCAAGGTGTGAACTCCGGGCGCACCCCTAAAACTCAAGGGGAGGGTCTGGGTGGGTATCTGTCCGCGGTGGCGGCTCCGTCGGTGGACGAGGGCACCACTCCACCATTGTCTTTGTCCACCTCCTTAGCGTCCCTTGAGTGGCGACCCTCGCCCCCGACCATGGTCCAGGAACCTTCACCAACTCCCCTCTACAATAGAGGAGACAACTCAGGACAGAGAGGTAATTCAGGACAAAGAGGTAGCTCAGGACAGAGAGGTAGCCCAGGACAGAGAGGTAGCTCAGGACAGAGGGACAACTTCGGACTAGTGGCAGCTCCGGACTGAGTGGCAGCTCCGGACTGAGTGGCAGCTCATGACTGGAGGGCAGCTCATGACTGGAGGGCAGCTCATGACTGGAGGGCAGCTCATGACTGGAGGGCAGCTCATGACTGAAGGGCAGCTCATGACTGAAGGGCAGCTCATGACTGAAGGGCAGCTCATGACTGTAGGGCAGCTCTGGCAGCTCCTGACTGGCTGGCGTCTCTGGCAGCTCCTGACTGGCTGGCGTCTCTGGCAGCTCCTGACTGGCTGGCGTCTCTGGCAGCTCCTGACTGGCTGGCGTCTCTGGCAGCTCCTGACTGGCTGGCGTCTCTGGCAGCTCCTGACTGGCTGGCGTCTCTGGCGGCTCCTGACTGGCTGGCGTGTCTGGCGGCTCCTGACTGGCTGGCGTCTCTGGCGGCTCCTGACAGACGGACGGCTCTAGCGGCTCCTGACTGACGGACGGCTCTAATGGCTCGGGACAGACGGGCGGCTCTAATGGCTCGTGGCAGACGGATGACTCAGATGGCGCTGGGCAGACAGATGGCTCAGACGGCGCTGGGCAGACGGATGGCTCAGATGGCGCTGGGCAGACGGATGGCTCAGACGGCGCTGGGCAGACGGATGGCTCAGACGGCGCTGGGCAGACGGATGGCTCAGACGGCGCTGGGCAGACGGATGGCTCAGACGGCGCTGGGCAGACGGATGGCTCAGACGGCGCTGGGCAGACGGATGGCTCAGACGGCGCTGGGCAGACGGACAGTTCAGACGGCGTTGGGCAGACAGGCAGTTCAGGCGCCGCTGGGCAGACGGGCAGTTCAGACACCGCTGGGCAGACGACAGACTCTGGCCGGCTGAGACGCACTATAGGCCTGATGCGTGGTGCCGGAACTGGAGGTACCGGGCTGAGGGCACGCACCTCATGGCGAGTGCGGGGAGGAGGAACAGGGCTCTGGAGATGCACTGGAAGCCTGGTGCGTGGTGTAGGCACTGGTGGTACTGGTCTGGGGCGGGAAGGTGGCGCCGGATATACCGGACCGTGAAGGAGGACACGCGCTCTTGAGCACCGAGCCTCTCCAACCTTACCAGGTTGAATGGTCCCCGTAGCCCTGCCAGTGCGGCGAGGTGGAATAGCCCGCACTGGGCTATGCAGGCGAACCGGGGACACCACCTGTAAGGCTGGTGCCATGTACGCCGGCCCGAGGAGACGTACTGGAGGCCAGATACGTTGGGCCGGCTTCATGACATCCGGCTCGATGCCCAACCTAGCCCTCCCAGTGCGGCAAGGTGGAATAGCCCGCACTGGGCTAAGCACGCATACTGGGGACACCGTGCGCTTTACCACATAACACGGTGTCTGACCAGTACAACGCCCTCTCACTCCACGGTAAGCCCGGGGAGTTGGCTCAGGTATCCAACCCGGCTTCGCCACACTCCCCTTTATCCCCCCCCAAGAATTTTTTGGGTGAGCCTCTCGGGTTTCCAGCCACTCTGCCTTGCAAGCGCCTCATAATGCCGCCTCTCTGCTTTTGATGCCTCCAGCTCCGCTTTGGGACGACGACACTCCTCTGGCTCTGCCCAGGGTCCCTCTCCGTCCAGAATCTCCTCCCATGTCCATTCCTCCTTGTACTGCTGCTGCTGTTGCTGCTGCCCGATGCCACGCTGCTTGGTCCGGGTTTGGTGGGTGTTTCTGTAAAGGTTTTCTTCCAGGGGTGAAGGAGAGGACCAAAGTGCAGCGCGGCTAGTGTTAAACATGTTTAATATAATAACAAGTGAACACTACAAACAACAAACAAAATAACAAACCGTGAAAACCGAGACAGTCCTATCTGGTGCAGAACAAACACAGAGACAGGAAGCAAACACCCACAAAATCCCAACACAAAACAAGCCTCCTATATATGAGTCTCAATCAAACATCTCCAATCCAAAGTTAAATCTAGAATTGGCTTCCTATTCCGCAACAAAGCATCCTTCACTCATGCTGCCAAACATACCCTTGTAAAACTGACCATCCTACCAATCCTCGACTTCGGTGATGTCATTTACAAAATAGCCTCCAAAACCCTACTCAATAAATTGGATGCAGTCTATCACAGTGCCATCCGTTTTGTCACCAAAGCCCCATATACTACCCACCACTGCGACCTGTACACTCTCGTTGGCTGGCCCTCGCTTCATACTCGTCGTCAAACCCACTGGCTCCAGGTCATCTACAAGACCCTGCTAGGTAAAGTCCCCCCTTATCTCAGCTCGCTGGTCACCATAGCAGCACCTACCTGTAGCACGCGCTCCAGCAGGTATATCTCTCTGGTCACCCCCAAAACCAATTCTTCCTTTGGCCGCCTCTCCTTCCAGTTCTCTGCTGCCAATGACTGGAACGAACTACAAAAATCTCTGAAACTGGAAACACTTATCTCCCTCACTAGCTTTAAGCACCAGCTGTCAGAGCAGCTCATAGATTACTGCACCTGTACATAGCCCATCTATAATTTAGCCCAAACACCTACCTCTTTACCTACTGTATTTATTTATTTATTTTTTTGCTCCTTTGCACCCCATTATTTCTATCTCTACTTTTTTCTATCTCTACTATCTCTACTTTTTTTTACTTTTTTTTACTTGCTATATTGTATTTACTTCACCACCATGGCCTTTTTATATTTTTTATTTATTTATATATATATTTTGTTTGCCTTCACCTCCCTTATCTCACCTCACTTGCTCATATTGTATATAGACTTATTTTTCACTGTATTATTGACTGTATGTTTGTTTTACTCCATGTGTAACTATGTGTTGTTGTATGTGTCGAACTGCTTTTCTTTATCTTGGCCAGGTCGCAATTGTAAATGAGAACGTGTTCTCAATTTGCCTACCTGGTTAAATAAAGGTGAAATAAAAAATAAATAAAAAATCAGAGACAACGACTACCATCTGTCTCTGATTGAGAACCCACACTAGGCTGACATAGAAACAGACAAACTAGACACACAACATAGAATTCCCACCCAGCTCACGTCCTGACCAACTAAACACATACAAAACAACAGAAAACAGGTCAGGAACGTGACAATGGCCCCCAGCCCCCCAGCCCACCCGTGGCTGCACCCCTGCCCAGTAATGAGAAATCCATTGATTAGAATCTAATGAATTTATTTCAATTGACTGATTTCCTTATATGAACTGTAACTAAGTAAAATCTTTGAAATTGTTGTATGTTACGTTTATATTTTTTTGTGCAGTATACTTAGCTGGCTCTGATATTTTATTTTAACATTGCCTTCTCTAGTACGTTTCCAGCAACTATAGTGGATGCGTAACCAGGCCAGCCCAGTACAGCTCGGCGAGAGACCAATAGCCCTTTCACACTACTGTGCCAATCGCTGACCTGAACCACACTACTGTGCTGGCTTGGATGGAAGGAATTTTATTTTCAAATGGCCCCTTCCAGCATAGTTTCAGCAACTATGGTGGATGTGTAACCAGGCCATTACAGTTTGGCTCGGCATGGTAGTGTTTAAGGTACTATTCTACTGGACTGGTATAACGTTCGTCGTATGAAGGAAGAGAGGAGGACCAAGGCGCAGCGTGAAAAGTATCCATTTTAATCAAATACGTTAAACAAACAAACAAAATAACGATAAACGAGAATAACACAAAACGAAACAGTTCTGTCTGGTGCAGACACACAAAGACTGAAATTAACCACCCACAAAACCCAACACAAAACAGGCTACCTAAATATGGTTCCCAATCAAAGACAATGACTAACACCTGCCTCTGATTGAGAACCATATCAGGCCAAACACAGAAACGGGAAAACTAGACGCACAACAAAGAATGCCCACTCAGCTCACGTCCTGACCAACACTAAAACAAAGTAAACTCAAAAGAACTATGGTCAGAACGTGACAACTGGACTGCCATTATAGCATGGTGGCTCTAGCTCTCCAATAGGACAGGGTAATACTGAGAGTGAAGACATCCAAGCAAGATAACACTGATGTAACATTGTTTTTTCCCTAGATCCATTTGTTCATGCAGTTGAAGTAGGAAGTTTACATACACCTTAGCCAAATACATTTAAACTCAGTTTTTCACAATTCCTGACATTTAATCCGAGTAAAAATTCCCTGTCTTAGGTCAGTTGGGATCACCACTTTATTTAAAAAATGTGAAATGTCAGAATAATAGTAGAGAGAATGATTTATTTCAGCTTTTATTTCTTTCATCACATTCGCAGTGGGTCAGAAGTTACATACACTCAATTAGTATTTGGTAGCATTGCCTTTAAATTGTTTTACTTGGGTCAAACGTTTTGGGTAGCCTTCCACAAGCTTCCCACAATAAGTTGGGTGAATTTTGGCCCATTCCTCCTGACAGAGCTGGTGTAACTGAGTCAGGTTTGTAGGCCTCTTGGCTCGCACATGCTTTTTCAGTTCTGCCCACACATTTTCTATAGGATTGAGGTCAGGGCTTTGTGATGGCCACTCCAATACCTTGACTTTGTTGTCCTTAAGCCATTTTGACACAACTTTGGAAGTATGCTTGGGGTCATTGTCCATTTGGAAGAACCATTTGCGACCAAGATTTAACTTCCTGACTGATGTCTTGAGATGTTGCTGCAATATATCCACATAATTTTCCCTCCTCATAATGCCATCTATTTTGTGAAGTGCATCCGTCCCTCCTGCAGCAAAGCACCCCCACAACATGATGCTGCCAACCCCATGCTTCACGGTTGGGATGGTGTTCTTCGGCTTGCAAGCCTCCCCCTTATTCCTCCAAACATAACAATGGTCATTATGGCCAAACAGTTCTATTTTTGTTTCATCAGACCAGAGGACATTTCTCCAAAAAGTACGATCTTTGTCACAATGTAAACCGTAGTCTAGCTTTTTTATGGCGGTTTTGGAGCAGTGGCTTCTTCCTTGCTGAACGGCCTTTCAAGTTATGTCGATATAGAACTCGGTTTACTGTGGATATAGATACTTTTGTACCTGTTTCCTCCAGCATCTTCACAAGGTCCTTTTCTGTTGTTCTGGGATTGATTTGCACATTTCGCACCAAAGTACGTTCATCTCTAGGAGACAGAACCCGTCTCCTTCCTGAGCAGTATGACGGCTGCGTGGTCACATGGTGTTTATACTTGCGTACTATTGTTTGTATAGACGAACGTGGTACCTTCAGGCATTTGGAAATTGTTCCCAAGGATGAACCAGACTTGTGGAGGTCTACAATTTTTTTCTGAGGTCTTGGCTGATTTCTTTTGATTTTCCCATGACGTCAAGGAAAGAGGCACTGAGTTTGAAGGTAGGCCTTGAAATACATCCACAGGTACACCTCCAATTGACTCCAATTATGTCAATTAGCCTATCAGAAGCTTCTAAAGTCATGACATCATTTTCTGGAATTTTCCAAGCTGTTTAAAAGCACAGTCAGCTTAGTGCATGTAAACTTCTGACCCACTGGAATTGTGATACAGTGAATTATAAGTGAACTAATCTGTCTGTAAACATTAGTTGGAAAAATTACTTGTGTCATGCACAATGTAGATGTCCTAACCGATTTGCCAAAACTATAGTTTGTTAACAAGACATTTGTGGAGTGGTTGAAAAACGAGTTTTAATGACACCAACCTAAGTGTATGTTAACCTCCGACTTCAACTGTAGGCAGAGGTTTAATGGACTGAAAGCAACACCCAGGACTGCTGGTACACCATAGTTCTACACTGAAATTATATTCTAAGTTGGTATATTATCTTTGATTTGCACAACATCATGCCTGGGCTGCGTTCAACAGGGCACAATGTTGTGGAACGTTTAGATAGAAACATATAATGTAGAACAGATGTCTCTCTACAAACATGTAGACTAAAGAATCATGTTCTATTCATGATATTTATATTTGCGACGCTTCACAAGGTTTACCTACGGAACGTGGCCCTAGTGCAGCTTGAATAGAAATACCTGAGATCATTCACTTCTAGGTAACAGATGTTGCTGAACATATGAATATGTCATTATAAATTCTACTTTCATAGAACATCTTGTGCCAATTTTGGACTTTCTGATCTGACTGATACCTGGGACAAATGTACTACTGTGTGAGGTGACTATCAGTGGTGGGAAAAGTACCCAATTGTTCTACTTGAGTAAAAAATAAAGGTACCTTAATTTAAAATGACTTAAGTGAAAGTCACCCAGCAAAATACTACTTGAGTAAATGTCGAAACGTATCTGGTTCTAAATGTACTTTAGTACAGTGGTGGAAAAAGTACTCAATTGTCATACTTGAGTAAAATTAAAAAGCACAAGTAAATGCAATACATCAAAATTCCTCTATTAACTTTTTATGGCTGCAGGGGCAGTATTGAGTAGCTCTGATTAAAGGTGCCCATTTCAAACGGCCTCGTACTCAATTCTTGCTAGTACAATATGCATATTATTATTACTATTGGATAGAAAACACTCTCTAGTTTCTAAAACCGTTTGAATTACATCTGTGAGTCAAACAGAACTCATTTGGCACAAACTTCCTGACCAGGAAGTGGAAAGTCTGAAATCGAGGCTCTGTTCTTCTTCCTGCCTATAAATGGGCATGATACGTAATAGTCTACGTGCACTTCATAGACCTTCCCCTGGATGTCAAGAGGCTGTGAGAGAAGAAATTTCGTGTTTATCTTGGTCTGAAGTGGAATACAGGCTCTTTGTATGATGTGTCCCTCATTTCCGGTACTCTGGGGAGCGCGAGGTGGACAGTGGGATTGCCTTCTGTTTAGCTGCCGTTATGGACGACTACTATCTCCGGCTTTGATTTTATTTGATACATGTGACCATATCATCGTAAAGTATGTTTTTTCAATATAGTTTAATCAGATTATTGAAATTTTTTCGGGAGTTTTGCCGTGTTCCGTTCTCTGACTTTGTTGACGATGGAGAGATCCGTGCCACTTGGCTAGTGCGCGTGCTAAATCAAGAGGGAAAGTTGCCGTTCTAAATCCAAACAACGATTGTTCTGGACAAAGGACACCTTGTCCATTATTCTGATGAAAGATCAGCAAAAGTAAGAAACATTTTATGATGCTATTTCATATATCTGTCGTACATGTGAACTAGTCGTGGGCGCCCAACGTTTGGGTACTCTAGCTATACCGAAGCTGCATATCGTAATGAAGTTATTTTTAGAATTCTAACACGGCGATTTCATTAAGAACTAATGGATCTATCATTTCCTATACAACATGTATTTTTTAGTTATGTTAATGAATAGCTATTTGGTCAGAATATGTGTGTCAGAAAAAGTGTCAGGAAAAATCCGGACGTAGTGGGAAAAATTGGCTAAGTTAGCACAATGTGTAAACATTGATTTCAGCTCTAAATATGCACATTTTCGAACAAAACATAAGTGTATGTATAACCTGATGTTATAGGACTGTCATCTGAGGAAGAAAATCAAGGTTAGTCAAAAATTATATATCTTTTGCTTGTTTGTTACGATCGCTTACTTTGTCTACTGGGAAATTGCTTGTGTTTTTGGCTATTGTGGTAAGCTAATATAACGCTATATTGTGTTTTCGCTGTAAAACACTTGATAAATCGGAAATATTGTCTGGAATCACAAGATGTCTGTCTTTCAATTGCTGTACACTATGTATTTTTCAGAAATGTTTTATGATGAGTATTTAGTTATTTGGCGTTGGTGTCTGTAATTATTCTGTCTGCTTTCGGTGCAATTTCTGATTGTAGCTGCAATGTAAACTATGATTTATACCTGAAATATGCACATTTTTCAAACAAAACATAGATTTATTGAATAACATGTTATAAGACTGTCATCTGATGAAGTTGTTTCTTGGTTAGTTTGGTTGGTTCTTGGTTAGTTAGGTTGGCTTTGTGCATGCTACCTGTGCTTTGAAAAATGTCTGTCCTTTTTTTTAATTTGGTGGTGAGCTAACATAAATATACGTGGTGTTTTTGCTGTAAAACATTTTAAAAATCGGACATGTTGGCTGGATTCACAAGATGTGTACCTTTCATATGCTGTATTGGACTTGTTAATGTGTGAAAGTTAAATATTTAAAAAATATATATTTTGAATTTCGCGCCCTGCACTTGAGCTGGCTGTTGTCATACGTGTACCGACGTCGGGCTTGCAGCGCAAACCAGATGGCACCATTTATGTTTTTTTTTTATTTAGGAACAAACAGAAGCACACTCAGACATAATTTACAAATGCAGTATTTGTGTTTAGTGAGTCCGCCAGATTAGAGGCAGTAGGTATGACAACACGTTATATTGATAGGTGTGTGAATTGGACCATATTGCTACCCTGCCTGAGCATTCTAAATGTAACGAGTACTTTTGGGTGTCAGGGAAAATGTATGGAGTAAAAAGTACATATGTTCTTTAGGAATGTAGTGGAGTAAAAGGAAATGTTGTCAAAAATATAACTAGTAAAGTACAGATACCCCCCAAAAACGACTTAAGTAGTACTTTAAAGTATTTTTACTGAAGTAATTTACACCACTGGTGACCAGTCACATAATGTCTGTGTTAAATACTTAGTCATAGGCCAAGATGCCAAGATCACTGATGTTACTTCTAGTACTACAAATACTGAGCTCGTGTACATCAAACCTGGGTTCAAATACTATTTAAAAATTTTCAAATATTTTGAGTGTTTGTTTTAGACTGCCTGGAGTGCCATTTGTGCAGGATTTGCAATTTTGGGAGTTTTCTATCGGCTCTATTGCAAGAGGCAAGCTCAATCAAACACAGCTAAAGTATTTGAAATGATTTCAAATAGAATTTGAACCCAGGTCTGGTATGCATCACATGCTAGTAAGTGCTCGATGTCAGAACCCAACAGCTTTAGTACAGTTTCTCAGTCGCTTTGGTGCATTTCTTAGATCAAAAGTGCAATTCTTGATACTACTTGTACAAATTCCAAATCATCTAGTCACTTGTGCACATCATTAAAGCAATTTCTTATTCCTTTGAACAAATTGCAATTGATAATGTACAAGTGTCAGCTTTTTTCCACATTATCAATTGCTCATGTCATGTTGATCAAAATATAGTAGATGGTTCTCTGTTGAATAGTCTTACCCCTCAAAACATCTAGGCATTAGTTCCTTGCATAAGCCATTACATGAAAAATTGTTGAACTATTTGTCATAAACTGTCAAGCATAGTTTTACACATTTCTATTAGACTTTTTGTACAAAAACATGAATTGATGAATCGTGCAGGTGAAATTGACCCTCACTCATGAAGGAATGTAAAGTGTTAGTTCAACCAACAATCAACCAGTTGTCTTCTATGCAGCACCCTGTCGATGGTTGAGATGCTAACCGTATGCATGTTTTCAAAGACATCGTTGTCTTCTATAATGGGCCTTTGTATTTCCCAGAGTCTCATGGCATTGTTTGCTCGGACCATGGTGCAAATAGCCTCCTCCTGTTGAGGTGTGAAAAGGCGTCCTCTGCCACCGGTTTGAGGTAATCTTGCAGTCCTATGTGGGGAAAAATGCAGTGATGCATCCCACACTTTCACATAGACAAAAACTATGCGAACACACATTTTACTGTAAAACATACAGGTGGGTGCATGTAAGGTGCAGTATGTATCTGTATAGAGTATATTTCTGTATGCTGTGAAATACAAGTGGACTACTGTAATATGAAGCATTGTAGGAAGTATACAGTATACTGCTTATATATATTGGTCCCGTGTAGCTCAGTTGGTAGAGCATGGCGCTTGCAACGCCAGGATTGTGGGTTCGATTCCCACGGGGGGCCAGTACAAAAAAAAGTATGAATGTATGTACTTGTAAGTCGCTCTGGATAAGAGCGTCTGCTAAATGACTTAAATGTAAATGTAATACAGTAACAGTGCACTGTACATTGGTGGACATACCTGTTCTCTCTTCGAAACGTTTGAACTATTGAGTACACGGTTGATCTCCCAATATTCGGCTGCACCCTTCGACCAGCCTCAGGCATTGTAAGGCCATGATTGACAACATGGTCTACAATAGTGGCCCTTATGTCATCAGATATGCGCCTATGTCCTCTTCTGCCTCTTCCTCTGTTTTGCTTTCCACCACGCATCCTTGCTCCTCTTCTTCCTCCTCTTGGCTGTTGACCCTGTTCGTTTCCTGGTCCATCCATTATTGGAAAATTGCAACTCTGTGTTGTGGTCTGTCTATATATGCTTGCCAATTGATTCTTCATGAGATGCACCTTTGAGCAATTTAGAAACCAGATGAGTATGAAACAGCTGTACCGTGTACCATTCCAAAGGAATGAGGACAGAGTTAAGGAGCTACGGTACCAGTATGTACAGGTAAAACATATATCTATGTAACTACTTTACAGCAACATTTTATAGTGATACATAGTACAGTAAGCATAAACTGCACACATTTCCATTGCTGTGGAAGGAACATGCAATATATGTACATTTTATGCCACTCTTCCTTACCAAAACAAATTCAACTGTGTGTTCTAGGATATAGCGTATAATGGAGTTGGAATCAAGTGACCCCTCTCACAACTTTGTATACGTGGATGAGGCTGGCTTCAACCTGACCAAATGCAGAAGGCGGGGTCGGAATATCATCGGTCACAGAGCTACTGTGGATTTGCCAGGCCAACGGGGAGGAAATATCAGCATGTGTGCTGCTATTTCGGAGCATGGTGTCCTAACCCATATCCCCCTTATAGGGCCATACAACACCCAGCATCTACTCATCTTTTTAGAGACTCTCTACAGGGCTCTCATCCCTGATGATGAGAGGGGTCTGTTTAGAGAGGATTTGCCAAAGTATGTGGTCATTTGTGATAATGTGAGTTTCCATCGATCAAACATCATAAGGCAATGGTTTGTGACCCACCCGAGGATGCTCATTGAATTCCTCCCACCTTATTCACCATTCCTTAACCCAATTGAGGAGTTATTTTCAGCATGGAGGTGGAAGGTGTACGATCGTCAGCCACAGACACAGATGACCCTGCTGGCTGCAATGGATGCAGCATGTGAGGACATCACAGTAGACGCCTGCAGAGGATGGATAAGGCATTCCAAAAGATTCTTTCCACGTTGCATTGGAAGGGAAAATATCCGGTGTGATGTGGATGAGAATATGTGGGCCGACAGACAGAAACGTCTGGATGTGTAGAGACAGCACAACAGTGCTGCGGGCAAAGTTGTGCCTTAGGGGTGGTTTCCTGTGTTTCTTTCTAATTTAGTTTTTTTTCCTTTGTGCCCCTTGGGTTGTCCAGTCTCTTTCAATCAATAACCCACATACAGTAATATGTAAATAGTACTGTTGAAATTGATATATGCCATAGAAGTGCAGCCTTGTGCATTTTCAATACAGTAACTGTCATCCAAACTGTAGCCTAAGTTTACATCAGGTAATACTGTCAAAGTACACAGTTACATTGACAACATGCCTAAACATTTTGACGACCTTGTTTGTGAACAATGACTCAATGACTTATCATTCTGATGACACTGACATGGTCATTGGCATGAATATTTACTTTTGAGAGATGTACTAAGGATTTTTAGTAACTGACTAGCTTTAGAAACATATCTATTGTATATTGCAGTTTGTACAAATTGTTCTGAAAAATGCACTTATTATTTTGCACATGTTAGGGATGATGTGAAAAATGAACCAAAGCGACTGAGAAAAACTGTAATAGGTGCTGTGAAGATCCAATCCAAAGCTTGAGTCATGGCTAATTTTCAGTCATTCAGACAGGCAGCAGAGCATAAGAAAAAAAGACACCAATATGCTTTTTACAGGAACAAAGATAAAATGTACAGCTCCTTGTCATGTGATCAAAAGGAGACAGGGCCCAAAAAAACACGAGAATAAGATGCCAGTAAGAGAAGGAGAGAAAAGAGAGAGAAACAGAAAGAGCGAGAGAGAGATGCGGCGAGAGAGAGAGAAGCACAGAGAGAGGCAGAGAGAGAGATGCGGAGAGAGAGAGCGGCGCAGAGAGAGAGAGAGAGGCTGAGAGAGAGAGGTAGAGAGGTAGAGAGAAAGAGAGGTAGACAGAGAGAGAGAGATGCAGAGAGAGAGGCAGAGAGAGTGAGAGAGAGAGAGAGAGAGAGAGCACGAGAGAGAGTGAGTGAGCGAGAGAGCAGATGCAGGCACAGTGGTCCCTGGCAGGTCTCGAGGCCTGAGGCTTAACACTTCCATCCCCTCAGCATGTCCTCCTGCTCTCTGCCTGAATGGCAACCTATTCCCTTTAAAATGCACTACTTTTGAATAGGGCCCATCTGGTCAAAAGTATCAAATCAAATCAAATTTTATTGGTCACATACACATGGTTAGCAGATGTTATTGCGAGTGTAGCGAAATGCTTATGTCCACTAAATAAGGAAGAGGCCCATGGGGCTCTGGTCAAAAGTAGTGCACTTTATAGGGAATATGGTGCCATTTGGGACGCTCCAACAGTCTCCACACAAATATTTGGGATTTGTAATAATGACAGATTGCTTCATCAAACAGTTCCTTGATAAACACACATTTCAGCAGAGAAATGACCATTTATGGAATCACATCTAAAGAGGAACCCCCATACACAAGAGCATAGTATTTTAAGCAAATTAGATAGGCCTACAGTGTATTTGGAAAGTATTCAGGCCCCTTCCCCTTTTCCACATTTTGTTATGTTACAGCCGTATTCTAAAATTGATTAAATAAAAATGTTCCTCATCAATCTACACACAATACCCCATAATGACATATCAAAAACAGCTTTAGACATTTCTGAAAATGTACACATTTTTTAAAACAGAAATACCTTATTTACATTAGTATTCAGACCCTTTGCTATGAGACTCGAAATTGAGCTTAGGTGCACATGTTTCCATTGATCATCCTTGTGATGTTTCTACAACTTGATTGGAGTCCACTTGTGGTAAATTGATTGGACATAATTTGGAAAGGCACACACCTGTCTATATAAGGTCCCACAGTTGACTGTACATGTCAGAACAAAAACCAAGCCATGAAGTCGAAGGAATTGTCCGTAGAGCTCCTAGACTGGATTGTGTCGATGCACAAATTTTGGCAGCATTGATGGTCCCCAAGAACACAGTGGCCTCCATTCATTCTTAAATGGAGGAAGTTTGGAACCACCAGAACTCTTCCTAGAGCAAGAACCCGATGGTCAGTCTGACAGAGCTCCAGAGATCCTCTGTGGAGATGGGAGAACCTTCCAGAAGGACAACCATCTCTGGAGCCCTCCACCAATCAGGCCGTTATAGTAGAGTGGCCAGACGGAAGCGACTCCTCAGTAAAAGGCATATGACAGCCCACTTGTAGTTTGCCAAAGGGCACCTAAAGGACTCTCAAACCATGACAAACAAGATTCTCTGGTCTGATGAAACTAAGATTGAACTCTTGGCCTGAATGCCAAGCATCACGTCTGGAGGAAACCTAGCACCATCCCTATGGTGAAGCATGGTGGCGGCAGTGTCATGCTGTGGGGATGTTTTTCAGCAGCAGGGACTGGGAGATTAGTCGGGATCTAGGGAAAGATGAATGGAGCAAAGTACAGAGAGATCCTTGATGAAAACCTGCTCCAGAGGGCTCAGGACCTCAGACTGGGATGAAGGTTCACCTTCCAAAAGGACAACGACCCTAAGCACACAGCCAAGACAACGCAGGGGTGGCTTCGGGACAATTCTCTGAATGTCCTTGAGTGGCCTAGCCAGAGCCTGGACTAGAACCCGTCAAACATCTCTGTGAGACCTGAAAATAGCTGTGCAGCAACGCTCCCCATCCAATCTGACAGAGTTTGAGAGGATCTGCAGGGAAGAATGGGAGAAACTCCCCAAATATAGGTGTGCCAAGCTTGTAGTGTCATACCCAAGTAGACTCAAGGCTGTAATCGCTGTCGAAGGTGCTTCAACAAAGTACTAAGTAAAGGGTCTGAATGCTTATGTAAATGTCATATTTCAGTATTTTTTTATACATTTGCAAAAATGTCTAAAAACCTGTTTTCGCTTTGTCATTATAGGGTATTGTGTGTAGATTGCGGATTTTTTATTTAACCAATTTTAGCATAAGGCTGTAATATATCAAAATGTGGAAAAGTCAAGGGGTCTGAATACTTTCCGAAGGCGCTGTAGATAGATAGATTATGTTTATTACTAATCTCTATTGTTGCTTGTGCGGGCCCGACTGCTACTGGTTAGAGGCTGTAGCGGATGGCGCTGCGCTGTTTAACCCGATAGCTAGGTATAGTCCGCTATACGCAGCAATCAATTGCATTTGCACAACATTGTATGCAATGATCCGAAAGAATAAACCTTAAATCAATCAGACTAGTGAAGTTTTCTCCTTTTTATTAATAGGGTACGACAATATGCCAGTCATAACGGCTGGAATACACCGGCAGTACGTGACATCACTATCTATACAGCGTTATAAATAGGTGACGGTTAGTATGAAGCTTCTGCGCATATCCACTGACTGAGTGTTATCGTATGCGGATGGACTCATCCCGGTCTGTTCGCCTATAGCCATCATCTCTTTAGCTGTTAAGACGTTCAAGGATACGGCCCATTTTGAGAACCTGCTATGCTAAATATCCATCCACTCTCATAAACAGGCTCCCTTTTCAAACAACCAAAATGCACACCATATAATATGCGCTACAAATAAATATGGCGAATGTAAGGCACCATATTATGAGACATAAAACAATAATCCACATAGGCTGCAGAATTTTTGCATGCACACAAATTATGGGGATAGCCTAATAATTCCACTTACATGGTCCGTGCCCCTGTCGTTCCCAGACGGTAACGCAGAACGAGAAGACATTTTCCCTGAGTTTTTCCAGAATTACTCTTTGTTTGCGCTTCTAATATTTATAGGATCAGGCTCCACTGATAATAACATCCGACATCGGCAGTTCCGCAGCTGAGACCAGGTCCAAATCAATCTGTTTCTTCTCCAACCCGCGAAGCCGTGATCGAGAGGAGACTTCTGCCAATCATGGCAGCAGCAGCCAACCGATATCGGGGGTGTCCTCAAGCAAGCTGCATTTCTCTGGCAAAATTCTCTCAATTCGGAAATTTTGCACGAGAAGGAACGCAAACCCACGACTAAATGTAAAGCCAAATGTTTCTGTAGCGACTCTCCACCCCCTGCCTCAGTTTGGCATACAAAACAAATATGGCTTCGGGAGGAGCGTCCCCGTTTATAATAATACAACTGTATGATCTACCAATGCCCCATCGCTGTCCTGCATGCAACCGACGGTGATTGCATCACTCCACGGGAAAACATAGGATATTTTGCACGAAAACGCCGAATCGTTCATAACCCGATTGTCCTGGTGGCTGCTCTGTGAGATGCGCCAATTCTCCCGTCAAAGACGCTTACTGACACATCCACCGACTGAAAACGCACTGCCTATTTTATGAGCGTAAACTTGAGCGTAAAATAAACCTATCCAAAACTGCAGAGGTAATGAGTGTGTTTAAATCACTGACCCATCTTCAATATGTATTATAGGCCTACTGCATCATTTATGTAGCCTATTGTTTGTTCTTGCATTTGTATCCAAACCGTTACAGTACATTACGATCGGTGCTATCCTGATTGGTTAGCTATAGCCTAAGCCAGTATATGGATAAACAAACACCCCGCCACGCTCTCCAATGCATCAATCAATTTTTAAGGTATTCTCCCAACCAAAGCCACCACTCCAGGGCAGGTGCACAAATTGGGATTATTGTAGGCTAGCCTACAGATCGACCAATATACCTTCTCTAGTCAAATCGGGAGCCTGGCCATTTTTTTATGATATGAAGATTCATATGAATAAAGTATTCCAAAAGGTAGAGTTAATTGGACATCAATTTTGGTATTGTAGACTTGGACTAGCCTAGTTAAAACTATGTTGCAGATAAAATCAGGACTAGGCCGAAAGTGTATAGCCTAATATTAAAGTGTATAAGAAGTAAAGGAATTCAAATCTTTGCACATCTAAATCGTATATAAAAACAAAAATTGTATGTGTTATAAAATACAAGTCACAGCTGAGGGTAGACTATGTAACAATGTGTAATTACATGGTTATAACAGTTAAGCAGCCTTTGTAACAACAATGTTGATATTTTGATTTGAGCAAATATAGGTCAGTCTTTGTTGTTGTGAATTTTGATTTGGGTGGGGGTGGAATGGGGTAAAAATAGGATCTAACAGTTTCTCAGTCATAGGGTTGTAAAATTCCTCCAAACAGAATTTGGGGAAAGTTACTGGAATTTGGCAACCCTAAGCTAACCCTTTTCCTAACCTTAACCTACGACTCTTAACCTGCTGCGTTATTTATCCAAACCTGCTACGTAAATTCTCCTAAACTTTGTCATTAGTTCTCTTAAGCTGCAACATAAATTCTCCTGAACTTTGTCTTTATCACAAATTCTAATGAAGCAACAAGCAGCCTGGTCTCAGAGCAGGACGTATAATACGTTACGATGTCCAATTCATCTGATATTGTATGACGGGTAAGACATATGATAACACGTACTCTAATTCAGATGATATTGTACAACCGCAATTCCATTCGTAACGTAACATGATACTAAATGGAGGGATACAAATGTACATCCCATATCCTAAGAATTTCCCTGAAATCATACAAATCAATGCTATTGTGCCCTTGAGTAAAGCACTTAACCTTAAATTGCTCTCCATCCAGCGGAGCTGCTGTGGCTGACACTGTGCGCTGGTCAAAAGTAGTGCACTATATCGGGAATAGGGTGCCATTTGGGACGTAAACCCTGTCTATATGCAGCATTGTCTATTAACACATATACTATCAGCACATACTAACCCATGAGTTTGGTCATATTGATGCTAGAGCAACCAAGTAGATTGGGATCCTTTCCTATTCAGGTATGGGCCTTGTTCAAATATACTCAACATGCATCTTTCCTCCCTTCCTTCCTCAATTGAGCTTATGAGAATTTGTGAAATTAATATAGTGGACATCTTGATGTTAGATAGGTCAATACTTCAAGGAAGGGTGAAAGGATGGAAGGAAGGATGTTTTTAAACAAGCCCTTGGTCTACCCAGGGGCACAACCCTGCAGTGCTTCAAAGCTTGCAGCAGATGGTACCAGTGTGTTGTCACAAAATCACACAGTAACTTTTTCACCAAACCTAATGTAGAAATACCTTTCATATAACGTAATTGCCTTTCACAAGGCAATGGTCACAGTACTTTTCATATGATTCTCTTCTCATTTGTTTAAATACATTGACCATCACTTAATCCAACTGCGCTTAAGGTTTAGTCACTTCACCGTTTGGTAAACCTATAGATTTTAAACTGGTTTGTTTACTATATATGGATTTTGAGAACTACAGAAATAAAATGTGTGTTTGTTAAGTATAAACATCTAAATTACATGTATGATACCTGATAACCATACATAATGACTACTCGTTATTGCTAATTGATTTCACATCGTGATAACCACAATATGTTCACCATATAAAAGGGTGTGTGAACACTTGCAATTTCTTTCAATATAGATAGAGCAGGATAGATAGCAAGGGAGAGGAAGAAATCAAAGAGCTTGTAGACAAGGGGCCCGTCAGAGAGATGGGCATGGGCCCCATCAAAGATGTGGACATAAGAGAGAGGGAACTGTTGTGTCTAATGAATTCCGGGCCATCGTTGTTGACCATGTGGTAAAAAAAGGCCTTACCATGGCAGAGGCTGACAGGCCTTACCATCACCTCAGTCTGACAAGATCAACTGTCAATTCGATCATGGAAACATTTCACCAAGAAAACCGATAAGTCTGCAGGATATATACTATGCTTTACCATTACATTTCCAGTAAATTACATTAAAATGCGTGTAAATTCACAGAACATGTTACAGTATTCTTACAGTATGATTTATTGACTGTATACTCTGTCCTACCCTCAGAAGTAATAGAAGACCCTGTGGTGGTGGCCGTGTGCTGACCGTCCAGCAGTGGTTGAAATGGTGAGGGCCAGGAATGACATACGGCTGTCCGAAATAAAGAAGGCTATTGAGGAGAACGATGACATCTTTGCCGATGTGGCATCCATCAGCCTACCAACAATCACCCCGCCTTTTGAGGCGGCACTAGCTATCTATGAAACACATTTACCTGGTACCTTTTGAAGAGGCTCCAGGTATCTATGAAACACATTTACCTGGTACCTTTTGAAGAGGCTCCAGGTATCTATGAAACACATTTACCTGGTACCTTTTGAGAGGAACAACGACCTGGTGAAACAACTGCAGACCAAGTATGTTCAGGTACAGCACTATATACTGTATTACTGTTACTATGATGCACATGTTACTTCACAATACCATATTGGATCTATATTGTAAAAATAACTAATCAAAATATATTTTTAGAGGGTGATGGTGCTTGATGCTGCTGTGAACCAACACAAGTATATCTTTGTTGATGAAGCGGGCTTCAAAATGGCCAAAACTCAGCGCCGTGGGCGGAACCTCATTGGTAAACGGGCGACCGTCCAGGTGCCTGGACAACGTGGGAGAAACATCTCCATGTGCACAGCCATCTCTGACAATGGTATGGTAGAATGTAGGCCATCACTTGGATCCTGTAACGCTGTGCACCCCATTGTGTTTCACAATTAAATTGAGCAGGCCTGTCAAGGTGAAGGGGTTACCTATGTCATTGTGTGGGACAATGTCAGGTTCCACCATGCAGAGGTTTTTCAGGAATGGTTTTGGGCCCTTCCCCAATTTTTGACCCTATACCTGCCCCCATACACTCCTTTCCTCAACCCTATTTTTTTCAGCATAGAGGTGGAATGTGTTTACGATCATCATCCCCATGAGCGTGCCTGTCACGTTCCTGACCTATTTATGTTAGTTGTTATGTGTGTTAGTTGGTCAGGACGTGAGGTTGGGTGGGCATTCTATGTTTTCTGTTTCTGTGTTGGTTTTGGTTTGCCTGGTATGGCTCTTAATTAGAGGCAGGTGTTTGGCGTTCCTCTAATTAAGAGTCATATTTAGGTAGGCGTTGTCACAGTGTTTCGTTGTGGGTGATTGTCTCCTGTGTTTGTGTATGTCATTGCGCCACACGAGACTGGTTTCGGTTTGTTTGTTAAGTGTCATTTATGTGTAGGCTTTTTCCCTGTTCGTGCGTTCTCGTGTGTTATGTGAGTCCGTCGTTCAGATCTGTTCTACACCGTTTATTTGTTTTGTTAGTGTTTAGTCAAGTTCGTGTTTTTTTTCGTCTTGTCATTAAATTCATTATGTATTCAAACTCCACTGCGCCTTGGTTCAATCCCTGCTCCTCTTCGGATGAAGAAGAGGAGGACAGCCGTTACAGAATCACCCACCATACCAGAGCCAAGCAGCGGAGTCAACGGAGAAGGGGACAGGAGAAGAAGGAGCAATGGACATGGGACGATGTATTGGACGGAAAGGGTTGCTACACTTGGGAGGAGATCCTGGCTGGGAGGGATCGCCTCCCATGGGAACAGCTGGAGGCACTGAGGAGAGCAGAGGCTACCGGGGAGAGGAACCGGAGCTATGAGGGAACGCGTCTGGCACGGAAGCCAAAAAAGCCCGTAAGTAATTCCCAAAAATTTCTTGGGGGGGGGCTAGGAGGTAGTGGGCCAAGGGCAGGTAGGAGACCTGCGCCCACTTCCCAGGCTTACCGTGGAGAGCGGGAGTACGGGCAGGCGCCGTGTTACGCAGTAGAGCGCACGGTGTCTCCTGTACGAGTGCATAGCCCAGTGCGGGTTATTCCACCTCCCCGCACTGGGAGGGCTAGATTGGGTATTGAGCCAGGTGTCATGAGGCCGGCTCAACGCGTCTGGTCTCCAGTGCGTCTCCTCGGGCCGGCATACATGGCACCTGCCTTACGCATGGTTTCCCCGGTTCGCCTACATAGGCCGGTGCGGGTTATTCCACCTCCCCGCACTGGTCGGGCGACCGGGAGCATTCAACCAGGTAAGGTTGGGCGGGTTCAATGCTCAAGAGTGCCAGTACGCCTCCACGGTCCGGTATTTCCGGCACCACCTCCCCGCCCCAGCCTAGTACCTACAGTGTCTACACTACGCACTAGGCTACCAGTGCGTATCCTGAGCCCTGTTCCTCCTCCACGCACTCTCCCTGTAGTGCGTGTATCTAGCCCGGTGCCTCCAGTTCCGGCCCCACGCACTAAGCTACCAGTGCGTCTCCAGAGCCCTGTACAAACTGTATCTTCTCCCCCTACTAATCCTGATGTGCTTGTCCTCAGCCCGGCGTCACCAGTGCCGGTACCACGCATCAGTTATAGAGTGGGCTTTGAGAATACAGTGTGCCCTGTCCCTGCTCCCCGCACTAGTAGGAAGGTGCTTATCCTTAGCCCGGTGCCTCCAGTTCCGGCACCACGCACCAGGTCTACAGTGCACCGTATCCGGCCAGAGCCATCCGTCTCCCCAGCGCCATCTGAGCCATCCGTCTCCCCAGCGCCATCTGAGCCATCCGTCTCCCCAGCGCCATCTGAGCCATCCGTCTCCCCAGCGCCATCTGAGCCATCCGTCTCCCCAGCGCCGTCTGAGCCATCCGTCTGCCAGGAGCCTGCAAAGCCGCCCGTCTGCCATGAGCCTGCAAAGCCGCCCGTCTGCCATGAGCCTACAGAGCCATCCGCCAGACAGGAGCCGCTAGAGCCGTCAGCCAGACAGGAGCCGCTAGAGCCGTCAGCCAGACAGGATCTGCCAGAGCCGCCAACCAGACAGGATCTGCCAGAGCCGCCAACCAGACAGGATCTGCCAGAGCCGCCAACCAGACAGGATCTGCCAGAGCCGCCAACCAGACAGGATCTGCCAGAGCCGCCAACCAGACAGGATTTGCCAGAGCCGCCAGCGAGCCATGAGCAGCCAGAGCCGCCAGAGAGCCATGAGCAGCCAGAGCCGTCAGAGAGCCATGAGCAGCCAGAGCCGTCAGAGAGCCATGAGCAGCCAGAGCCGTCAGAGAGCCATGAGCAGCCAGAGCCGTCAGAGAGCCATGAGCAGCCAGAGCCGTCAGAGAGCCATGAGCAGCCAGAGCCGTCAGAGCGCCATGAGCGTCGAGAGCCGTCAGAGCGCCATGAGCGTCGAGAGCCGTCAGAGCGCCATGAGCGTCGAGAGCCGTCAGAGCGCCATGAGCGTCGAGAGCCGTCAGCCTGCCATGAGCGTCGAGAGCCGTCAGCCTGCCATGAGCGTCGAGAGCCGTCAGCCTGCCATGAGCGTCGAGAGCCGTCAGCCTGCCATGAGCGTCGAGAGCCGTCAGCCAGCCATGAGCGTCGAGAGCCGTCAGCCAGCCATGAGCGTCGAGATTCGTCAGTCAGCCATGAGCTGCCCTTCAGCCTGAAACGGCTAGATACCCAGAACTGCCCATCAGTCCAGAGCTGTCTCTCTGTCCGGAGCTGCCTTTCAGTCCGGAGTTGCCCCTCTATCCTGATCTCCCTCTCTATCTTGATCTACCTCTATATTCTTATCTATCCCTCCGTCTTGATTTATCTCTCTGTCCCGGTGCTGTCCTTATTAGTGATGTTATTAAGAGGATTTTGTGGGGGTAAAAAGAGGGTGGACATTCTTAGAGGGAGGAAGCTAGGATGGATTATGGTGGGGTGGGGACCTCGCCCGGAGCCTGAGCCACCACCGTGGTTAGATGCCCACCCAGACCCTCCCCTAGACTTTGTGCTGGTGCGTCCGGAGTTCGCACCTTATGGGGGGGGTAATGTCACGTTCCTGACCTATTTATGTTAGTTGTTATGTGTGTTAGTTGGTCAGGACGTGAGGTTGGGTGGGCATTCTATGTTTTCTGTTTCTGTGTTGGTTTTGGTTTGCCTGGTATGGCTCTTAATTAGAGGCAGGTGTTTGGCGTTCCTCTAATTAAGAGTCATATTTAGGTAGGCGTTGTCACAGTGTTTCGTTGTGGGTGATTGTCTCCTGTGTTTGTGTATGTCATTGCGCCACACGGGACTGGTTTCGGTTTGTTTGTTAAGTGTCATTTATGTGTAGGCTTTTTCCCTGTTCGTGCGTTCTCGTGTGTTATGTGAGTCCGTCGTTCAGATCTGTTCTACACCGTTTATTTGTTTTGTTAGTGTATAGTCAAGTTCGTGTTTTTTTTCGTCTTGTCATTAAATTCATTATGTATTCAAACTCCACTGCGCCTTGGTTCAATCCCTGCTCCTCTTCGGATGAAGAAGAGGAGGACAGCCTTTACAGTGCCACCCTACTTCTGGCCATAGATGAGGCACACAACGTCAAACTTGGATTCGCCATGCCAAAAGTTTTTCCCCACGGTGCATAAACAATGAGGACATTCACTGTGACATTCATTTAATTAGTTGTGACATTCATTTAATTAGTTTCATTTAATTTCTTACATTTGATTACAGACAGTACACCTCTGTTGCAATTATATCTGAAAACATTTTTTTTGCATGAGTGATTGTCTTCATTGAAATCACCTTCGATTACACATTGCATAGATATTATGGAAATTATAGTTTTTCTGTGCATTTTGTTACATTTGGTAATTTAAGTTTATTGCCTAAAGTGAAAACTGTAATTTATAGTACTGTAGCATATTACTTTCAGCACTTCTAAGGGCAATTTCAAACGTGTATCTTGCATTGTTTGCTATTGGATTAACTGGTAGTTAAAACGACTTGAAAATATATCATTATTTTGTGTTTCGGTGATTAAACCAATGTTCTCATTACATTTCACAACTTATATTTTCAATCCATGGTCGTTTGGTGAGAGATGTTTACAATCCAAATGAATGCACAATGACAGGTTTTTAATGAAAGACTGGCTGCGTTACGTGTGACCAGTTTGGAGTTTTGTACTAAGAGTTGTGAAAATGTACCACATACAGTGCGTTCGGAAAGTAAATCAGACTCCTTGACTTTTTCCACATTTTGTTACGTTACAGCCTTATTCTAAAATTAATTAAATTATTTCCCCCCTCAAATCTACACACAATACCCCATAATGACAAAGCGAAAACAGGTTTTTAGACATTTTTGCAAACATATAAAAAACTGAAATACCTTATTTGCATAAGTATTCAGACCCTTTGCTATGAGACTTGAAATTAAGCTCAGGTGCATCCTGTTAACATTGATCATCCTTGAGGTTTCTACAACTTGATTGGAGTCCACCTGTGGTAAATTAAATTGATTGGACATGATTTGGGAAGGCACACACCTGTCTATATAAGGTCCCACAGTTGACAGTGCATATCAGAGCAAAAACCAAGCCATGAGTTCAAAGGAATTGTCCGTAGAGCGCCGAGACAGGGTTGTGTCGAGGCACAGATCTGGGGAAAGGTACCAAAACATTTATGCAGCATTGATGGTCCCCAAGAACACAGTGGCCTTAATTAAATGGAAGACGTTTGGAACCACCAAGACTCTTCCTAGTGCAGACCGGCCGGCCAAACTGAGCAATCAGGCGAGAAGGGCCGTGGTCAGGGCACACAGCCAAGACAACGCAGGAGTGGCTTCGGGACAAATCTCTGAATGTCATTGAGTGGCCCAGCCAGAGCCCAGACATGAATCCAATCAAACATCTCTGGAGAGACCTGAAAATAGCTGTGCAGCGACACTCCCCATTCAACCTGACAGAGCTTGAGAGGATCTGCAGAGAAGAATGGGAGAAACTCCCCAAATACAGGAGTGCCAAGCTTGTAGCGTCATACCCAAGAAGACTCGAGGCTGTAATCACTGCAAAAGGTTCTTCAACAAAGTACTGAGTAAATGGTCTGAGTACTTATGTAAATGGGATATTTTAGTACATTTGCCCAAATTTCTAAAAAACTGTTTTTGCTTTGTCATTTATGGGGTATTGTGTGTAGATTTGAGGGGGAAAAATGTTGTGATCAATTTTAGAGTAAGGTTGTAACGTAGCAAAAGGTCAAGGGGTCTGAATACTATCCAAATGCACTGTACTTCTGAAAATAGTATCAAAAGCAATGGGGGGGGAAAACTAAACAGTCACATCAAGCAATCTTAGCATTCTTACATAAGAGGGACAGGGAGGAAGGCAGACAGAGGAAGAAAAGCACAGAAAGGGGAATACGGTCCACTTTCAGAGATGAGTAGGCATCCATGTCAAAGGTCTTGTGGTCTTGTACACCGTGGAAGAGCAGGCGGTGTGGACTAGGAGGATAAATCATCCAAAGTGGTGCCCTATTCTGGCGTCATTTGGGACAAGGTACCAGAGAGTTGAGGCGGAAGGGCCGTGTGGGAACTGGGGACGATGTCATGTCAACAGGGTCAAACCACAACTCCCGATGATGAAAGATGGCAGGGGGTTCACGCAGAGGTGACAGGAGTCGCAGAGGAATAATTTTGGTATTTTCTCCCAAGGTATGATTGTTATCTCTCCAGGGAGAGCATGATGTCCTTGCCACATGTTTGGGACTAACATAGAGCAAATGTTCTTCCTAAAAAAAGCCCCTTCAGTAAATTAGCCAACTGTACATGTTGACATGTATGATGCACCATCTTCCACCAGTTGATGCTCATTTACTGTACTTCTACACAATTTGAAAACTCAGAAATTTAAAAAAATGTCTTGCAGACATTATAATTTCAATACTTGGTTGATATTGGGTTTGGCAGGTACAATGTAGAATGGCATGTACAATGTACTACTCAGCCTCATCATACATTGGCTACATTGACTCATTTAGCATACTTGTGGAAAAGTGCATCCAGTGCAACTGTCACGCCCTGACCTTAGAAATCCATATTTATTCTCTATGTTTGGTTAGGTCAGGGTGTGACTCGGGTGGGAAAATCTATGCTTTCTATTTCTTTGTTGTTTTGCCGAGTGTGGTTCCCAATCAGAGGCAGCTGTCTATCGTTGTCTCTGATTGGGGAACATATATAAGTTGTCATTTTCTGTTTGGGTTTTGTGGGGTGTTTTCTGTTTAGGTTGTTTCCCTGACAGAACTATGCGCTTTCGTTTTCTCCTTTTGACATTTTGTTTGAGTGTTTTTGTGAACATTAAATCATGAACACTTTCCACGCTGCGCTTTTGTCTCATTCCGACGACGAACATTGCAGCAACATGAAATAGATGCATAATACACGCTATCAAGGCCGACTTCAAATACCGACATCAATGTGAAGGTAACCGGATGTCACGATTGTTATGATGGATGAAACAAGGCGCAGCGGGATTCGAGTTCCACATCTTTTATTAGTGAAACTTAAACAAAACAATAAACAAACAACGACCGTGAAGAAACAGAGCGCACATCAGCACTCAACAAAACAATATCCCACAAATTCAGGTGGGAACAGGGACACTTTAAGTATGATCCCCAATTAGAGACAACAATAATCAGCTGCCTCTAATTGGGAACCATACTCAATCCCAAACATAGAAATAAATTGACTAGAACACCCCCTAGTCACGCCCTGACCTACAACACCATAGAGAACCAAGGGCTATCTATGGTCAGGGCTTGACATGGGAGCATAAAACGGCTGACTGCAAACTTTGGCAGATAAATCCTACACATGCATTAAAATAAAAGGCATACGTCAAAGGAATACTTAGGCCTACAATCGACAAGGACCCATAAAGACAAACTCAACCAAGGAATGAATAAAAATCAACACATTAACCTCACTGGTGTAGGGGGCAGTATTTTCACCTCCGGATGAAAAGCGTGCCCAGAGTAAAGTGCCTGCTACTCAGGCTCAGAGGCTAGGATATTCATATTATTTGTATATTTGGATAGAAAACACTCAGAAGTTTCTAAAACTGTTTGAATGATGTCTGTGAGTATAATAGAACTGGTATGGAGGGCGAAAACCTGAGAAAAAATCCAACCAGGAGTTTGTAGTTTTTCAAATGATTTATCAAGTTTTATCCAATATAATGTGTCTATGGAGTCAGATTGCACTTCCTAAGGCTTCCGCTAGATATCAACAGTATTTAGAACGTTGTTTCAGGCTTCTACTGTGAAGGGGGAGCGAATAAGAGCTGTTTGAACCAGTGGTCTGGTTGAAAGCCTTTAGTTTTAGTCATGCGCACGGCCGTGAGCACGAGGTCCATTCCTTTTCATTTCTAAAGACAAAGGAATTGTCCGGTTGGAATATTATTGAAGATTTATGATAAAAACATCCTAAAGATTGATTCTATACATCGTTTGACATGTTTCTACGAACTGTAATAGAACTTTTTTTACTTTTCGTCTAGACTTTGTGCTCGCGCCTTGTACATTTTGGATTACTGGACTAAATGCGCGAACAAAAAGGAGGTATTTGGACATAAATGATGGACTTTATCGAACAAAACTAAAATGTGTTGTCTAACATGGAGACCTGGGAGTGCCATCAGATCAAGATCATCAAAGGTCAGTGATTAATTTGAACTCTATTTCTGACTTTTGTGACACCTCTCCTTGGTAGGAAAATGGCTGTATGGTTTTCTGTGGCTAGGCGCTGACCTAACATAATCGCAAAGTGTGCTTTCACCGTAAAGCCTTTTAAAAATCTGACACAGCGGTTGCATTAAGGAGAAGTTTATCTTTAAATGTGTGTTAAAAACATGTATCTTACATCAATGTTTATGATGAGTATTTCTGTAATTTGATGTGGCTCTCTGCACTTTAACCGGATGTTTGTTTGAGACAATGCATTTCTGAACATAACGCACCAATGTAAACTGAGATTTTTGGTTATAAATATGAACTTTATTGAACAAAACATACATGTATTGTATAACATGAAGTCCTATGAGTGCCATCTGATGAAGATCATCAAAGGTTAGTGATTCATTTAATCGCTATTTCTGACTTTTGTGAGCCCTCTCCTTGGCTGGAAAGTGGCTGTATGGTTTTCTGTGACTAGGCGCTGACCTAACATAATCGCATGGTGTGCTTTCGCAGTAAAGCCTTTTTGAAATCGGACACAATGGTTGGATTTACAAGAAGTGTACCTTTAAAATGGTGTATAATACTTGTATGTTTGAGGAATTTTAATTATGGGATTTCTGTTGTTTTGAATTTTGCGCCCTGCAATTTCACTGGCTGTTGTAGAGGTGGGACGCTACCGTCCCACTTGTAACAGAGAGGTTAATGTGTTGCCTGTGATTCTGCACTGCTGAATGGACAGCGCCTCTATCCAGTAGCCAGCTAGAATTAGGCTATTCAGTTTGTGGGCAGTTTTTCTGGGCACAGTTGAGATAGCCTACAAAGCTTATATGAAAATCATAATGTACACGCAGATCTAGAAATTGTAGGATCAATTGTAAATTTTCACTCATATGACAAAGGTACAGATCCCCAGCTATAGGCTATATGAAGTCACCCTTGTGGAACGGCGCTGGTGCTCTTGCCACCGACATTGTTGCTTCTGCATTCAGAGACGTTCCTTATCATGTGTGTGCCCAGCTCATTTTTGTATTTTCCGGTCTGCATTATTCGCCAGGAAGGGAAACATTCTCCAAATATTGAAGCATTCCATCAACAAGGTTTCTGAGAATATTGAAACATTGTATCAATGAACGAGGCGGTTATGAGAATATTGAAACATGTTGTATCAACAATACTGCTCCGAGAATATTAATATTGGAATTTAGTAGCCAACGCTATTATCTCAATTATCATTCTGTCACTGCATGACAACGCACGTTTGTCATAGCCTACAATTATTACTGTCTTTGAAGCCAAAAACAAGACGTGTTTTGAGGAAATGCTTTAAATAAGTATGTTTATTTTCATACCAATAGGTCTAGATGAAACCAAATTTCACTAGCCTACAGGGGTCGAATAAATTAAAATAACAATTACGCTTACAGCTATCAAAACCTATATTTTAATAGCAATTAAACAGCTTTTGGTTTCGAATGGTCACCAGAAAATTAAATTAACCCCTGGCTATCAGATTACAACAAGGCTTACAAGGCCAAGTTCAAATGCCAACATCAAATTCAAAGCACTCGGTGCTCTGCCTAAACAGCTGACCGGCGAAGCAAATGGCCCGGTCACTGCCCTCTGCTTTCTAAAAGTGACAGAAAAGTTGCACAGGCTGACAGCTGCTCTCTGAGCAATGGTCCACATAGTCCGGAAGCCATCCAATTCGTACACAGCAAATGCATTTTAATACAGGTTTGGAATGATTTTAGTCTAGACTTTTATTGTTGTTGCCTACCCATTGTTAGGTTCTAATTCTCAGAGTAGAAACTCAACGGACGCTATGAAAGCTTAACCCAAGTCTATTCTTCCCAGAGGGTCAATACAGCTGGATTTAGACGAAGACATTGTTCACACAAGCACAGATATTTAACCCTTTCTCTATGCTGAGTCTCCTCCTACACATCTGAACACATTGTATCTTTATTGCTTAAGCAGGAAACTAAGTAATACGGGCCATGAACTTGTATTTCTCCCTTAACGTGACCTGACCTGATCTCGACCCCCACTCATCCTTAATCCATGGCTCTCTCCCCTTATTAATGCCTGCCACATGTGATCGCTTTCCCTACACTCAGTACATTCCAAGCTTAACTCTGGACCACCCATCCCGGATCCGAGATAACTGTCATCAGAAACGCTGACTAGCATAGCCTAGCCTAGGGATATAATATAATATAATTTCATGAAATCACAAGTCCAATACAGCAAATGAAAGATAAACATCCTGTGAATCCAGCCAACATGTCCGATTTTTAAAATGTTTCACAGCGAAAACACAACATATATTTATGTTAGCTCACCACCATATCCCAAAAAACACTTTATTTGAAATACTTAGCTTTCTCAAAACCCACAAATAGAGATACAATTAATCCCTAACCTTTGAACAACTTCATCAGATGACAGTCATATGACATCCTATTATACAATACATTTATGTTTTGTTCGGTTATGTGCATATTTATAGCCAGAAATCGTGGTTTTACATTGGCGCCATGTTCAGAAATGGCTCCAAAATAGCCAGAATAATTACAGAGAGCAACGTGAAATACATAAATACTCATCATAAAACTTTGATGAAAAATACATGTTGTACATATAATTAAAGATAAACATCTTGTGAATCCAGCCAACATGTCCGATTTTTTTAATGTTTTACAGCGAAAACACAACATATATTTATGTTAGCTCACCACAATATCCAAAAACACACCGCCATTTTTTCACAGAAAAGATAGCTTTCACAAAACCCACAAATAGAGATATAATGAATCACTAACCTTTGAACAACTTCATCAGATGACAGTCATATGAAATCCTGTTATACAATACATTTATGTTTTGTTCGGTTATGTGCATATTTATAGCCAGAAATCGTGGTTTTACATTGGCGCCATGTTCAGAAATGGCTCCAAAATAGCGAAAGTAATTACAGATAGCAACGTGAAATACAGAAATACTCAACATAAGATATACTGGTTCTTAATGCAACCGCTGTGTTAGATTTAAAAAATAACTTTAGTAAAAAGCACAGCATGAAATAATCTGAGACAGCGCTCAGCCATTCTCCTCCATGTTGGAGTCAACAGAAATACGAAATTACATCATAAATATTCCCTTACCTTTGATGATCTTTCATCAGAATGCAGTGCCAGGAATCCTAGTTCCACAATAAATCGTTTTTTTTGTTTTATAATGTCCATTACTTCTGTCGAATTAGCAACTTTGGCTAGCATGTGTAGTTCACGTGTCCATCGAACTTTACGCTAATGAACGAAAACTTTAAAAAGTGATATTACAAATCGAATAAACTGGTCAAACTCAGTTGAGAATCAATCTTCAGGATGTTTTTCTCATATATATCCAATAACGTCCCAAACTGAGCATTTCTTCATGTCTATCTAACGCATTGCAGACAAAGACATCACATGCCCTCTGTGCGTGGCCAAGAACTGGCAATCTGCCTGACCTGTCACTCCAAAGGCTCTCATCCGGACCCACATGAAGCTATATGCTTCATTCCACATTCTACTGCCTGTTGACATCTAGTGGAAGGCGTATGAAGTGCATACAGATCCATAAATATAAGGCAATTGAATAGGCGATGCCTTTCACAGCGACCCATTTCAGAATTTTCACTTCCTGTTTGGAGGTTTGCCTGCCATATGAGTTCTGTTTTACTCACATATATAATTCAAACAGTTTTAGAAACTTCAGAGTGTTTTCTATCCAATAGTAATAATAATATGCATATCATATGATCTAAGACAGAGTACGAGGCCGTTTAATTTGGGCACAAATTCATCCAAAAGTGAAAATGTCGCCCCCTATACCTAAGAAGTTAATTGCACACACTATATACCTTCTAAACCTCAGTGATATGAATAAGTATATTTCATATTCTCAGAACCCAACACCATATAACCCCTGCGGGGGGGGGGTGGGTTGCTTAAAAAATATACCCGCGCTAAAGACGTCTATATTAGTAGATCTGGTAAGAAATGATAGCGCCGATAGAGATGGCAGCTTCGCTTCTAGTCCTTAGGAAACTGTGCAGTATTTTGTTTTTGTATGTATTATTTCTTACATTGTTAGCCCAGAAAACCTTAAGTGTTATTACATACAGCCGGGAAGAACTATTGGATATCAGAGAGATATCAATTTACAAGCACAACCAGCACTACGACCAGGAACACGACTTTCCCAAAGCAGATCCTTTGTCTGCACCTCCCAGGGCATTTGAACTGATTCCAGAGGCCGACCCAAAACAATGCCGTCGGAGAAGAGGGTGCTTCGAATGCACACACACCGTCCACCACTTTTGAGTATATTACTGTTAGAATATTTTATCAAGGTTTAAGATAAATGATTAAATAATTCTACCCAGAAACTTAACCATTAGGATTATTTGTTAGGTAGCATGTAGGGGGGTAGAAAGGAATGTCTGTGTGTGTGCCTAAAGAAAACTAAGTGGATCATTAACCTATGTTTGAACCGACTAAACTATAACTCTGTGGAGATAAGACAAGACAGCTCAAGCCCCTACAGGTTTTCCGTATCTGGGGGGGGGCTGGAACTGTCAGCTAAGTGGTAATAAACTGTGGTAAAAGGCTTCAGGAGATAATCCAGATTAGTGTGTATGTGTGTGCGTTAGTAATAGAAGGGATAAAAATAACAGTTTTGTATATGCACGTCAGAGATCTTTCGAGAATAAACACTATTGAATAATTTGGACACGGGTCTATGTCTATTTTATGCAAATAAGGATCTTACAAATTCTTAGAAATGGACAGAGTGTTTGCTTTGTATAATTAAATTGGTTAATGAACATATAGGAAACAAATTCCTTCATCAAATACTCTAAAGTCCAGTCCCTAGTTAACAAAGTCGACGAAATTAGGACTAGAGTTGCTTTCCAAAGAGATATCCGGGATTGTAACATACTCTGTTTCACGGAGACATGGCTAGCTGGGGACATGCTGTCGGAGTCCGTACAGCCAACGGGATTTTCAGTACATTGCGCCGACAGGAACAAACATCTCTCCGGTAAGAAGAAGGGCGGGTGTGAATGTTTCATGATTAACGACTCATGGTGTAATTGTAACAACATACAATAACTCAAGTCCTTTTGTTCACCTGACCTAGAGTTCCTCACAATCAAATGCCGACCATATTATCTCCCAAGAGAACTCTCCTCGGTTATCGTCACAGCTGTGTATATCCCCCCGCAAGCGGATACCAAGATGGCCATCAAGGACCTTCACTGGACTTTATACAAACTGGAAACCATATATCCTGAGCCTACATTTATTGTAGCTGGGGATTTTAACAAAGCTAATTTGAGAACAAGACTACCTAAATTAATCAGCATATCGATTGCAATACACGAGCAACTAACACGCTCGACCATTGCTACTCTAACTTCCGCGATGCATACAAGGCCCTCCCCGGCCCTCCTTTTGGCAAATCTGACCATGACTCCATCTTGTTGCTCCCCTACTATAGGCAGAAACTGAAACAGGAAGCGCACCCGTGCTTAGGTCTATCCAATGCTGGTCTGACCAATCGGACTTCACGCTTCAAGATTGCTTCTCTCACATGGACTGGGATATGTTCCGGGTAGCCTCAGACAATAATATTGACGTATACGCTGACTCGGTGAGCAAGTTTATAAGGAAGTGTGTTGGAGATGTTGTACCCACTGTGACTATTAAAACCTTCCCTAACCAGAAACCGTGGATTGATGGCAGCATTCGCGCAAAACTGAAAGCACATACCACCGCATTTAATCATGGCAAGGTGACTGGAAACATGGCCGAATACAAACAGTGTAGTTATTCCCTTCGTAAGGAAATCAAACAAGCAAAGCGTCAGTATAGAGACAAAGTGAGTCGCAATTCAACGGCTCATACACGAGACGTATGTGGCAGGGTCTACAGACAATCACGGATTACAAAAAGAAAACCAGCCCCACCCTGGACATCAATGTCTTGCTAGGTCTCAACCTGGGTCTCAACCCCACCCTGTGCAACTGGGTCCTGGACTTCCTGACAGGCCACCTCCAGGTAGTGAAGGAAGGACAACATCTCCACTCCACTAATCCTCAACACTAGGGCCCCACAAGGGTGCGTTCTCAGCCCCCTCCTGTACTCCCTGTTCACCCACGACTGGGTGGCCATGCACGCCTCCAACTCAATCATTAAATTTGCAAACGACACTACAGTGGTAGGCTTGATTACCAACAATGACGAGACGGCCTACAGGGAGGAGGTGAGGGCCCTCGGAGTGTGGTGTCAGGAAAATAACCTCTCACTCAATGTCAGCAAAACAAATGAGATGATCGTGGACTTCAGGAAACAGCAAAGGGAGCACCCCACTATCCACATCGACCGGACAGCAGTGGAGAAGGTGGAAAGTTTTAAGTTCCTTGGTGTACATGTCACAGACAAACTGAAATGGTCCACACACAGCACCTCTTCAACCACAGGAGGCTGAAAAAATTGGCTTGTCACAGAAAACCCTCTTAACTTTTACAGGTGCACAATTGAGAGCATTCTGTCGGGCTGTATCGCCACCTGGTATGGTAACTGCACCGCCCACAACCGCAGGGCTCTCCAGAGGGTGGTGCGGTCTGCACAACACATCACCGGGGGCATACTACCTGCCCTCCAGGACATCTACAACACCTGATGTCACAGGAAGGCAAAAAAGATCATCAAGGACAACAACCACCCAAGCCACTATCTGTTCACCCCGCTTCCATCAAGAAGGCGAGGTCAGTACAAGTTCATAAAAGAGATTGAAAAACAGCTTCTATCTCAAGGCCATCAGATTGTAAAACAGCCAACACTAGCACAGAGAGGCGGCTGCGTACCTACAGACGTGATATCATTGGCCTAATAAATGGAACACTAGTCACTTTAATAATACCACTTTAAGAATATTTACATATCTCGCATTACTCATCTCACAAACTCAGCAAAAAAAGAAACATCCCTTTTCCAGGACCCTGTCTTTCAAAGATATTTCGTAAAAAAACAAATAACTTCACAGATCTTCATTGTAAAAGGTTTAAACACTGTTTCCCATGCTTTTCAATGAACCGTAAACAATTAATGTACATGCACCTGTGGAACGGTCGTTAAGACACTAACAGCTTACAGACGGTATGCAATTAAGGTCACAGTTATGAAAACTTAGGACACTAAAGAGGCCTTACTACTGACTCTGAAAAACACCAAAAGAAAGATGCCCAGGGTCCCTGCTCATCTGCGTGAACGTGCCTTAGGCATGCTGCATGGAGGAATGCCTAAGGGTGGTCAGGTGGTCAGGGCAATAAATTGAAATGTCCGTACTGTGAGACGCCTAAGACAGCGCTACAGGGAGACAGGACGGACAGCTGATCGTCCTCGCAGTGGCAGGCCACGTTTAACAACACTTGCACAGGATCGGTACATCCGAACATCACACCTGCGGGACAGGTACAGGATGGCAACAACAACTGCCTGAGTTACACCAGGAACACACAATCCCTCTGTCAGTGCTCAGACTGTCTGTAATAGGCTGAGAGAGGCTGGACTGAGGGCTTGTAAGCCTGTTGTAAGGCAGGTCCTCACCAGACATCAACGGCAACAATGTTGCCTATGGGCACAAACCCACCATCGCTGGACCAGACAGGACTGGCAAAAAGTGCTCTTCACTGACGAGTCGCGGTTTTGTCTCACCAGGGGTGATGGTCAGATTCGCGTTTATCGTCGAAGGAATGAGCGGTACACCGAGGCCTGTACTCTGGAGCGGAATCGATTTGGAGGTGGAGGGTCCGTCATGGTCTGGGGCGGTGTGTCACAGCATCATCGGACTGAGCTTGTTGTCATTGCAGGCAATCTCAACACTGTGCATTACAGGGAAGATATCCTCCTCCCTCATGTGGTACCCTTCCTGCAGGCTCATCCTGACATGACCCTACAGCATAATAATGCCACCAGCCATACTGCTCATTCTGTGCGTGATTTCCTACAAGACAGGAATGTCAGTGTTCTGCCATGGCCAGCGAAGAGCGCGGATCTCAAACCCATTGAGCACGTCTGGGACCTGTCGGATCGGAGGGTGAGGGCTAGGGCCATTCCCCGAAGAAATGTCGGCGAACTTGCAGGTGTCTTGGTGGAAGAGTGGGGTAACATCGCACAGCAAGAACTGGCAAATCTGGTGCAGTCCATGATGAGGAGATGCACTGCAGTACTTAATGCAGCTGGTGGCCACACCAGGTACTGACTGTTACTTTTAATTTTGACCCCCCCCCCCCCTTTGTTCAGGGACACATTATTCAATTTCTGTTAGTCACATGTCTGTGGAACATGTTCAGTTTATGTCTCAGTTGTTGAATCTTGTTATGTTCATACAAATATTTACACATGTTAAGTTTGCTGAAAATAAACGTAGTTGACAGTGAGAGGACGTTTCTTTTTTTGCTGAGTCTATCTATTCTTTACTATCTATTGCATCTGAGCCGCTCCGTCACTGCTCATCCATATATTTTATAGTTGTATATTCTTATCCCATTCCTTTACTAGATTGTGTGTATTAAGTTTTGTTGTGGAATTTGTTAGATATTAGGTTTTGTTGTGGAATTGTTAGATATTACCTTTTAGATACTGCTGCACTGTCGGATCTAGAAGCATAAGCATTTCGCTACATCTGCTACATCTACATCTGCTAACCATGTGTATGTGACCAATAACATTAGATTTGCTTTGATTTATCGGTCCGCTAATACAGTGTCACGTTCTGACCTTAGTTCCTTTTTTATGTCTTTATTTTAGTTTGGTCAGGGCGTGAGTAGGGTTGGGAATTCTATGTTGTTTTTCTATGTTTTGTTCTATACGTTATATTTCTATGTGTTTGGCCTAGTATGGTTCTCAATCAGAGGCAGGTGTGGATCGTTGTCTCTGATTGAGAATCATACTTAGGTAGCCTGTTTTCCCACTATGGGTTGTGGGTAGTTGTTTTCCGTTTTAGTGTTTTCACCATTCGGGACTATTTCGGTTTTCACTTTGATTCTCTTGTTTCTCTTTTTGTATTTTGTATTTCATTCTCATTAAAAGTTATTATGGATACGTACCACGCTGCATTTTGGTCCTCCTCTCCTTCCACCAACGAAAGCCGTTACATACAGGACTGGTTTAACTAAATGTATTTAGTGTTTACCAGCATTTTTTACTTGAGTATGATAATTATCTGTGCAAAAAGGTTAATCTGATAATACTTGTAGAATATAAAAATACTTGCTTGATATACACTACCGTTCAAAAGTTTGGGGTCACTTAGAAATTTCCTTGTTTTTGAAAGAAAAGCACATTTTTTGTCCATTAAAATAACATCAAATTGATCAGAAATACATTGTAGACATTGTTAATGTTGTAAATGACTATTGTATCTGGAAATGGCAGATTCTTTATTCTTATTCTTTATTCTTTATTTTTTCCAGCTACAATAGTCATTTACATCATTAACAATGTCTTCACTGTATTTCTGATCATTTTGATGTTATTTTATTGGAAAATCTTTTTATTTTCTTTCAAAAACAAGGACATTTCTAAGTGACCCCAAACTTTTGAACGGTAGTGTATGTTTTCCAGTTTCTTTAAATACTTTCCAAATTTAATTTATTTCTATGTGAAAACTGAAATGGTCGATTCACTCCTTCTACATTTTAGTAGACACTTTTATCCAGAGCAACTTACAGTAGTGAGTGCATACATTTTCATACTGGTCCCCCGTGGGAATCAAACCCACAACCCTAGCATTGCAAGTGTCATGCTCTACTAACTGAGCCACATCATCACAAACCACTTGATGTCTCAATGTACTCAATTACTGTATTGTACATTGTTTTTCTTCTTGGTGATGAAAAGTCTACAGGTACAAACCTAGTCACCAGCCTATGTACAATACAATAATGTACATTTACATTAAGTGGTTTGTAAGGATGGTAAATCAATACTGCACAAAAAGTGGTTGTTTTCCATGTTATTTGATCAAGAAATATATTTAATTTGATGTGGATGTTTTGTGTCTTTGCCCATAACTTTGCACATTTTGATGTATATGTTTGTCACGGTTGTTATGATAAACGGACCAAGGCGCAGCGTGTTTCGAGTTCCACATCTTTATTTAAAGTGAAACTATAAACAAACAACGAAACGTGACCTACGTGGTGCAACATACACATACACAAAACAATATCCCACAAATATAGACGGAAACAGGGACACCTTACGTATGATCCCCAATTAGAGATAATGATAATCAGCTGCCTCTAATTGGGAACCATACTCAAACCCAAACATAGAAATACAGCGACTAGAACACCCTCTAGTCACCGCCTGACCTACAACACGAACCAAGGGCTCTCTATGGTCAGGTCGTGACAATGTTTGAGGACAGGGTTTTGTTCTTTCTTGATTCCATTAGAAGTACAATCATGGAGAAAGGGACAGGACAACAACTCTTACAATTCCAACTACTGAATCCTGCAAGATACTGTTCTAAATTATACAACAACCTTTTTGCCAAAGTGGAGATGCTGAAAACATTTGTTGCCCTCTCTACAGACATCTATATCGGTCCACAATAGTAGTAAAGGCCCTGTGCACTACTTTTGAAAAATCATATATTTTACATAACCCTAACCCTAACCCTTACTCTGCATAGAACACTAAGTTGTTTAAATATTACTCAGGACTATCTGAAATTCCTTTGGCTATTTATTAATTTATTGTTTATTCTGATTTTTCATGGGTTGCTGCAGCACCCTCTGCACCCCTACCTCCCACGGCTACGTACTGCACTATCCTATCCAATCTTATGATTTAGAGTCTGTCTTGATGTACTGGATGTTCAACAATAATTATGTTGACTCACAATAGTGGGTTTCACAAGTAAACCACAACTCTATATATAGTCTACATTTTGACAATAACATCTGATAGGGAGTCGAGGGTCATATTCATTAGGCACCAAATGGAAGACAACAGACTGAATAAGGGGGCTATAGTTGAACCTGTCCAATGAGAAACAGTCATTTTCTTTTTCTGTTGCAATGTTTTTGCTATGGTGTGCCCTAATAAATACGACCCAGTAGTAGTCCCACATTGGCTGACTTTAGCGAGGGCACCAAGGAGGTCCAAAAGTCAGCACGTGTCTCACCGGGAGGGGGAAGTGGCAAGCCGAGTGCATGGTGCTCTAAGATCTGTGATAAGGATCACACTGGGGTTCTAATGCTGTGAGTTCACCCTGGATTCTACCACAGGTTTGTGCTTCCTGCAACGCCTCTTCCTGATCTGGTACGAGAGAGCAGGGAACACAGCCTTGCTTACATAAATAAGGCAGGGGGAGAAAAGCACACAGAGCCAAAGGTGAGGCCCTGTTGCCATATTTCACGAGAGGCACCATTGTTTGTGCTCCTGACTTCTTTCTTACTATGCAAAGTAGTTTCCTTTCCTGGGATCAGGTCGCGCCAATACATTTGTTGTTCTGCAGAAACGTATTTTTTTGGTAGCAAATGAATGAAAAAACTAAACCCAGTGGGGGAGGCCTCTTATTTGTTGTCTGTCTTTATCGTACGCTTTGTCTAGCTATTAGCTCCATTTGTTCAGAACTCTGACACTCTGCCAAAAGCAGCTTTAAAATAAAAGGTCACATTAAGGAGGGGTAAGAAGAGGGTAATACAGACATTTCGCAATACAGACATATTTGCTATATTAGGAGTGTCATATTTATAAATGATCAATTAAATCACAATTTAAATCAACATTTTTCTACAGCGTAATTATCGAGCTCACATCAACAAACACAAATCTACGAGCAACTTTTGTCGTTGAGTTCATGAGGTTAAATGAAGAGGGTCTCAACTTATTGTGACTAGACTGCTATTATTACAACTTGACAGAGAATATCACAATATCAATCTACAGCCACCTAGCACGGCCCATGGACTTCCCCTTATAATCCATAATGAATACACAGCCATTGAGGATGTCCGTTTGTCCACCCTGTTTTCCATTAAAGATCTGACAGCACAATCACTCACTGTCTCACTCTATTAATAGACCTTTTTTTTTCCTGAAGTTGTTTTGGAGGGTTTCCTCTCTCTCTCTCTCTCTCTCTCTCTCTCTCTCTCTCTCTCTCTCTCTCTCTCTCTCTCTCTCTCTCTCTCTCTCTCTCTCTCTCTCTCTCTCTCTCTCTCTCTCTCTCTCTCTCTCTCTCTCTCTCTCTCTCTCTCTCTCTCTCCCTCCCTCCCTCCCTCCCTCCCTCCCTCCCTCCCTCCCTCCCTCCCTCCCTCCCCTTAGAGCTTAGTGAGAGCATGGTTTTCCTATGGTTATTTAGCATACAACCTTCCCACAATGTTCTGGTAATGGTGCAGGATAGTTCATTCTCAGTACATAACAATATTTTCTTGGTATTTCCTTACTATAACAGAATGTTTCCTAAAAGTTCAAACATGGTTACATTTAATTTAATGTTTGGTAATGTTCTAAGAACGTTCTCCAACTGGTTTGTCGTTGGGAATGATCTCAAATAGTTCAGAGAATGTTAAGAAACAACGTCCTTCTCTGGGAATTTCAGTACTTTTGCATAACGTTTTCAGCAGGCTTCCTCAACAAATAAATTGTATTTGTCACATGCGCAGAATACAACAGGTGTAGACCTTACAGTGAAATACTTACTTACAAGCCCTTAACCAACAATGCAGTTTTAAGAAAAATAAAAGTAAAAAATAGATAAAGTAAAAAATAAAAAGTAACAAATAATTAGAGCAGCAGTAATGGGGCTATATACAGGGGGTACCGGTACAGAGTCAATATGCAGGGCACCGGTTAGTCAAGGTAATTGAGGTAATACGTACATGTAGGTAGGGATAGGAGTGACTATGCATAGATAATAAACAGAGAGTAGCAGCAGCGTAAAAGGGGGAGGGGGGGGGCAACAATGCAAATAGTCTGGGTAGCCATTTGATTAGCTGTTCAGGAGTCTTATGGCTTGGGGGTAGAAGCCTTTTGGACCTAGACGTGGCGCTCCGGTACCGCTTCATCTCCTTTGTCTTGATAACGTTGAGGGAGAGGTTGTTATCCTGCCACCACACGGCCAGGTCTCTGACCTCCCTATAGGTTTTCTCATCGTTGTTGGTGATCAGGCCTATCACTGTTGTGTCATCGGCAAACTTAATGATGGTGTTGGAGTCGTGCCTGGCCATGCAGTCATGAGTGAACAGGGAGTACAGGAGGGGACTGAGCACGCACCCCTGAGGGGGTGGTGGATGTGGCGAATGTGTTGTTACCTACCCATACCACCGGTGGGCGACCCGTCAGGAAGTCCAGGATACAGTTGCAGAGGGAGGTGTTCAGTCCCAATCAAGTCAATCAAGTTTATTTTATATAGCCCTTCGTACATCAGCTAATATCTCGAAGTGCTGTACAGAGACCCAGCCTAAAACCCCAAACAGCTAGAATGCAGGTGAAGAAGCACGGTGGCTAGGAAAAACTCCCTAGAAAGGCCAAAACCTAGGAAGAAACCTAGAGAGGAACCAGGCTATGAGGGGTGGCCAGTCCTCTTCTGGCTGTGCCGGGTGGAGATTATAACAGAACTATGCCAAGATGTTCAAAAATGTTCATAAGTGACAAGCATGGTCAAATAATAATCATGGATAATTCAGTTATTTTCAATTTTCAGTAATTTTCAATAGCCGATCATTAAGAGTTGAAAAACAACAGGTCTGGGACAGGTGGCGGTTCCATAATCGCAGGCAGAACAGCTGAAACCGGAACAGCAGCAAGGCCAGGCGGACTGGGGACAGCAAGGAGCCACCACGCCCGGCAGTCCCGACGTATGGTCCCAGGGCTCAGGTCCTCCGAGAGAAAGAAAGAGAGAAGGAGAAAATTAGAGAGAGCCAAGATTTTCAAAATGTTCATAAATGACAAGCATGGTCAAATAATAATCAGGAATAAATCTGTTGGCTTTTCATACCCGATCATTAAGAGTTGAAAACAGCAGGTCTGGGACAGGTAGGGGTTCCGTAACCGCAGGCAGAACAGTTGAAACTGGAATAGCAGCAAGGCCAGGTGGACTGGGGACAGCAGGGAGTCGTCATGCCCGGTAGTCCTGACGTATGGTCCTAGGGCTCAGGTTCTCCGAGAGAGAGAAAGAAAGAGAGAACGAGAGAATTAGAGAAAGCATACTTAAATTCACACAGGACACTGGATAAGACAGGAGAAGTACTCCAGGTATAACCAACTGACCCTAGCCTCCCGACACATAAACTACTGCAGCAGAAATACTGGAGGCTGAGACAGGAGCGGTCAGGAGACACTGTGGCCCCATCCGAAGATACCCCCGGACAGGGCCAAATAGGAAGGATATAACCCCACCCACTTTGCCAAAGCACAGCCCCCGCACCACTGGAGGGATATCTTCAACCACCAACTTATAATCCTGAGAAAAGGCAGAGTATAGCCAACAAAGATCTCCACCACAGCACAAACCAAGGGGGGGGCGCCAACCCAGACAGGAAGATCACGTCAGTAATTCAACCCACTCAAGTGACGCACCCCTTCCAGGGACGGCATGAAAGAGCACCAGTAAGCCAGTGACTCAGCCCCTGTAATAGGGTTAGAGGCAGAGAATCCCAGTGGAGAGAGGGGAACCGGCCAGGCAGAGACAGCAAGGGCGGTTCGTTGCTCCAGAGCCTTTCCGTTCACCTTCACACTCCTGGGCCAGACTACACTCAATCATATGACCTACTGAAGAGATAAGTCTTCAGTAAAGACTTAAAGGTTGAGACCGAGTCTGCGTCTCTCACATGGGTAGGCAGACTGTTCCATAAAAATGGAGATCTATAGGAGAAAGCCCTGCCTCCCGCTGTTTACTTAGAAATTCTAGGGACAATTAGGAGGCCTGCGTCTTGTGACCGTAGCGTACGTATTGGTATGTACGGCAGGACCAACTCGGAAAGATAGGTAGGAGCAAGCCCATGTAACGCTTTATAGGTTAACAGTAAAACCTTGAAATCAGCCCTTGCCTTAACAGGAAGCCAGTGTAGGGAAGCTAGCACTGGAGTAATATGATCAAATTTCTTGGTTCTAGTCAGGATTCTAGCAGCCATATTTAGCACTAACTGAAGTTTATTTAGTGCTTTGTCCGGGTAGCCGGAAAGTAGAGCATTGCAGTAGTCTAACCTAGAAGTAACAAATGCATGGATTAATTTTTCTGCATCATTTTTTGACAGAAAATGTCTGATTTTTGCAATGTTACGTAGATGGAAAAAAGCTGTCCTTGAAACAGTCTTGATATGTTCGTCAAAAGAGAGATCAGGGTCAAGAGTAACGCCGAGGTCCTTCACAGTTTTATTTGAGACGACTTTACAACCATCAAGATTAATTGTCAGATTTAACAGAAGATCTCTTTGTTTCTTGGGACCTAGAACAAGCATCTCTGTTTTGTCCGAGTTTAAAAGTAGAACTTTTTCAGCCATCCACTTCCTTATGTCTGAAACACAGGCTTCTAGCGAGGGCAAATTTGGGGCTTCACCATGTTTCATTGAAATGTACAGCTGTGTGTCATCCGCATAGCAGTGAAAGTTAACATTATGTTTTCGAATAACATCCCCAAGAGGTAAAATATATAGTGAAAACAATAGTGGTCCTAAAACGGAACCTTGAGGAACACCGAAATGCACAGTTGATTTGTCAGAGGACAAACCATTCACAGAGACAAACTGATATCTTTCCGACAGGTAAGATCTAAACCAGGCCAGAACTGGTCCGTGTAGACCAATTTGGGTTTCCAGTCTCTCCAAAAGAATGTGGTGATTGATGGTGTCAAAGGCAGCACTAAGGTCTAGTGGCACGAGGACAGATGCAGAGCCTCGGTCTGACGCCATTAAAAGGTCATTTACCACCTTCACAAGTGCAGTCTCAGTGCTATGATGGGGTCTAAAACCAGACTGAAGCATTTTGTATACATTGTTTGTCTTCAGAAAGGCAGTGAGTTGCTGTGCAACAGCTTTTTCTAAAATTTTTGAGAGGAATGGAAGATTCGATATAGGCCGATAGTTTTTTATATTTTCCGCGTCAAGGTTTGACTTTTTCAAGAGAGGCTTTATCACTGCCACTTTTAGTGAGTTTGGTACACATCCGGTGGATAGAAAGCTGTTTATTATGTTCAACATAGGAGGGCCAAGCACAGGAAGCAGCTCTTTCAGCAGTTTAGTAGGAATAGGATCCAGTATGCAGCTTGAAGGTTTAGAGGCCATGATTATTTTCATCATTGTGTCAAGAGATATAGTACTAAAACACTTAAGTGTCTCTCCCGATCCCAGGCCCTGGCAGAGCTGTGCAGATCCAGGACAGCTAAGCCCTGGAGGAATACGCAGATTCAAAGAGGAGTCCGTAATTTGCTTTCTAATGGTCATGATCTTTTCCTCAAAGAAGTTCATGAATTTATTACTGCTGAAGTGAAAGCCATCCTCTCTTGGGGAATGCTGCTTTTTAGTTAGCTTTGCAACAGTATCAAAAAGAAATTTTGGATTGTTCTTATTTTCCTCGATTAAGTTGGAAAAGTAGGATGATCGAGCAGCAGTGAGGGCTTTTCGGTACTGCACGGTACTGTCTTTCCAAGCTAGTCGGAAGACTTCCAGTTTGGTGTGGCGCCATTTCCGTTCCAATTTCCTGGAAGCTTGCTTCAAAGCTCGGGTATTTTCTGTATACCAGGGAGCTAGTTTCTTATGACAAATGTTTTTCGTTTTTAGGGGTGCAACTGCATCTAGGGTATTGCGCAAGGTTAAATTGAGTGATGTAAAAAGGACTTTATGAATACATTTGATTGAATTTGATTGATATCCCTAGAACAAACAAAATGGATAGTTTACCCAAATGACTAAATTACATACTGTCGCTAATGAAAGTTTACGCACCCCTTGCACAGTCTTCACATTTTGCTGCCTAAATTTTTTTTTTCTCACAATACTTATTTTCCACCATAATTTGCAAATAAATTCATTAAAAATCCCACAATGTGATTTTCTGGATTTTTTTTCTCATTTTGTATGTCATAGTTGAAGTGTACCTATGATGAAAATTACAGGCCTCTCTCATCTTTTTAAGTGGGAGAACTTGCACAATTGGTGGCTGACTAAATACTTTTTTGCCCCACTGTATATTTAGATTTTTTGGTTACTACATGATTCCATATGTGTTATTTCAAAGTTTCGGTGTCTTCACTATTGTGCTACAATGTAGAAAATAGTAAAAATAAAGAAAAACCCTTGAATGAGTAGGTGTGTCCAAACTTTTACTGGTACTGTACGCAATCAATCTAGAAGAAAAAGATCTTTGTTTAACATTTTTTTATTGATTTGGAAAAATAAATATGTTTTTTCTTCACCATGAAAATGTGGAGTTGGTTGTGTAGACTTGTAGTAAACAAGTCTAATTTATTCCCTTTTTTGGATTTCATTCCAAGGCAGCAAAATGTGAAGACTGTGCAAGGGGTGCGTAAACTTTCATTAGCGACAGTATGTAATTTAGTCATTTGGGTAAACTATCCATTTTGTTTGTTCTAGGGATATCAATCAAATGTATTCATAAAGTCCTTTTTACATCACATTTAAGTCATTTAGCAGACGCTCTTATCCAGAGCGACTTACAATTTGGAAAGTTCATACATATTCATCCTGGTCCCCCCATGGGAATTGAACCCACAACCCTGGCGTTGCAAGCGCCAAGCTCTACCAACTGAGCCACACGGGACCACATCAGCAGATATATACATACATATACAGAAACCCAGCCTAAAACCCCAAACAGCAAGAAATGTAGATGTAGAAGCATGGTGGCTAGGAAAAACACCCTAGAAAGGCAGGAACCTAGGCTCTGAGGGGTGGGCAGTCCTCTCCTGGCTGTGCCGGGTGGAGATTATAAGAGTACATGGCCATTAAGGCCAGATCGTTCTTCAAGATGTTCAAACATTCATAGATGACCAGCAGGGTCATAAGAGATTGTTAATAAGAGATTGTTAGGATATACAATCTCTTTCTCAAAGGAGACCTACAATATTCTACAATATTTCAATATATTCTACAGTATTTCAATTAAGTGTTTAATTTACAAAATTACATGTGTTGCAGTGACAGTAACATTAGTGCTCTCTAAAAATTATACTTAAAGGAAAACGTTTTTAAGATTTGTGTATTTGTTATTTTTATGTTTAGCTCAAATATAATTGAAACATATGCATTAAGGTGTCTGTACTAGAATAAATGTGTAGAAAAGGGACCTCAGTTATCTAGCGTATATACACTACATGACCAAAGGTGTGTGGACAACTGGTCTTTGAACATCTCATTCCAAAATCATGGGCATTAATATGGAGTTGGTCCCCCCTTCGTTGCTATAACAGCCTCCACTCTTCTGGGAAGGCTATCCACTAGATGTTGGAACATTGCTGCAGGGATTTGCTTTCATTCAGACGCAAAAGCATTAGTGAGGTTGGGCACTGATGTTGAGTGATAAGGCCTGGCTCGCAGTCGGCATTCCAATTCATCCCAAATGTGTTCAATGGGGTTGAGGTCAGGGCTCTGTGCAGGCCAGTTAAGTTCTTCCACACCGATTTCAACACAACATTTCTACAATGACCTCACTTTGTGCACGGCGGCATTGTCATGCTGAAACAGGAAAGGGCCTTCCCCAAACTGTTGACACAAAGTTGGAAGCACAGAATCGTCTAGAATGTAATTGTATGCTGTAGCGTTAAGATTTGCCATCACTGGAACTAAGGGGCCTAGACCGAACCATGAAAACCAGCCCCAGACCATTATTCCTCCTTCACCAAACTTTACAGTTGGCACTCTGCATTGGGGCAGTTAGCGTTCTCCTGGCATTCGCCAAACCCAGATTAATCTGTTGGCCTTCCAGATGGTGAAGCATGATTCATAATTCCAGAGAACGCGTTTCTACTGCTCCAGAGTCCAATAGCGGCAAGCTTTACACCACTCCAGCCGATGCTTGGCATTGCGCATGGTGATCTTAGGCTTGTGTGCGGCTGCTCGGCCATGGAAACACATTTCATGAAGCTCCCGAGCTTCTTGTGCTGACCTTGCTTCCAAAGGCAGTTTGGAACTCATTAGTGAGTGTTGCAACCAAAGACAGATGATTTTCCACACTACGCGCATCAGCACTTGGCGATCATGTTCTGTGATCTTGTGTGGCCTACCACTTCACAGCTGAGCAGTTGTTGCTCCTAGACGTTTCACATCACAATAACAGCACTTAGAGTTGACCTGGGCAGCTCTAGCAGGGCGGAAATTTGACGAACTGACTTGTTGGAAAGGTTGCATCCTATATGACGGTGCCACGTTGAAAGTCACTGAGCTCTTCAGTACGCCATTCTACTGCCAATGTGTGTCTATGGAGATTGCATGGCTGTGTGCTCAATTTTATACACCTGTCAGAAACAGGTGTGGCTGAAATAGCCAAATTCACTAACTTGAAGGGGTGTCCACATACTTATGTATATATAGTGAACATAAAACGTGTGCATGTGCGATCGATCCTGGTCCCACCATTTCTTTGGTATACTGTATCTCTCCGATGTCTCCTGTCACTGCCCTGTCTGTTCAAATAAAATATAGAAAATATTAAGAGTTGAACACACATAAAGCAATAGACAGTGTTGGCAGCTATTGAGTACTTTGGGCATGGAAATGTATAATTATAGAATAGATTCTACTTTATTTCTATGCATTTGGGCCCCTGTTTCCATTATGAAAGAGCGGTAAGGTGTCCTGTCCTGTGTGTGATGAGTGTAGACAGTGCTCCTGTATGGCAGCCAGGTCTCGAATGGCAGGGGATGTGATCACGTAAATAAAGACAGCTGCATACGCACACATGACGAATAAAGCATCCTCCTTTTTTTCTCACTATTATTCAAATGTCAAAACAATTTACACACAGGAATAAAAATATCCCAGCCGCTTTGGATGTTTACAGTGTCCGTGACATCATGCGAGCTCAGACCCAACCAAATAGTTACAGTGCATTCGGAAAGTATTCAGACCCTTTGACTTTTTATTAACAGTCTTATTCTAAAATATATTAAATTGTTTTCCCCCCAATCAATCTACACACAATACCCCATAATGACAAAGCAAAACAGGTTTTTAGACATTTTAGCAAATTTATCACAACCCCCCCCTGGAAATATCACATTGACAGAAGTATTCAGACCCTTTACTCAGTACTTTGTTGAAGCACCTTTGGCAGTCGATTACAGACTCAAGTCTTCTTGGGTATGACGCTACAGGCTTGGCACACCTGTATTTGGGGAGTTTCTCCCATTCTTCTCTGCAGATCCTCTCAAGCTCTGTCAGGTTGGATGATGAGTGTTGCTGCAAAGCTATTTTCAGGTCTCTCCAGAGATGTGCCTCGACACAATCCTGTCTTGTAGCTCTACGGACAGTTCTTTCAACCCCATGGCTTGGTTTTTGGTCTGACATGCACTGTCAACTGTGGGACCTTATATAGACAGGTGTGTCCCTTTCCAAATCATGTCCAATCAATTGAATTTACCGCAGGTGGACTCCAATCAAGTTGTAGAAACATCTCAAGAATGATCAATGGGAACAGAATGCACCTGAGCTCAATTTCAGGTCTCATAGCAAAGGGTCTGAATACTTCTGTTTTTATTTTAATACATTTGCAAAAAAATCTAAAAACCCGTTTTCACTTTGTCATTATTGGGTATTGTGTGTAGATTGAAGATTTTTATTTATTTAATCAATTTTAGCGTAAGGCTGTAACGTAACACAATTTTGAAAAAGTCAAGAGGTCTGAATACTTTCCAAATGCACTGTATAGGGACATATACTTTAGTCAATTTGGTGTTGTGTTTCGGGGCATTGTATTATACTTTTTTTATACTGTCAATCTCTATCACTTTGTCCGGATTATGAATTGCCCTCAAGACAAAATATATCTTGTGTGGGCAAAAATATTAACTATTTGTTAACAAAGTAAAGCAATTATTTAATTATTATTACACCCTGAGATTATTTTCATCTTCCTTCTTCTTCTGTATGTTCTCATATTGGTTTTGATCCGTTTTCACAATTACTATTTATTTTTGTGCATTTCATGACACAAACACAGGCACTTTTTTACCTGATTTAGTCTTACAGCGAACATCTACATAAGACTTCTATGTCAAATTAGATTTTATCAAGGTTATTTTAGGATGCCCCGTGAACAAAGATATACATCCGCTTCTCTGCTTCTAGTCAAGGGTGATAATTTATAGTGGACACTTACACTAACAGGGTGAGTGGTCTACCAAAGCCATATGGCCCCTGGTCAAACATAGTCTACTATATAGGGAATACCCAGCTAGCACATAACGTTCAGAGAACCTTGTGTTCCTTAGAGCCTGGTGAGAGCGTGGTTATTTTGCATACAACCTTCACACAACATTTAGGATATTGATTGAAGACCTGGCATCTGAGAGATGTAGATGTATCTATGATTGTATTTTTGATGTTTGTGTATTTTTGTGTATTAGCTGTTGCTTGTATTCTATAAAATGTGTAGATTGTAAAATGCAGGGCTACCTTGTAAAAGAGACATTGTTCTCAATTGAACTCCCTGTTGAAATAAAGGTACATTTAAATAAATATGCCTGTCTCGGTTTTCTTCGGTTTTCTTCTTTAATAAAAAAACCGACAACAGTCCTATCTGGTGCAGAACACAAAGACAGAAGACAGGAAACAATCACCCACAAAATCCCAACACAAAACAAGCCTCCTATATATGATTCTCAATCAGGGATAACGATTGACAGCTGCCTCTGATTGAGAACCATATTAGGCTGGACACAGAAACAGACAAACTAGACACACAACATAGAATTCCCACCCAGCTCACGTCCTGACCAACACTAAACAAGCAAAACACATAAGAACTCTGGTCAGGACGTTACAGTACCCCCCTCCTGAGGTGCGGACTCCGAACGCACCCCTAAAACTCAAGAGGAGGGTCTGGGTGGGCATCTGTCCGCGGTGGCGGCTCCGGCGCAGGACGAGGACACCACTCTACCACGGTCTTTGTCCCCCTCCTTAGCGTCCTTTGAGTGGCGACCCTCGGCCCCGACCTTGGTCTAGGAACCTTCACCAAGGCCTCCCCTAGATAGCTCAGGACAGAGAGGTAGCTCAGGACAGAGAGGTAGCTCAAGACAGAGAGGTAGCTCAAGACAGAGAGGTAGCTCACGACAGAGGGGCAACTCTGGACTGAAAAGCAGCTCCGGACAGAGAGGCAGCTCTGGACTGAAGGGCAGCTCCGGACTGAGTGGCAGCTTCGGACTGAGTGGCAGCTCCGGACTGAGTGGCAGCTCATGACTGAGTGGCAGCTCATAACTGGAGGATAGCTCATGACTGGAGGACGGCTCATGACTGGAGGGCAGCTCATGACTGGAGGGCGGCTCATGACTAGAGGGCGGCTCATGACTGAAGGGCGGCTCATGACTGGAGGGCGGCTCCTGACTGGAGGGCAGCTCATGACTGGAGGGCGGCTCATGACTGGAAGGCGGCTCATGACTGGCTGGCGGCTCATGACTGGCTGGCGGCTCATGACTGGCTGGCGGCTCATGACTGGCTGGCGGCTCATGACTGGCTGGCGGCTCTGGCAGCTCCTGACTAGCTGGCGGCTCTGGCAGCTCCTGACTGGCTGGCGGCTCTGGCAGCTCTTGACTGGCTGGCGGCTCTGGCAGCTCCTGACTGGCTGCCGACTCTGGCAGCTCCTGACTGGCTGGCGGCTCTGGCAGCTACTAACTGGCTGGCGGCTCTGGCAGCTCCGGACTGACGGACGGCTCTAACGGCTCGGGACAGACGGGCGGCTCTAACGGCTCGGGACAGACGGGCGGCTCTAATGGCTCGGGACAGACAGATAGCTCAGACGGCGCTGGGCAGACGGATGGCTCAGACGGCGCTGGGCAGACGGATCGCTCAGACGGCACTGGGCAGACGGATGGCTCAGACGGCACTGGGCAGACGGATGGCTCAGACGGCACTGGGCAGACGGATGGCTCAGGCGGCACTGGGCAGACGGATAGCTCAGACGGCACTGGGCAGGCAGGCAGCTCAGACGGCGCTGGGCAGACGAGCAGTGCAGGCGGCGTTGAGCAGACAAGCAGTGCAGGCGGCGTTGGGCAGATGGCCGACTCTGACCTGCTGAGGCGCACAGTAGGCCTGGTGCGTGGTACCGGAATTGGAGATACTGGGCTGGAAACAAGCACCATAGGAAGAGTGCGTGGAGCAGGAACAGGGCACACTGGACTCTCAAAGCGCACAGGAGGCTTGGTGTGTGGTGCCGGAACTGGAGGCACTAGGTTGGAGACACGCACCATAGGGAGAGTGCGTGGAGGAGGAACAGGGCTCTGGAGACGCACTGGAAGCCTGGTGCGTGGTGTCGGCACTGATGGTACTGGGCTGGGGCGTGAAGGTGGCGCCGGATATACCGGACCGTGCAGGCGTTTTTGCTCCCTTGAGCACCGAGCCTGCCCAACCTTACCTGGTTGCATGCTCCCCGTAGCCTGACCAGTGCGGGGAGGTGGAATAACCCGCACTGGGCTGTGTTGGCGAACTGGGGACACCATGCGTAAGACTGGTGCCATGTATGCCGGCCCGAGGAGACGTACTGGAGGCCAGATACGTTGAGCCGGCTTCATGACACCTGGCTCAATGCCCAATCTAGCCCGGCCAGTGCGGGGAGGTGGAATAACCCGCCCCGGGCTAATCACACGTACAGGAGACACCGTGCGCTCTTCCGCATAACACGGCGTCTGCCCGTACTCCCGCTCTCCACGGTAAGCATGGGAAGTGGGCGCAGGTTTCCTACCTGACTTCGCCACACTACCCTTTAGCTCCCCCCCCCCCCCCCCAAGAAATTTTTGGGGTTTCTTCTCGGGCTTCCTACCGCGCTGTCGTGCTAACCTCATTCGCCGGTATCCCTCTGCACATTGATCCATGGAATCCCAGGCGGGCTCCGGCACTCTCCCTGGGTCAACCGACCACCTGTCTATTTCCTCCCAAGTGGTGTAACCCAGATCCGGCTCCCGCTGCCGAGCTAGCTCCTCAAAACGCCGCCTCTCCGCTTTTGCTGCCTCCAGCTCTGCTTTGGGGCGGCGATACTCCTCTGGCTCTGCCCAGGGTCCTTTACCGTCCAGCTCGTCCTCCCATGTCCATTCCTCCTTTCTCTGCTGCTGTCGCTGCTGCCCATTGCCACGCTGCTTGGTCCGAGTTTGGTGGGTGATTCTGTCATGGTTTTCTTCCTGGGATGAAGGAGAGGACCAAAACGCAGCGCGTCTAGTGTTCAACATAATTTAATAAAGAATATGTGAACACTACAAACAACAAAACAATAAATGTGAAAACCGACAACAGTCCTATCTGGTGCAGAACACAAAGACAGAAGACAGGAAACAATCACCCACAAAATCCCAACACAAACAAGCCTCCAATACATGATTCTCAATCAGGGACAACGATTGACAGCTGCCTCTGATTGAGAACCATATTAGGCTGGACACAGAAACAGACAAACTAGACACACAACATAGAATTCCCACCCAGCTCACGTCCTGACCAACACTAAACAAGCAAAACACATAAGAACTCTGGTCAGGACGTTACAATGCCAGTTGGTCACCCTTTAAGGTGCATTACATCACCAACTGGACTGGAGTTTGGACCTCGTTCATCTTCAATCACCCATGTGGGTTAATATGCTCCTAAAAACGAATGAGTAAATGGTAGAGGCGGGACTTGCAGCGCATCAAGAGTCTAAAATAAACTCAGCAAAAAAAAGAAACGTCCTCTCACTGTCAACTGCGTTTATTTTCAGCAAACTTAACATCTGTAAGTATTTGTATGAACACAACAAGATTCAACAACTGAGACATAAACTGAACAAGTTCCACAGACATGTGACTAACAGAAATTGAATAATGTGTCCTTGAACAAATGGGTGTTTAAAATCAAAAGTAACAGTCAGTATCTGGTGTGGCCACCAGCTGCATTAGGGGCGACAGACTAGTAACCAAAACATTGCAAGATCGAATCCCCGAGCTGACAAGGTAAAAATCTGTCATTCTGCCCCTGAACAAGGCAGTTAACCCACTGTTATTATTAAAAATAAGAATTTGTTCTTAACTGACTTGCCTAGTTAAATAAAGGTAAAATTAAGTACTGCAGTGGACTGCGCCAGTTCTTGCTGTGAGATGTTACCCCACTCTTCCACCGAGACACCTGGACATTTCTGGAGGGAATCCCTAGCCCTCCGTTCCAACAGGTCACAGACGTGCTCAATGGGATTTAGATCCGGGCTCTTCGCTGGCCATGGCAGAACACTGACATTCCTATCTTGCAGAAAATCACGCACAGAATGAGTGTGGCTGGTGGCATTGTCATGCTGGAGGGTCATGTCAGGATGAGCCTGCAAGAAGGGTACCACATGAGGGAGGAGGATGTCTTCCCTGTAACGCACAGCGTTGAGATTGCTTGCAATGACAACAAGCTCAGTCCGATGATGCTGTGACACACCGCCCCAGACCATGACGGACCCTCACCTCCAAATAAATCCCGCTCCAGAGTACAGGCCTCGGTGTAACGCTCATTCCTTCGACGATAAACGCGAATCCGACCATCACCCCTGAGGACCTGCCTTACAATAGGCCTACAAGCCCTCAGTCCAGCCTGTCTCAGCCTATTGCAGACAGTCTGAGCACTGATGGAGGGATTTTGCGTTCCTGGTGTAACTCGGGCAGATGTACTGGGCCGTACTCACTACCCTCTGAAGTGCCTTGCAGTCCGAGGCCGAGCAATTGTCGTACCAGGCAGTGATGCAACCGGTCAGGATGCTCTCAATGTTGCAGCTATAGAACCTTTTGAGGATCTCAGGACCCATGCCATATCTTTTTAGTTTCCTGAGGGGGAATAGGCTTTGTCGTGCCCTCTTCACGACTGTCTTGGTGTGTTTGAACCATTCTAGTTTGTTGTTGATGTGGACACCAAGGAACTTGAAGCTCTCAACCTGCTCCAATACAGCCCCGTCGATGAGAATGGGGGCGTGCTCGGTGCTCCTTTTCCTGTAGTCCACAATCATCTCCTTAGTCTTGGTTACGTTGAGGGATAGGTTGTTATTCTGAAAGACAGGGTCCTGAAAAAAGTTTAGCACCTGGCTAAGCAGTCACCATGGACGCACGCAAGCAGTTTGGATGAAATTATTGAATAACATGTATGTGTACAGTACATTTATTTTGCAACACTCAAACACGTAACGCAGGCGGTTTGGTCAGCATGAAAGAATGTTATTGAAAAACATAAACATTCCGTTCCCAGCGTCAACAAAACGCTCTCTCTCATCTATCTTGTTAAGGGTGTTCAGGTGCCTTGGCCACACCTGATCTTAATGACTGCTTGTTTCCTTTGAAATTGGGTCTGTTTTAGTCGACAAAAATGAACAGCTTTGTATGTTTAAAAAACAGGGCATGCTACTTCCATCCTGGTGGCGCAGTGGACTAATTCCAATGATAAAAAACTGACAATCATAGGTTCAAATCTCACTGCTACCTTCTCACAATTAAAAAAAAAATGGTTTGCATGATTAATGCCTAAGCAAATTAAATTCCATGTGTCCTATCTGTGCTTAGATTTCAAAACAGTTAACCTAAGCTAGCAGTGTTACTGAAAGTCTTATTGAAACATTCAGTTATTCAAAAACCTAAAAATAACCTAGAATCTCTGTTCTCAGAACGTTAATAAAACTTTCAGGGAACCATAGTAAAATTTTCTCAGAACCGCCCTGCAAGCAAAAAAATCTATGTTCCCATAACACGTGAAATTTTCACTTTCGTTCTTACAACGTTTTAAAAGCTTTCCATTTTACAGATCAGGAAACTTATGGCTTCATTCCCAGAACCAATTGGAAACCAAAAACGTACGTTCCCACAACTACCAAGGAACCAAATGTGCTAGCTGGGTAGGGTGCCATTTCGGAAGCACCCTGAGTCTTATTCTTAGTTCACAGGGTGCAGAACCATACGTCTCTTACGGGGCTTAATAAAGAGTCACCTGATGGATTCACTGTGATAACAAATCAGGATATCCCATCAGGTTTGACGAAGTGCCGCATTGTTTTGATTGAAGTGGGTAGACATCCTGATAGACGTGGATGAGGCGTATACAGTATATGTGGGAGAGGACATGAGGTTCTATTGAGTCTTCCTCTCTGTCTGCATGTGCCATGGCGTGTTATTGCGGTCTGCGTTGTGATGGGAGTTTATGGGGGTGTTGTTGTGCAATCTGTAAGCAGTCGATGCCAAGCCCCTGCCCTGCTGAGACGTCACCCACTAGGAGAGAAAAAGAGAGGGGACACAACCCTGAGGCGCACCCAGACCAGAAGCTTGTATTTATAATCAATGTGAATATAGGGCTGCTGTGCTCCAGACTGGGCCAATCTGGAATGAACCAGACCTGAGAACAACACCTTCTCTCCTTCTCTCCTCAAAACAGCCAGGGCACTCCAGAGTAAACAAACAAAAACAAAAAAACTAGAGGAACCAAATCATTAAAAATATAATCGATTGAGCGGAAAAAGAGAGGGGGAGGCGGTTGAGGATGCCTTGTTCCGAAAACAAACAGTGGATTGTTGGTGATTAACTTCCAATGTGTTTTCCAGTGCCGGCCTGTATTAATTAATTAGGAGGAAGCTGGGTAGTGCTTCCCAGGGACTTCATTGTGATGTTCTGTTGCTGTTCCGCCATTAAAGGGCCTGATCAGGGGCAACCTCCATGTACATGAGCTCGTTTAGCTTCTGCCTCCACCTGACTGCCTCTGCCAGAACAGTTGGTCCTTGCCTGAAATACCCACTGGTGGCATCCGTGTCAGTAGTCTTCTAAATATATTAAAGGATGTCTGATGATGCCGTTAGATATCCATATAAATTAGAGTCAGCCAGCCAAGCTCAACATTTAAAGCCGTGCCAAACTTCAATTGATTTACTTCCTGTTCTTCAATGTGTTCACAAGACTTGCCTAAATGGACAAAACAATGTGCTTTTCTAGGCCAAATAGCCTGGCCTCAGTGTTCTGTACGCTTTAAATGTTTCAACAGGGTTAGCATAGAAGTTAATATGGCTACAGCTAAAATGTTAGCCCCAATCAACATGGACTGGCTAAGTTGAAGCTTTGATCAAAGCTTAAAATATTTTAATTGTGAGCAAAAGTCTTGTCTATTATTTATCTGAGGTCAATATAGGAGGACATTTCCTGTTTTAAATGTATTCTTGCACTGACGCTGCAATCGCAAGGTCAGTATTAGTAACATGTATTTTGTTATTTTCCGCATCCTGACTATTTAAAATATTTAGATTACTTTTAACACTTTTTTTGTGTGTTTACAAGAGGAAAATGTCACATATAGTGTTTACTTAGCATAGTGACAGGAGGCAAGACTCAATAACTGTTCTGGGAACGTAGATTTTTAGGTTGCAGGGAGGTTCTGAGAAGACTTTAGTATGGTTCCCTGAAAGTTTTCCTGGAAGGTATTATTAACGTTCTGAGAACAGAAATTCAAGGTTACTTTGAGGTTTTTGAATAACTGAAGGGGCTCTCTGAACATCAACAACTGCCTCCCATGAAGCATCGTTACTTATCGCTCCACAAAAGTCATGGCCCTTACAGAGCAAGGGAAACAACTGCTTTAAGGTCTCAGAGCGAGTGACTTCACCGATTGAAATGCTCTTAGTGTGCACCGCTAACTAGCTAGCCATTTCATACTGGTTATACTCACGCCCACCTCATCTTTGACCACCTCATCCACAGAAACCCCAGTAGCTGGGCAGAGCCCAATTGAGTGATCTGGGATAAACAGCATCAATGTAATGGTCTTGTTTCCATCCCCCTACTTCAAGGTCTCAGAGCGAGTGACGTTACCGATTGAAACGCTACTAGTGCGCACTGCTAACTAGCTAGCCATTTCACACCGGTTACACTAGCTGGGTATCATGTCTGGGATTGTAATCATAGGGAATAAAGTCTGTAGACTAGCCTTTCCTCTTTGTTGCAGATAACAGAGCAGCCTGGCAACAGAGATAGATGATCATGCTGACAGATGACCATCCGGTAACTTTCACAAATTTTCCAGAATTACTGGTTGGAGGATTCCTGCTTATTCCCTTCTGAGTCCAGGAATCTTCCAGCCAGAATTTTGGTAAAGTTACCGGAATTGTCCATCCTACGCTAGGAGCTCAGTGGCCTTGTGGTTAGTGTGCCCGTGCTGAGTTTGGAAGGATTGGAGTTCAATCCCTGGCTGAGTTATACCAAAGACTGTAACAATTGAACTCTGATTGGCACTGCCCAGAGGGTGTGCCTGCCCAGAGGGTGTGCCTGTTTATCAAGCTGCTACATAAACAGGCTTGTTTGGACTTACGCAGGTGAGTCATGAACACTTGAAGTGGGACACTGCACTGTTGGCAAGCATTGAAATACCAGGATGTTTATGTGAATCATCTTATCTGCATATTAAATTTGCTGCCATGTGTTGTAATTTCCCCATGGAAAGTTACATGTAGTGAGTAGTAACAAGCTTTTCGAGATACAGTCCAATATAGAGTGTATGTGAAGGGAACACACAGTACAGAACCCATACTGAGGTCGCATTACTTTGTTTTGAACAGCTCCATGAGCATTTATCAAACATAAAGATCCGCTGTGGCTGAACCTGTGCTCCGACCAGTGAAAGGAAGTTCCCTCCTAGCGTGTGGTGTAAACTTGGCTCCAATAAAAGCATCCGTTTGCCACCTTGGTGGTGGACAACAGGAAGCCTTTGTTTACCGCAAAACATCCCTTCAGTCGACTCTGGAGGTACAACACTTCAGTTTCTCTCTCCAGCTATGTCCATACAGGAGCCACAGTGGAGCCCAAATGGACATGGCTGCCATAACACGCATACAGAGAGACAAACAACAGAGGTGTATATATACTGTAGGTGCTCAAATATATATCCTGCGTCAGACACTATATCAGTTTGTCAGACGGCCTTTTGGTTTGTATTGTTCAACACTACTGTTTTGAAGATGTTCAGCATTCCTCCCTTGGGCAGGGCACCACCTTTCCGTCATCAAACAGATGTTTCTAAGCACAGGACATTTTGTATTTTAAAGGGGCAATCTGCAGTTGCTACATACATTTTTGGACTTATATATTACTGATATGTACCCATTGATTCCTGAAGAACATAACTTATGTCTCATTAGCTTAGTTAAACTGTCCTACCGCATCAGAACCGAAAATATAAGCTTGTTTTACTCTAATATTTGTAAACAAGGTAAATGTAAACAAACACTGTATAGCCTCAAAACATGCTTCAAACTATAATGTTGGTATCATGGATGATCAGTCTTTGCATGTTAAGCTCTGTCTATGAATTTGGGAGTGGTTACATTTCTCCAGTCCCATCCCTCAGCTTTTCACCAGGGAAATGGCTTTGTTATTGTTTCAACTGCGGATAACACCTTTAAAGATTAGTTTGCTCCCATATGTGGCTAAAAATACAGTAGGTACTTCTATATGATCAAATAAATGCTCCCCCCCACCCACTAAATGAGAAGTTAGTTCAATCCACAAAATCAATTGGGGTTTATTCCCTCTGACACCCAATCGATTTACTCTGTGGCAACAGAATATATCATATATCACATGTCCATTCACAGTGAGTGTTCAAAACATTTACAATCCATGTAACACACACATTAAGTACCAGACAAAAATTGGGACACAGCTACTCATTACAGGGTTTTTCTTTATTTTCACTATTTTCTACATTGTAGAATAATAGTGAAGACATCACAACCTTGAAATAACACATATGGAATCATGTAGTAACCAAAAAAGTGTTAAACAAATCAAAATATATTTTAGATTTTAGATTCTTCAAAGTAACCACTGTTTGCCTTGAAGACAGCTTTGCACACTCTTGGCATTCTCTCAACCAGCTTCATGAGGAATGCTTTTCCAACAGTCTTGAAGGAGTTCCCACATATGCTGAGCACTTTTCCTTCACTCGGCGGTCCAACTCATCCCAAACCATTTCAATTGGTTTGTGGTCGGGTGATTGTGGAGGCCAGGTCATCTGATGCAGCACTCCATCACTCTCATTCTTGGTCAAATAGCCCTTACACAGCCTGGAAGTGTGTTGGGTCATTGTCCTGTTAAAAAAACAAATAATTGTCTCACTAAGCGCAAAACAGATGGGATGGCGTATCGCTGCAGAATGCTGTGGTAGCCATGCTGGTTAAGTGTGCCTTGAATTCTAAATAAATCACTGACAGTGTCACCAGCAAAGCACCCCCACAGCATCACATCTTCTGTGGGACATCCCTGATGTCCTTACACAGCTCTCTGGTCTTGGCCATTGTGGAGAGGTTGGAGTCTGTTTGATTGAGTGTGTGGACAGGTGTCTTTTATACAGGTAACGAGTTCAAACAGGTGCAGTTAATACAGGTAATGAGTGGAGAACAGGAGGGCTTCTTAAAGAAAAACTAACAGGTCTGTGAGAGCCGGAATTCTTACTGGTTGGTAGGTGATCAAATACTAATGTCATGCAATAAAATGCAAATTAATTACTTAAAAATCATACAATGTGATTTTCTGGATTTTTGTTTTAGATTCCGTCTCTCACAGTTGAAGTGTACCTATGATAAAAATTACAGACCTCTACATGCTTTTTAAGTAGGAAAACCTGCAAAATCGGCAGTGTATCAAATACTTCTTCTCCCCACTGTATATATATATACAGTGCCTTCGGAAAGTATTCAGACCCCTATATAAAAAGTATTCAGACCCCTATATATATATATGCACCTACTCAGGGTTTTTCTTAATTTTTACTATTTTCTACATTGTAGAATAATAATGAAGACATCCAAAATATGAAATAACACATATTGAATCATGTAGTACCCAAAGTAGCCACTCTTTGCCTTAATATATTACAAAAAAAAACATAAATCACTTATTTACATAAGTATTCAGACCCATTGCTATGAGACTACACAATTCAGCTCAGATACATCCTGTTTCCATTGATCATCCTTGAGAAGTTTCTACAATTTGATTGGAGTCCACATGTGGTAAATTCAATTGATTGGACATGATTTGGAAAGGCACACACCTGTCTATATTAGGTCCCACAGTTGACAGTGCATGTCAGAGCAAAAACCAAGCCTTGAGGTCAAAGGAATTATCCGTAGAACTCAGAGAGGAGAGGATTGTGTGAAGCCACAGATCTGGGGAAGGGAACCAAAACATTTCAGCAGCATTGCAGGTACCCAAGAACACAGTGGCCTCCAACATTCTTAAATGGAAGAAGTTTGGAACCACCAAGACTCTTCCTAGAGCTGGCCGCCAGGACAAACTGAACAATAGGGGGAGAAGGGCCTTGGTCAGGGAGGTGACCAAGAACCCGATGGTCACTCTGACAGAGCTCAGAGTTCCTCTGTGGAGATGGGAGAACCTTCCAGAAGGACAACAATCTCTGCAGCACTCGACCAATCAGGCCTTTATGGTAGAGCGACCAAATGAAAGCCACTCCTCAGTAAAAGGCACATGACAGCCCGCTTGGACTTTGCCAAACAGCACCTAAAGACTCTCAGACCATGAGAAATAAGATTCTCTGGTCTGATGAAACCAAGATTGAACTCTTTTGCCTGTATGCCAAGCGTCACATCTGGAGGAAACCTGGCACATACCTACGGTGAAGCATGGTGTTGGCAGCGTCATGCTGTGGGGATGTTTTTCAGCGGCAGGGACTCTGAGACTAGTCAGCATCGAGGAAAAGATAAACGGAGCAAAGAACAGAGAGATCCTTGATGAAATCCTACTCCAGAGCGCTCAGGACCTCATACTTGGGCGAAGGTTCACCTTACAACAGGACAACGAGTGTAAGCACACAGCCAAGACAAAGCAGGAGTGGCCCAGCCAGAGCCCGGACTTGAACCCGATCGAACATCTCCGGAGATACCTGAAAATAGCGTTGCAGCAACGCTCCCCATACAACCTGACAGAGCTTGAGAGGCTCTGCAGAGAAGAATGGGAGAAACTCCCCAAATACAGGTGTGCCAAGCTTGTTGCATCATACCCAAGAAGACTCGAGGCTGTAATCGCTGCCAAAGGTGCTGCAACAAAGTACTGAGTAAAAGGTCTGAATACTTATGTAAATGTTATATTTCCTTTTTGTATTTTTAATACATTTGCAAAAATTTCTAAAAACCTGTTTTTGCTTTGTCATTATTGGGAATTGTGTGTAGACTGATGAGGGAAAACAACATTTCAATCAATTTTAGAATAAGGCTGTAACGTAACAAAATGTGGGAAAAATCAAGGGGTTTGAATACTTTCTGAAGACACTGTAGGAAAAGACCAGATCAAATTTGTGCAGTATCCAAGACGCCTACTAGAACTTCTTCAGGATCGGTGTCCCTTCCACGGGACGGTTTAGCTAACATAGGCTAATGCGATTAGCATGAGGTTGTAAGTAACAAGAACATTTCCCAGGACATAGACAGATAAACAAATTAGGCACACTGGGGCTGCCTTGATGCAAAATTTTGAGCAGAAATGGAATGGTTCATGAGATCATTCTAAAACATTGCACATACACTGATGCCATCTAGTGGCCAAAGTCTAAATTGCACCTGGGCTGGAATAACACATTATGGCCTTTCTTTTGCATTTCAGATGATGGTACAAAAAAATACAAAAGAACGGTTGTTTTTTTCTTGGTATTATCTTTCACCAGATCTATTGTGTTATATTCTACTACATTCCTTTCACATTTCCATAATCCTCAAGGTGTTTCCTTTCAAATGGTAGCAATAATATGCATATGCTTGCTTCAGGGCCTGAGCTACAGGCAGTTAGGGTATGTCATTTTAGGCAAAAATTTAAAAAAGGGGCCAATCCTATACCTCCCTGACCAAGGCCCTTCTCCCCCGATTGCTCGGTGTAGGAAGAGTCTTGGTGGTTCCAAACTTCTTCCATTTAAGAATGATGGAGGCCACTGTGTTCTTGCGGACCTTCAATGCTGCAGAAATGTTTTGGTACCCTTCCCCAGATCTGTGCCTCGGAGCTCTACGGACAATTCCTTTGACCTCATGGCTTGGTTTTTGCTGTGACATGCACTTTCAACTGTAGGACCTAATATAGACAGGCGTGTAACTTTCCAAATCATGTCCAATCAATTTAATTTATCACAGGTGGACTCCAATCAAGTTGTAGAAATATCTCAAGGATGATTAATGGAAACAGGATGTACCTGAGCTCAATTTCGAGTTTCATAGCAAAGTGTCTGAATACTTATGTAAATTCTAAATACCCGTTTTTTCACTTTGTCATTATAGTCTATTGTGTGTAGATTGCTCAGGAAATTGTTTTATTTAATCCATTTTAGAATACGGCTGTAACGTAACAAAATGTGGGAAAAGGCAAGGGGTCTGAATACTTTCCGAAGGCACTGTATATGTTTTATAATGCTTTTGAATTACACTTACGGTTTTGGCAGGAAATACCAGGTTACCCGGGAGAATAATGATTTATTCTTGAAATGGAACATTTGTAAAATACCGGGAAAATATTCAACCCTAGTGCTGCAGCACCCTCAGCACCCCTACTTCCCGCGGCTATGATGACATCGCTACTTTGAAAGTGACTGCTGTGCCATTTTCCCTACATGGGCTAGCCCCTAGCAATTTGAGTTCTAGACAAATGAGCTTCAGCCCCTCGCCATGAAGAGCGAGAGAGAGCGAGAGAGACAGACAGAGCGAGAGAGAGAGACAGAGCGAGAGAGAGAGAGAGACAGACAGAGCGAGAGAGACAGACAGAGCGAGAGAGACAGACAGAGCGAGAGAGAGAGACAGACAGAGCGAGAGAGAGAGAGAGACAGAGAGAGAGAGAGACAGAGCGAGAGAGAGAGAGAGACAGAGCGAGAGAGAGAGAGAGACAGAGCGAGAGAGAGAGAGAGACAGAGCGAGAGAGAGAGAGAGACAGAGCGAGAGAGAGAGAGACAGAGCGAGAGAGAGAGAGAGAGAGAGAGAGAGAGAGAGAGAGAGAGAGAGAGAGAGAGAGAGAGAGAGAGAGAGAGAGCAATGACGTAGTGCACATATCTGCACATACTGTATGTGACAGTGTGCAATTTCTGGGGACCACTTTTGGCTCATGTGTGGTACTTTCAGAACTACTGGCTAAAAAGTATTCAAAAGTACCAAAGAATTTATATAAATCGGTAATACTTTACATTAAGGTGTACTTAAAATTGTTTACTAAAGGTTTATAAGTATTTTATAAACCATTAGTGGTTAGTTATAAACAGTTATAACACATTGGTTAAAATTGTGCAGTCATGTAAGCTATCTTTAAGCAGTTTATTAACTACTTATAAATGTATACAATTACACCTTAATGTAAAGTGTTACCCAATGAGGTTTACAAAATGATTCTAAACATGAAGAAAAATCTGAGCTTGAAGTACAGTAGATGGGCTTGTATCTGTGGTACCTGATGTCAAGTTCTTCTTCTTATCACATTCCATTCAAATGTCTGTAAATGAGTGGGAAGATCATTTACAGATGAATTAAAAACATTTAATTTCATGTTTCTATGGGGACTTTGCATTTCTTATCAGTAGTAGTAAGTTTCACAGTAGTTTGTGATTCTGCCCCATTGTAGTAGTCGCAGCACATACAGTAATATGACAGAATTTAAGATGGAGTACTCTTCGAATTGTCGTCATCAACAAACCTCTACCTCTCTTATTTAAAGCAGAAATCCAAACAATCCGATCATAAAGCTCCATCAGTATCAAGTAGTCAAAGAAATGCACACATGGATACAGAATTACGGGTGAGCGAGCCTCTGTTCTACCAAACACTTAATGTGCATCAACTCCATACGATTTCCTTGAAGTCAATCATAATCCATATCCTTGTCCTCTTTCAGGTGTTCCGGTGGCAGCGTGGTTCTGTTCCTGGGGCTTCTCTTACGGTGTCGTCGAAGCCGGGCCTCTGAGAACCAGTTGGCGAGGGTCATGGCAACACGGATGAGGCCCAGGTTGATGCAATGTACCTCGGAGGTGACAGGGATGTCCGAGAAGAGGGCGTGATCCCTGCATGGCAGGGTAGAGCTGTTGCTGCTCTCAAAGTCTCGGACCACGTTCAAGATCTCCTGGCGCTCCGCCTGACATATCATCCCCCGCACATTTAGCAGGGTGGAGATGTGCTTCTTCCTGTGGTAGGAAGAGAAAGGAAAGATAGGGAGGGAAGATAGAGACCGATGTTAGTGTGTTTCGGTGGTTTCAGATAGCTTCATGATTCAATCATGTTGTAGAGCAAAGGGCCATGACTTATTATGTTCAGTTGATCTATTGCTAATTTTTTTAATTATATTTCACCCCAAATGGACATATGGGGGAGTCCCAGTGGTAGACGGCAGACTTTGATCTATGAAAATACAAGCAGCTAGTAAGAAAACAAAAGAGTGGGGCCTCCCGGGTGGCGCAGTGGTCTGGAGCACTGCATCGCAGTGCTAGCTGCGCCACCAGAGTCTCTGGGTTCGCGACCGGGAGGTCCGTGGGGCGACGCACAATTGGCATAGCGTCATCCGGGTTAGGGAGGGTTTGGCCGGTAGGGATATCCTTGTCTCATCGCGCTCCAGCGACTCCTGTGGCGGGCCGGGCGCAGTGCGCGCTAACCAAGGGGCCAGGTACACGGTGTTTCCTCCGACACATTGGTGCGGCTGGCTTCCGAGTTGGAGGCGCGCTGTGTTAAGAAGCAGTGCGGCTTGGTTGGGTTGTGCTTCGGAGGACGCATGGCTTTCGACCTTCGTCTCTCCCGAGCCCATACGGGAGTTGTAGCGATGAGACAAGATAGTAATTACTAGCGATTGGATACTACGAAAAATTGTGGAGAAAATGGGATAAAATTGATAAAAAATAAAAAAAATAAAAAAATAAAACAAAAGAGTGATGCTTGCAGAGACTTCTTGTGCCTGAGTGAGTTAACATGTGTCCAGGTTGGCTTGACCTGCTGCAGCTCCCTCCTTTGATTCCAGAGCGTGGCACCAGACTGTCTCTCACAGGGTGGCAGGAACAGGAAGTACTCTGCAGCAGCTTCCTGTCTGCCTGGCCACGGATCATGCGTCACACATTGGGTATGCAGCCAACTAGCCAGCCCTTAGTTGACCCCACAAAACACATAAACAACAAGGGGCCTGGGACCTTGTGGGGCCCTCCAGCCTCTGCCACTCAAAACAGCCCCTTGGTCATCTCCAAGAATAAAGCCAGTACAACTCAACCTATATGGACTAAATTGAAATGTTTCTTACAGAATAAATATGAAATGCATAACCATGGTAGCAATTGAAAGGAAAAAGTTTGGAAATTCTGGGGAAATTATTAGGACAAAGGTGAGGATGCAGCAGTTCACCTGACACAATACTGAATCCAATGATTTTATGTGCATTTTACATTTACTGTACTTTTCGTCACATTTGTTGATAAGGAAATCTGACAATACTCTAGATACATTCAGTAATATGATAGGAATATTCCTGGAAAATGTGGGTTAGGTGGAACATAAGCCAAAACTAATTACAAGGGATTGAGTGAGAGTGGTCACACACCTCTCCAAAGTGTTCACAGTTCCTAAGTCATTTTAATGCACTTTTATGACTCAAAGTAGTCTTCAACTATTGGTGTTTTTTTCCAGCCCTCCTAGCTATGCCGTTGATGAACTACAAAAAGCACACTTGTAGGTTTTTTGTTTGGAACACAACCCTGCATCCCAGCACTCACACAATTACTGTTGTTGTTTATGCAATCCAAGAACAGTCCATTATAAATTGCTATCTGGGCCAGGTGGGCATCATTTTTAAGCTTGTTCTATTGCCAACATGACTAGCTAGGTTATAAAATACGATATTACAGCATTAGGCTTTCACAATGCAATTCAGGGAATCAGATCATGTTATTGCTTGTTCCGTGCTAATTTTCTTCACAATAGAGAAACATATATACTCATTCTGTTCTGAACAAACCAGGGTATGATGCCATGTCATCTTGTTACTGTACATCAAACATAATGATCATAAACATTGATGCTGTATATGACATGAGTTTTATGATATGGAAATGTGAAGTGCACATTTGGACTCATGGGTGTTTGGCTTGCTTGTATGATATCAAAGCGGTATTTATTATAGTCCTCTTAATTTACAGCATTTCCCTCACTCAGACAACAAAACATTTGCAAAAGTTGCCCAATTATTTTTTTATTTTATTTTTATTTCACATTTATTTAACCAGGTAGGCTAGTTGAGAACAAGTTCTCATTTGCAACTGCGACCTGGCCAAGATAAAGCATAGCAGTGTGAACAGACAACAACACAGAGTTACACATGGAGTAAACAATAAACAAGTCAATAACATGGTAGAAAAAAGAGAATCTATATACAATGTGTGCAAAAGGCATGAGGTAGGCAATAAATCGAATAATTACAATTTAGCAGATTAACACTGGAGTGATAAATCATCAGATGATCATGTGCAAGAAGAGATACTGGTGTGCAAAAGAGCAGAAAAGTAAATAAATAAAAGCAGTATGGGGGTGAGGTAGGTAAATTGGGTGGGTAGTTTACAGATGGACTATGTACAGCTGCAGCTTCCTTAGTGGGTGGGATGGGGGCAACTTCTTGTCACGCAAGGTGATCAAGTTCAGAACGGCTGTCAGTCTAAACCCATACAGCGTTGTTAAGCTCAGAGCCAGAGCTCTGACGTCATGTGTAGCTTGATATTTTACAGATACTGCGTTCCAATTTAGTCGTTTATCAGTGCCCAAATTTGCCATTTTCAACTTTTATACAGGCAGGAGTGTAAAGGGTTAATACTGGTATGTTCCCATGCTTTTTTCCCTTGTTTTGACCTATTGTGTCAACAGAAAGTCTATATGTGGACTTAAATTCGGCTACCTTGGTCCAGATGTCAAAAATAGCACTTTGTGAAACTGCACCGTGGCATGTAGGTTCTGGGTACTGTGGCATAGCGTATATAGGAAATGGTGCCCAATGAACGATATTTGCCAATTTGTTCATTGTTTTCCAACTCTGGACTTTCAAAACATTGCGCAACACTGTATTCCCCAAAATGGTGAAAAGCCTTACCGTATGTCTGGAAACTCTTTCACCAGAACAGCAACCTCCATCTGGATGGACGGAGTGTCCTCCAGGAGAATGATGTCAGCCAGGTGAGCGAGAACACTGTCCAGCCAAGAGGATCCTGACTCCTGAAAGAGAAAATATTATGTAAGATAAGTAATTAAAAAAATGTGTAAAACAAATGATATGGACGAGTTGCATAAGTACAAAGGTCAATCATCTCATTGTCCATCAGCCATCAACAGATAGGTGCAATCCATCATTTTCTGACACAAAAGCTCTGTGTGGACGTACCCATAGACATTAATACCAACATCATGCACCAAAATCATCTATCAAGATTTGTAGTCCTACATTCTTAGAATAAAAGGTGCTGTCTTGGACCATAAATGGTTAATTGGGTTTACAAAACAGTTGTTGGAAGTGTTAAGCTAAATCATCTTATCGCGTTCAGATACAGTTGAAGTCGGAAGTTTGCATACACCTTAGGCAAATACATTAAAACTAAGTTTTTCACAATTCCTGACATTTAATTCTAGTAAAAATTCCCTGTCTTAGGTCAGTTGGGATCACCATTTTATTTTAATAATGTGAAATGTCAGAATAATAACAGAGAGAATGATTTATTTCAGCTTTTATTTATTTCATCACATTCCTAGTGGGTCAGAAGTTTACATACACTCAATTAGTATTTGGTAGCATTGCGTTTAAATTGTTTAACTTGGGTCAAACGTTTCGGGTAGCCTTCCACAATAAGTTGGGTGAATTTTGGCCCATTACTCCTGACAGAGCTGGTGTAACTGGATCAGGTTTGTAGGCCTCCTTGCTCGCACATGCTTTTTCCAGTTCTGCTCACAAATTTTCTATGGGATTGAGGTCAGGAATTTGTGATGGCCACTCCAATACCTTCACTTTGTTGTCCTTAAGCCATTTTGCCAAACCTTTGGAAGTATGCTTGGGGTCATTGTCCATTTGGAAGACCCATTTATGACCAAGCTTTAACTTCCTGACTAATGTCTTGTGATGTTGCTTCAATATATCCACATAATTGTCCTTCCTCATGATGCCATCTATTTTGTGAAGTGCACCACTCCCTCCCTCCTGCAGCAAAGCACCCCCAAAACATGATGCTGCCACCCCCGTGCTTCACGGTTGGGATGGTGTTCTTCGGCTTGCAAGCCTCCCCCTTTTCCCCCCAAATATAACAATGGTCATTATAGTCAAACAGTTCTATTTTTGTTTCATCAGACCAGAGGACATAATGCTGAGCAGCCTTTAAGGTTATGTCGATATAGGACTCATTTTACTGTGGATATGGATACTTTTGTACCTGTTTCATCCCACATCTTCACAAGGTCCTTTGCTGTTGTTCTGGGATTGATTTGCACCTTTCGCACCAAAGTATGTTCATCTCTAGGAGACTCGTGTCTTGTGTCTCCTTCCTGAGCGGTATGACGGCTGCATGGTCACGTGGTTTTTACTTGCATACTATTGTTTGTACAGATGAACGTGGTACCTTCAGGCGTTTGGAAATTGCTACCAAGGATGAACCAGACTTGTGGAGGTCTACAATTTTTTTCTGAGGTCTTGCCTGATTTATTTTGATTTCCCCATGATGTCAAGCGAAGAGGCACTGAGTTTGAAGGTAGGCCTTGAAATACAACTACAGGTACACCTCCAATTGACTCAAATGATGTCAATTAGCCTATCAGAAGCTTCTAAAGCCATGACATCCTTTTCTGGAATTTTCCAAGCTGTTTAAAGGCACAGTCAACTTAGTGTATGTAAACTTCTGACCCACTGGAATTGTGATACAGTGAATTATAAGTGAAATAATCTGTCTGTAAACAATTGTTGGAGAAATTACTTGTGTCATATACAAAGTAGATGTCCTAACCAACTTGCCAAAACTATAGTTTGTTAACAAGACATTTGTGGAGAAAAACAAGTTTTAATGACTCCAACCTGTATGTAAACTTCTTACTTCAACTGTAGTTGTTTATGGTCATTACGACCGTAAATCAGAGGGATGACTGACCAGGTCTTTAAAGAGCCCTTTGAGCTGCTTGGCCTCGTCCTGCAGTCGGAATGCCATCCTCTTCCTCATCTTCGATGATGTGCAGATGACCCGTCCTCGCATAATCGCACGCAAATACTCCACCAAAACCCGCCTGTGTATCTCCCCCACCAGTATCTGTCAATCAAACAGTCAACCACTCAACCATTCAGTCCCTCAATCATAACATACAGTGCCTTCAGAAAGAATTCAGACCCCTTGACTTTTTCTACATTTTGTTACGTTACAGCCTTATCCTAAAATGGATGAAAAAATAAAGAAAGAATCCTTAGCAATCTACACACAATAACCCATAATGGCAAAGCGAAAACAGGTTTTAAGAAATTTTAGAAACAGAAAAAAACATATTTACATAAGTATTCAAACTCTTTGCTATGAGACTAGAAATTCAGCTCAGATGCATCCTGTCTCCGTTGATCGTTACATGGGCTTGCTCCTACCTATCTTTCCGAGTTGGTCCTGCCGTACATACCTACACGTACGCTACGGTCACAAGACGCAGGCCTCCTAATTGTCCCTAGAATTTCTAAGCAAACAGCTGGAGGCAGGGCTTTCTCCTATAGATCTCCATTTTTATGGAATGGTCTGCCTACCCATGTGAGAGACGCAGACTCGGTCTCAACCTTTAAGTCTTTACTGAAGACTTATCTCTTCAGTAGGTCATATGATTGAGTGTAGTCTGGCCCAGGAGTGTGAAGGTGAACGGAAAGGCTCTGGAGCAACGAACCGCCCTTGCTGTCTCTGCCTGGCCGGTTCCCCTCTCTCCACTGGGATTCTCTGCGTCTAACCCTATTACAGGGGCTGAGTCATTGGCTTACTGGTGCTCTTTCATGCCGTCCCTAGGAGGGGTGCGGCACTTGAGTCGGTTGAGCTACTGACGTGATCTTCCTGTCTGGGTTGGCGCCTCCCCTTGGTTTGTGCTGTGGTGGAGATCTTTGAGGGCTATACTCGGCCTTGTCTCAGAATTGTAGGTTGGTGGTTGAAGATATCCCTCTAGTGGTGCGGGGGCTGTGCTTTGGCAAAGTGGGTGGGGTTATAACCTTCCTGTTTGGCCCTGTCCGGGGGTATCATCGGATGGGGCCACAGTGTCTCCTGACCCCTCCTGTCTCAGCCTCCAGTATTTATGCTGCAGTAGTTTATGTGTCGGGGGGCTAGGGTCAGTTGGTTATATCTGGAGTACTTCTCCTGTCTTATCCGGTGTCCTGTGTGAATATAAGTATGCTCTCTCTAATTCTCTCCTCTCTTTTTTTCTCTCTCTCGGAGGACCTGAGCCCTAGGACCATGCGTCAGGACTACCGGGCATGATGACTCCTTGCTGTCCCCAGTCCACCTGGCCTTGCTGCTGTTCCAGTTTCAACTGTTCTGCCTGCGGCTATGGAACCCTGACCCGTCCACCGGACGTGCTACCTGTCCCAGACCTGCTGTTTTCAACTCTCTAGAGACCGCAGGAGCGGTAGAGATACTGTTAATGATCGGCTATGAAAAGCCAACTGACATTTACTCCTGATTATTATTTGACCATGCTGGTCATTTATGAACATTTGAACATCTTGGCCATGTTCTGTTATAATCTCCACCCGGCACAGCCAGAAGAGGACTGGCCACCCCTCATAGCCTGGTTCCTCTCTAGGTTTCTTCCTAGGTTTTGGCCTTTCTAAGGAGTTTTTCCTAGCCACCGTGCTTCTACACCTGCATTGCTTGCTGTTTGGGGTTTTAGGCTGGGTTTCTGTACAGCACTTCGAGATATTAGCTGATGTACGAAGGGCTATATAAAATAAACTTGATTTGATTTGATGATCATCCTTGAGATGTTTCTACAACTTGACTGGAGTTCACCTGTGGTCAATTCAATTGATTGGACATGATTAGGAAAGTCACACGCCTCTCTATATAAGGTCACACAGTTGACATTGCATGTCAGAGAAAAAAACAATCCATGAGATCGAAGGAATTGCCCGTAGAGCGCCGAAACAGGATTGTGTCGAGGCACAGATCTGGGGAAGGGAACCAAAACATTTCTGCAGCATTGAAGGTCCCCAAGAAAACAGTGGCCTCCAACATTCTTAAATGGAAGAAGTAGAACCACCAAGACCCTTTCTAGAGCTGGCCGCCCGGCGAAACTGAGCAATCAGGGGAGAAGGGCCTTGGTCAGAGAGGTGACCAAGAACCGGATGGTCACTCTGACAGAGCTCTGGAGTTCCTCTGTGGAGATGGGAGAACCTTCCAGAAGGACAACCATCTCTGCAGCACACCACCAATCATGCCTTTCTGGTAGAGTGGCCAGATGGAAGCCACTCCTCAGTAAAAGGGACATGACAGCCCTACTGGAGTTTGACAAAAGGCACATAAAGACACGCAGACCATGAGAAATAATATTCTCTGGTCTGATGAAACCAACATTGAACTCTTGGCCTGCATGCCAAGCATCACATCTGGAGGAAACCTGGCACCATCCCCACTGTGAATAATGGTGGTGGCATAATTATGCTGTGGGGATGTTTTAAAGCGGCAGGGACTGGGAGACTAGTCAGGATTGATGAACGGAGCAAATACAGAGAGATCCTTGATAAAACCTGTTCCAGAGCTCTCAGGACCTCAGACTGTGGCATAGCTTCAGACTAGTCGGGAAAGATGAACAGAGCAAATACAGAGAGATCCTTGATGAAAACCTGTTCCAGAGCTCTCAGGACCTCAGACTGTGGCATAGCTTCACCTTCCAACAGGCCAAGTCCCTAAGCACACAGCCAAGACAACGCAGGAGTTGCTTCGGCACAAGTCTCTGAATGTCCTTGAGTGGCCCAGCCAGAGCCCAGACTTGAACCCGATCGAACATCTCTGGAGATACCTGAAAATAGCTGTGCAGCAAAGCTCCCCATCCAACCTGACAGAGCTTGAGAGGATCTGCAGAGAAGAATGGGAGAAACTCCACAAATACTGGTGTGCCAAGCTTGTTGCGTCATACCCAAGAAGACTCGAGGCTGTAATCGCCGCCAGAGTTGCTTCAACATAGTACAGAGTAAAGAGTCTGAATGCTTATGTAAATGTGTTATAAAAGTTTTTCATTTGCAATAAATTAGCAAACATTTCTAAAAACCTGTTTTTGCTTTGTCATTATGGGGTATGTGTGTAGATTGACGAGGGGGGAAAAAACAATTGAATCAATTTTAGAATAAGGCTGTAACCTAACAAAATGTGGAAAAAGTCAAGGGGTCTGAATACTTTCCGAAGGCACTGTAACTGTTGATAAACTAAATATATTGGGATAGAAAGGGCAAATATTTATTGCATGTATTTTGTGCAACATGTTATCATGTGTTAGGTATGTGGTCATTGGTGGAGACCTGATAAGGTGGGCAGTCCATTCTTCTGAACTTCTTAAAGTGTTGTTTGACGCTTGCTTCGATGGCCTCAAAGGCCTCAGTGTTGTTTAGCCACTTCCTTTTCACCAGCTTGTCAAAGAACGGCTGGAACAGAAATATACAGCTTTGACCCACATGAAGTGATGAACATTATGCTCCTATTGCAAAATGCACATCTGTGTAAACGTTAGAACATGTGTGTTTGTGTTTGATCAGTGTCACGTCCCTGACCTTATTTCCTTTGTTTTGTCTTTGTTTAGTATGTTCAGGGCATGAGTTGGGGTGGGCAGTCTATGTTATTTGTTTCTATGTTTAGGGTTGTTAACTAGCCTGATATGGTTCTCAATCAGGGGCAGGTGTTTTACGTTTCTTCTGATTGAGAACCATATTTAGGTAGGCTGTTCACACTGTTTGTTTGCGGGTGATTGTTGCTGTGTCTGTGTTTGTTTCACCACATGGTACTGTTTCGTTTCGTTCAGTCGTTTGTTCCTACCTGTTCGTGCGTTCATGTTTTATGTTCTCAAATTCAGGTCTGTTCACGTCGTTTTGTTATTTTGTAGTTTGTTCGAGTGTTTTTCGTCTTTGTTTAAATAAACGAGATTATGTCTTCACAATACGCTGCATTTTGGTCCGATCCTTGCTCCTCCTCAGACGAGGAGGAGGACGAGCGTGACAATCAGTTATATATGAGTGTGGAATTGGCAAGGTGTGTATTGGGGAAGGAATGTTTAGATAAATGTATGTTTTGTGTCAATAAATTGACATAAAGGAAAACATTTTTTGCGCCCTATCAAAGGAGGATACATTTAAAAAGCACATTGCCTCACCCTGATGTGCTCAAATAGTCTTTCCGTCAGAACCATCACTGATTGGTTAACAATCCTGTCCAGGGAGGAGTTAGCTCTCTGTGTGGACTCCTCATTGCTCTGTGGGTCACACTGCCTGCAACGCTGTACAAAGGATCTACACAAAAAGTGGAATGCAAACACTGTTGGTGAGTTCAGGTAGTGTCAGAATGATCTGAAACTCGTACTTCTGACTTGGAAAACACGTTTGAACCATTTACAACCTTAATAATGTGGATAACCTAATTTGACCATGTGATCTATTTGTCCCTTTGTCAACAACAGTTGGTGCATGATCATTAATATTAAGGAAGTCTGAAGGTTCTACTTGCCTGAGTTAAAACTCCTCATGATAAGCTACATACCACACTATTTACCAACAGAGTTTTCATCTATATTTTTCGTAGCTGTCTATTTACCACCACAGCCCGATGCTGGCACTAAGACCACACATAACAAGCTTTATAGGGCCAGAAGAAAACAAGAAGATGCGGCGCTCCTAATGGCCCGGGGATTTTAATGCAGGGAAACTGAAATCTGTTTTAACTAATTTCTACCAGCATGTCTCCTGTGCAAATAGAGGCAAAAAAAACTCTACACACAGTGGTGCATGCAAAGCCCTACCTCACCCTGCATTTGGCAAATCTGACCATAACTCCATCCTCTTAATTCCTGCTTACAAGCAAAAACTCAAACAGGAAGTACCAGTGATATGCTCAATACGGAAGTGATCCGATGAAGCAGACGCTAAGCTACAGGACTGTTTCGTTAGCACAGATTGGAACATGTTCCAGGAGTCACCCGATGGCATTGAGGAGTTTACCACATCAGTCATCGGCTTCAATAATAAGTGCTTTGACGATGTAGTCCCCACAGTGACGGTACGTGCATATCCTAACCAAAAGCCAAGATAACAGGCAACATCTGCACTGAACTAAAGGCTAGAGGTCTGGCTTTCAAGGAGAAGGTCACAAATCCGGACGCTTATAAGAAATCCCCCTACGACCGACGAACCATCAAACAGGCAAAGTGTCAATACAGGACAAAGATCAAATCCTATTACACCGGCTCTGACGCTCATCTGATGTGGCCGTAGGGCCAGACGGATTACCAGGATGCGTACTCAGAGCATGCGCTGACCAGCTGGCATGCGTCTTCACAGACATTTTCAACCTCTCCCATATCAATACAGGACATATGTTTCAAGCAGACCACCATAGTCCACGTACCCAAGAACGCCAAGGTAACCTGTCTAAATGACTATCGACCCATAGCACTCACATATGTAGCCATAAAATGCTTTGAAATTGTGGTTGTGGCTCACATCAACACCATCATCCCAGACACCCTGGACCCACTCCAATTCGCATACCGCCCCAACAGATTCCACAGGTGATGCAATCTCTATTGCACTCCACACTGCCCTTTCCCACCTGGACAAAAGGAACACCTACGTATGTGAGAATGCTGTTTACTGACTACATAGTGCCCTCCAAGCTCATCACTAAACTAAGGACTTTGGGATTAAACACCTCACTCTGCAATTGGATACTGGACTTTCTGACGAGGGTAGGCAAAAACACATCTGCCACACTGACCCTCAACACGGGGTCCCCCCGTCCTTAGCTCCCACCTGTACTCCTGTACTCCCACCCACAACTGTGTAGTCGCACACAACTCCAACACCATCATTAAGTTTGCCGACGACACGACGGTGGAGCGTCAAGTTCCTCTGTGTCCACATCGCTAAGGACATACCATGGTGCAAACACATCCACACAGTCGTGAAGAGGACACTACAATGCTCCACCCCCCCCCCCCCCCCCAGGAGGCTAAAGCTTTGGCATGGGCCCTCAGATCCTTGAAAAGTTCTGCAGCTGCACCATTGAGAGCATCTTGACTGGCTGCATCACCGCTTGGCATGGCAACTGCTCGGCATCCGACCGCAAGGTGCATCAGAGGGTAGTGCGTATGGCCCAGTACATCACTGGGGCTGAGCTCCCTGTCATCCAGGACCTCTATACCAGGCGATGTCAGAGGAAGGGCCTAAAAATCTTCCGGGACCGGAAAATCAAGTCTGGGAACAAAAGGCTGCTTAACAGCTTCTACCCCAAATCCATAAGACTACTATACAGTTAATCAAATAGCTACCCAGACTTTTTGCTTTTACCCCTACCTACATGTGCATAGTACTTCAATCAATCACCTAACCAAACCTACATGTATATATTACCTCAATCAATCACCCCAACTACCTCGTAACCCAGTACACTGACTCGGTACCACTACTCCTTGTATATAGCCTGTATATGGCCTCGTTATTGTTATTTTATTGTGCTACTATTTTCTTTTTTATCTATTTGCTAATTGTCTTACTTTTTAACTACATTGTTGGGAAAGGGCTCGTAAGTAAGCTTTTCACAGTAAAGTCTGCACTTGTTGTATTTGGAGCATGTGACAAATACAATTTTACTTATCAACTTTAACAAGATTGCCAACTAATTGTAAGCAATGTTAGCTAGCTAACTGGAGACGCTCTAGTCTCATTTACCACTTCACCAACTGAAAAATACACGTTTTCGATAAGCATTTGATTGGAGCATCAGTTAACACAGATGCCATAGGAGATGACTTCTCTGTCTGGGTATCTACCTGAGAGGCGGGCAGCAGTTGACCAGAGAGATGGTCCTGGAGACGTATCCATCACCCCGGTCCCCAAACTCAGCCTGGGTCTCATGGAACATCTCCACCTTTCTCTGGAAACTGGACATAGTAACATTATGAAATTAAATCCATATATTGATTCACATTGAGGTTGTTGATTGAACTCAATGTCCATGTCTTTATAAACACATCTTCTCCTCACCTATATAGGAAGTCAGACAGTCCATTGAGATTGCAGCGGGCCACCCTGGCCCCCAGAAACTGGCTTACAGCTGTGGATCTGTCCAGGTCTACCTTTAGTCTCTGTAACAACCACGCACAGATACTGATCAGAGCAGGAACTTCAAAATCCAACCATCCAAAATAGGTCACTCCTATATTAATGGGAGATTTACAAATGTCTTTGAGTTGTTTGCCACAATGTCCAATGGTGACCTACAGATCTACTGTACAGTAGTGTCTCTGAGTGATAGTTCTGGGACACTGTAAAGTCCATGGAGAATAAGAGCACCTCCTCCCAGCTGACCACTGCACTGAGGATAGGAAACTCTGTCACCACCGATAAATCCACTATAATTGAGAATTTCAATAAGCATTTTTCTACGGATGGCCATGCTTTCCACTTGGCTACCCCTACCCCGGTCAACAGCACTGCACCGCCCACAGCAACTCGCCCAAGCCTTCCCCATTTCTCCTTCTCTCTAATCCAGTCAGCTGATGTTCTGAAAGAGCTGCAAAATCTGGACCCCTACAAATCAGCCGGGCTAGACAATCTGGACCCTTTCTTTCTAAAATGATCTGCCGAAATTGTTGCAACCCCTATTACTAGCCTGTTCAACCTCTCTTTCATGTCGTCTGAGATTCCCAAAGATTGGAAAGCAGCAGCGGTCATCCCCCTCTTCAAAGGGGGAGACACTCTTAACCCAAACTGCTACAGACCTATATCTATCCTACCCTGACTTTCTAAGGTCTTCGAAAGCCAAGTTAACAAACAGATTACCGACCATTTCGAATCCCACCGTACCTTCTCCACTATACAATATGGTTTCAGAGCTTATCATGGGTGCACCTCAGCCACACTCAAGGTCCTAAACGATATCTTAACCTCCATCGATAAGAAACAATACTGTGCAGCCATATTCATTGACCTGGCCAAGGCTTTCGACTCTGTCAATCACCACAACCTCAACAGCCTTGGTTTCTCAAATGATTGCCTCGCCTGGTTCACCAACTACTTTTCCAATAGAGTTCGGTGTGTCAAATCGGAGGGCCTGTAGTCCGGGCCTCTGGCAGTCTCTATGGGGGTTCCACAGGGTTCAATTCTTGGGTCAACTCTTTTCTCTGGATACATCAATGATGTCGCTCTTGCTGCTGGCGAGTCTCTGATCCACCTCTACACAGACAACACCATTCTGTATACTTCTGGTCCTTCTTTGGACACTGTGTTAATTAACCTCCAGACGAGCTTCAATGTCATACAACTCTCCTTCCGTGGCCTCCAAATGCTCTTAAATGCACTTCAACCGATCGCTGCCTACACCTGCCCGCCCACCCACCATCACTACTCTGGACGGTTCTGACTTAGAATATGTGGACTAACTACAAATACCTAGGTGTCTGGTTAGACTGTAAACTCTCCTTCCAGACTCACATCAAACATCTCCAATCCAAAGTTAAATCTAGAATTGGCTTCCTATTTCGCAACAAAGCATCTTTCACTCATGCTGCCAAACTAACCCTCATAAAACTGACCATCCTACCGATCCTCGACTTCGGCGATGTCATTTACAAAATAGCCTCCAACACTCTACTCAACAAATTGGATGCAGTCTATCACAGTGCCATCCGTTTTGTCACCAAAGCCCCATATACTACACACCACTGCGACCTGTACGCTCTTGTTGGCTGGCCCTCGCTTCATACTCGTCGCCAAATTCACTGGTTCCAGGTCATCTACAAGACCCTGCTAGGTAAAGTCCCGCCTTATCTCAGCTCGCTGGTCACCATAGCAGCACCCACCCGTAGCACGCGCTCCAGCAGGTGTATTTTACTGGTCACCCCCAGGGCCAATTCCTCCTTTGGCCGCCTCTCCTTCCAGTTCTCTGCTGCCAATGACTGGAACGAACTACAAAAATCTCTGAAACTGGAAACACTTATCTCCCTCACCAGCTTTAAGCACCAGCTGTCAGAGCAGCTCACAGATCACTGCACCTGTACATAGCCCATCTATAAATAGCCCAAACAATTACCTCATCCCCTACTGTATTTATTTATTTATTTATTTATTTTGCTCCCTTGCACCCCAGTATTTCTACTTTGCACATTCACCTACAGCAAATCTATAATTCCAGTGTTTTTAATTGCTATATTTTATTTACTTCGCCACCGTGGCCTTTATATTGCCTTTACCTCCCTTATCTCACCTCATTTGCTCATATTGTATACAGACTTGTTTTTGTACTGTATTATTGACTGTATGTTTGCTTTACTCCATGTGTAACTCTGTGTTGTTGTATGTGTCAAACTGCTTTGCTTTATCTTGGCCAGGTCGCAGTTGTAAATGAGAACTTGTTCTCAACTTGCCTACCTGTTTAAACAAAGGTAAAATAAAAATAATGAAAATAAATAGTGTGACAGACCTGGATGACAGAGCGGGCCAGATTGGACTGGTACTCCTCTATGTGCAGCGTTTGGGCCCACCGCCTCTCCTCCTCATCCAGAACCTGAGTGAGCTCTGTGGACACCTTTTCCTGCGATAAACAGAACACACACAACCATAAAGTCCATTGCCTACCCAAGAAACAAGTATGGGAAGTTTCAGTACCGTTAGATCAGTGCCAGAACCATTACCTCAGTAGGTGGGATTTTTTTTCCCCGACAGTGTTCAGTATTAATGGACAATTCCACCACTTTTCAACCGAATTTTCATTATCGTCATCACAATACCAGTCTCTACATATGTGAAAATGGCGCATTTCTATGTTTTGTAGAAAGATATATAAAATTAAAAAGTTCTACCTGATGATATCATCGAAAGTTAAAACAATGATTTTCAAAACACTACTGTATGTGATTTGCGGTGACTTGGGGAGCAAGAAAATACCCTCCAAATAAAATGAAATAAAATGTTATCTGTCACACGGGCCAAGTACAACGGGTGTAGACTTGAAATGCTTGCTTACGAGCCCTTCCCAACAATGCAGAGTTAAAATGTATAATAAAAAGAAAAATAGTAGCACAAGAGGAATAAAATGCACAATAATGGAGCTATATACAGGGAGTACCAGTACCAGATCAATGTGGAGCTATATACAGGGAGTACCAGTACCAGATCAATGTGGAGCTATATACAGAGAGTACCAGTACCAGATCAATGTGGAGCTATATACAGGGAGTACCAGTACCAGATCAATGTGGAGTTATATGCAGGGAGTACCAGTACCAGATCAATGTGGAGCTATATACAGGTAGTACCAGTACCAGATCAATGTGGAGCTATATACAGGGAGTACCAGTACCAGATCAATGTGGAGCTATATACAGGGAGTACCAGTACCAGATCAATGTGGAGCTATAAACAGGGAGTACCAGTACCAGATCAATGTGGAACTATATACAGGGAGCACCAGTACCAGATCAATGTGGAGCTATATACAGGTTAGTACCAGTACCAGATCAATATGGAGCTATAAACAGGCAGTACTAGTACCAGATCAATGTGGAGCTATATACAGGGAGTACCAGATCAATGTGGAGCTATATACAGGGAGTACCAGTACCAGATCAATGTGGAGCTATATACAGGGAGTACCAGTACCAGATCAATGTGGAGCTATATACAGGGAGTACCAGTACCAGATCAATGTGGAGCTATATACAGGGAGTACCAGTACCAGATCAATGTGGAGCTATATACAGGTTAGTACCAGTACCAGATCAATGTGGAACTATATACAGGTAGTACCAGTACCAGATCAATGTGGAGCTATATACAGGGAGTACCAGTACCAGATCAATGTGGAGCTATATACAGAGAGTACCAGTACCAGATCAATGTGGAGCTATATACAGGGAGTACAGGTACCAGATCAATGTGGAGCTATATACAGGGAGTACCAGTACCAGATCAATGTGGAGCTATATACAGGGAGTACCAGTACCAGATCAATGTGGAGCTATATACAGGGAGTACCAGTACCAGATCAATGTGGAGCTATATACAGGGAGTACCAGTACCAGATCAATGTGGAGCTATATACAGAGAGTACCAGTACCAGATCAATGTGGAGCTATATACAGAGAGTACCAGTACCAGATCAATGTGGAGCTATATACAGGGAGTACAGGTACCAGATCAATGTGGAGCTATATACAGGGAGTACCAGTACCAGATCAATGTGGAGCTATATACAGGGAGTACCAGTACCAGATCAATGTGGAGCTATATACAGGGAGTACCAGTACCAGATCAATGTGGAGCTATATACAGGGAGTACCAGTACCAGATCAATGTGGAGCTATATACAGGGAGTACCAGTACCAGATCAATGTGGAGCTATATACAGGGAGTACCAGTACCAGATCAATGTGCAGGGGTATGAGGTATTTAAGGTAGATATGTACATGAATGCAGGGTAAAGTGACTAGAAACAGGTTTTGAAAATCACAGTTTTTCTTCTTTTCTTTTAATCCTATCCCTGTGATGTAATAGAGAAGCATTTTTAAGACCTTGTCTTTTTAACCACAGATCATATAAATGCGCCATTTTCACACATGTAGACACTAGTATGGTGCTGGAGATAATGAATATGAGGTTGAATTGCACTTTAAAAGCAATGTGATTTTACCCTGACAGTGTTCAGGCAGTCCTGTTCCAGTTGGTCCACTGTGTCTTGGTGCAGTAGGGGTTCCAGTCGAGAGTAGTTAATTGGGGTTTTCATGCCAACGGTGCCCAGGACATCCCTTAAAAAAGACGAGAGGGAAAGTGAGGAAGAGATACTATGTGTCACTATCCAGTCAAGTCTCACATTTCAGTTCTGAACAAATACCTGTAAAGATCTATGTTAATATTCACATACATGGACTTCCTTGATATTCTTATCTTACACTCTTATATAAAAAAATATATATTTTTGTCCCCATAGGTGAACCCTTTGGTGGTGAAACAGGTTCTACTAAGAACATATAACATTGTATTAATGAAAGGGTTCCACTGGAACCAAAAATGTATAATGTTTGCATTTGAGTTGTAAGGCTAACGTAGCCGACTGTAGACGAAATATCGACAAAAGCAGTCAGAGGAGGTGCATCTGCAACAGCCGAAAATGTCTGGACACTGTTGTGGTTTTCCTACAGCAAGGCTTAGATGAACATGGCAGTGTCAACGTAGTTGCCATTGTTTGTGAAAGTTTTTCTTTATAATATCAAAATAAGCATGTCTCTAACCCCCAGATCACACACTCACAAACTGAAATCATATGTGTGTACATTGTACAATATATTGATGAGTGAGGTCTCAAATATCACATTAATTTCTGAACTATTGTCCAAAGTACCTGTACATCCATGAATGAGTTTCTATGATTTTTAACTATTTTTGATGTATGCGTAATGTGATGTATTATTCAGTATCATTCATTCATTATTCTACTAATTCATGTATTTTTATTCATTTATTTTTGTTTATTTCATGATTGATTTTACATATGCTATCAGATTGCCGGATGGGGGGTGTGAGTTTTTAAATACATGTATAGAAATAATAAAAACTTGATGCGAAAAAATATATGACATTAATTTGTATATATCCATAACCTTTGATCATACAGTTCATACAGTTCATGCAGTCGACATGTAGGCACAAGTCTGAAAATGTTTATCCACATAATGCAACACACTTTGAAAGGCGACTTGACAAAATTGATACGCTCGAACGCAACCATTTTCATAGGGTTTTCCTAAGGGGACAATTAAATAACCCTTTATGGTTCTAGCTGGTACCTTCTTTTCTAAGAGTGTATACATTTAATGTTGTTATGTTATGACTTCTGACACTGACCTGTTGTAGATGTTGTAGAACCAGTCCAGCATAGAGTAGACGTCAGTGATCTGAAGCTGGGAGCTGGTAATGATTTTCAGGCGCCTGGCCACCGCCTGGTGGTAGCTCTGTACATACACCTGGAAGGCCTGGAACTCCTCCGGGTAGACCGACACCACGTTCCGCCGTGCCGCGTCCAGGTCATCCACCATGCGTCCCCTTAACCTCTCCAGATATGAGGCCAGCTGCCCCGCCTGAGTGTCCACCTGCTGCGGCAGGCTCCAGTCTGCCGCCTCCGCCACCGCCTGCCGCCATTTCAGCTTGAGCTGACGGGGCCTCTGGCTATGATGGGGCTGGAGGCCCTCCCTTAAGGGCTGGGTCTCCTCTCTCTGGGCCTGGGAAATGTCAGCCTGCTCCTCCTGCTGAATGACCAGCACCACCAGTCCCAGGTTGGGCCCGGCCGTGGGCTGGCGGAGGGACTCCCTCACCACGTCCCACATCTCCTTCTGCAGGGCCTCATACAGCAGCTCCACATCCTTGGCCTTGCGCCTGCTGGCATCCCGTGAAGCGTTGGGGCTGGAGGGGTTGTCGAAGGACCCGGGAGGGGTCACTCCGGGGGGTGTGGATGGAGGCGTGGGGGGGTGTGGCACGAAGTCCAGTAGCTCGCACTCGTGCTCCAGCTCCTGGATGTGTGTGTCGGCCAGGAGGAGGTCCCTCTGGTTGACCAGCTGTAGGATCTCCAGCACTGAAGGAAGAGAGGAAAGGACAGATAGAGGAATCCCTTTCAAACTGTTTAGTCTATTGGTTTGTACAGAGTATTACCGTATGGGTAGGAACGGGTGGGGTAAATGAGGAGAAAAAGTACATGTTTTCATGAGGCTATATTGTGTATGAAATATCAACATTGCCATACTGAAGGGTGCTGATACAGTTGGAAGTTGGAAGTTTACATACACATTAGCCAAATACATTTAAACTCAGTTTTTCACAATTCCTGACATTTAATCCTTGTAAAAATTCCCTGTCTTAGGTCAGTTAGGATCACCACTTTATTTTAAGAATGTGAAATGTCAGAATAATAGTGGAGAGAATGATTTACTTCAGCTTTAATTTATTTCATCACATTCCCAGTGGGTCAGAAGTTTACATACACTCAATTAGTATTTGGTAGCATTGCCTTTAAATTGTTTAACTTGGGTCAAACGTTTCGGGTAGCCTTCCACAAGCCTCCCACAATAAGTTGGGGAATTTTAGCCCATTCCACCACCAATACCTTCACTTTGTTGCCCTTAAGCAATTTTGCCACAACTTTGGAAGTATGCTTGGGGTCATTGTCCATTTGGAAGACCCATTTGCGACCAAGCTTTAACTTCCTGACTGATGTCTTGAGATGTTGCTTCAATATATCCACATAATTTTACTTCCTCAAAATGTCATCTATTTTGTGAAGTGCACCAGTCCCTCCTGCAGCAAAGCACCCCCACAACATGATGCTGCCACCCCCGTGCTTCACCGTTTAGATGGTGTTCTTCAGGTTGCAAGCCTCCCCCTTTTTACTTCAAACAAATCGATGGTCATTATGGCCAAACAGTTCTATTTTTGTTTCATCAGACCAGAGGACATTTCTCCAAAAGTACGATCTTTGTCCCCATGTGCAGTTGCAAACCGTACATGGGTTTGGCTTTTTTATGGCGGTTTTGGAGCAGTGTTTTCTTCCTTGCTGTGCAGCCTTTCAGGTTATGGCCATATAGCACTCGTTTTACTGTGGATATAGATACTTTTTTACCTGTTTCCTTCAGCATCTTCACAAGGTCCTTTGCTGTTGTTCTGGGATTGATTTGCACTTTTCGCACCAAAGTACTTTAATTTCTAGGAGACAGAACGCGTCTCCTTCCTGAGCGGTATGGCGGCTGCGTGGTCCCATGGTGTTTTTACTTGTGTACTATTGATTGTACAGATGAACGTGCATTTGGAAATTGCTCCCAATGATGAACCAGACTTGTGGAGGTCTACAAATTTTTTTCTGGGCATGCTATATACTACACTGTCCTTTGACTGTCCCTTGTCTGCTTTGCTCCCTACGGAGCTCTGTGAACAGTAGCTCTGGATTAAGTTTTATCTGAAGGGATCAGCAGTGGGAGGAAGTGCAGACATTTCCTGCTTTCATAGTCTGGTGCTGATTGAACCTGATGACTGAGGGGATCTGGGGACCGCTCACAGCTCATCAGAGACCAGCGTGGGATTGGTGGAGGAAGAACTGCAGAAGCTGACCAGGAAGTTCCTGAGTTTCCGACTTAATAGACTCAAGTGAGGTTGGACTCGTAATGTGAACACTGAAACGTACAACACTGACTCACATGCCACAGACAGAGGCAACCTGCACTGATCCTTACATGATTCAGAGGTTTCAGATTATGTGCCCTGTGATTGGCTGGACCAGCAGAACACATACCATATCTCCCCACTTGATTGGTTTGTTTTGGAGCGCCTTGTATACCTGAGAGTGGTTCCCTAGCTTTGACCATTGGCTCTTCCTCCTCCAGCTCCTCCTCGGCCTCCTGGGAGTTGTGGTCCGACAGGGACTCCCTCTTCAGTTTGCTAAGGCTGACCATCCTGAGGAAGGAGGGCCGGCGGCGAGACTCATCCTCGCTATCAATGCCCAGGTCCCCGCAGGGCAGGCTCTCTCTACGCTGTGTCTGCTTCCGCCGCCCTGCAAATCTAGAAGCAGAAGAGAACCATCAGGAGAGAATAGGAACTATATTATGGCTTGTTACACTGTCAACCTCACAGTATGGCATTGAAGAGAGAGAAGAGCTATGTGTGGATTCCCAGAGTCAGAGATATTGTGTGGGAATTAAGGTTCCATCTCAAATATAAATGGAATGGGATACATAAGTGTCATCAAATACTGTAAGCTTCAATGCTAACAGGTGACTACCATATCCAGACTATCATATGCTATAAATAAGCAGTTATTTAAATGCTTGAGAGGTGATTGTAGCTCTAAGCCAGGGATGGGCAACTGGGGGCCGTAGCCCCCCTTTTGAAGGCCCTCAGTTAAATTTCCAAATTTCCCAGGAACTCAATCAGGGTCTCAACTTACTGTTGCGAGTTAGAATAGTAGAACACACAAGGTGCAATTTCGAAATTTGGTTGTGCATCAGCAGTTTCTCATTATGTCAGTCACTGATAGTCAATTGTGGGTTGGATGTGGGTATGGATGTAGGTACACAGACCTGTTAGAAACTGCGGCCCCTCATGAGGAATTCTGATTTTTTTGTGGCCCCAACCCCCATCAAAGTTGCCCATCCCTGCTCTAAGCAATCCAGATTGGAATTTTTGATGGCTGCCTTTCCCTGGCTGCAACAGTCAAAGTAAAAATAATGTCCCGGTTATACGTAGTGCCATTCACTCAATGCTTAGGTACACAAGATAGCATTAGCAAACAAAGGGAGTTCCATACATAAACATGGTGAATTTTTACATTACATAACTAATTAGGAAATTATTATGCTATATGCTGTGAGCAATTCCGTAATTTCATAAGAGCTATCACAGTGCTACAAAATAGTTTCTAACTTAGTCATATTACAGTGCCTACAGAAAGTCTACACCCCATTTAACATTTTTCACATTTGGAAATATGGGAATGATTGTCATCGGCAGAGACGGGGGAGTTTGTAACGAGTATTACCGAAGGTGGCTTCCCTTCCTGTTCGAGTGGCGCTCGGCGGTCGTCGTCGCCGGTCTACTAGCTGCCACCGATCCCTTTTTCCTTTTCGTTTGGTTTTGACTAATTGATTTCACCTGTTTATTGTTTGGTTGTTAGGGTGGTGCTATTTAAGTTCGTTTAGCCCGTTTCTGTTTGTGCGGGCTTGTCTTTTCTGTTTTGTATGAGGTTGTTCATGTATGTTGGGGTTTTCCACAGTCTGGATTTATTTTCCAGTGTGTACTTTATTCAAGTCGGATTTTTACGCCAAATGTTTTGGACGTTACCAGTTGTTCATCTGGTTGGACATTAAAGAGTGGTTTTCCCCATTATCTTTGCTCTCTGCGACTGACTCCTTACAATTGTCCTCATTGAGCGTAACAGAAGCCCGCACCTACATATGGAGCCAGCAGGAGCAGCGACCACCCCTCTCCCCACGATGGAGGAGAGAGTCCTTCATCACACGTCCATCCTCCATCGCATCGGATCAGCTATGGATCTTATGATGGAGAGGATGGATCGTTGGGAGAGGAGTGGTCTCCCTACTACCCCACCTACCCTCCCTCCAGCAACTATACCATCTCCTCCAGCGGGATCCGGTACCAGCTCCTTGCGTATTACGCCTCCAAGTCAGTACGATGGAGCGGCGGCGGGGTGCCAGGGATTCCTGCTACAATTAGATCTGTACCTGGCCACCGTCCGACCAGCTCCCTCGGACGAAGAGAGCGTGAGTGTCCTCGTCTCCTGCCTGACGGGTAGAGCCCTAGAGTGGGCCAATGCGGTCTGGAACGGGCCCGACTCAGCGAGGGGCCACTACCCGGAGTTCACCCGCCGTTTTCGGGCCGTGTTCGATCACCCTCCAGATGGCCGAGCGGCGGGTGAGAGATTGTTCTATCTACGACAGGGGACGAGGAGCGCGCAGGACTTCGCGCTGGATTTCCGGACCTTGGCCGCTGGAGCAGGGTGGAACGACAGGGCTCTGATAGACCATTACAGGTGTAGCCTGAGAGAGGACTTCCGCAGAGAGCTGGCTTGTCGGGACACTACGCTCAGTTTGGATGAACTAATAGACATGTCTATCCGGTTAGACCATCTGCTAGCTGCTCGCGGACGTTCTGAAAGGGTCCTGTCCGTTCCACCTCCTGACCCTCCTGCTCCCATCCCGATGGAGCTAGGAGGGGCAGCATCTAGGGAGATCGGAGGAGGCTCCTCCTGTACTAGTTGTGGCCGAAGAGGGCACACTTCCGGTCGGTGCTGGAGGAGTCCATCTGGGAATAGAGAGGGCAGGCAGAACACTCCTCGGTCACCTCAGGTGAGTCAGCACCACACTCTCCCAGAGCTTCCTGTTGGTCACATGTTTTTGTTAATATGTTTCCTTACATTTTTTCCCTCTCTCCAGCATAAGGCGCTAGTCGATTCAGGCGCAGCTGGGAACTTTATAGATCGCGGACTCGCTCAGAAGTTGAGGATTCCGTTAGTTAAGGTAGAACCCCCTTTCCCTGTGCACTCCTTAGATAGTCGACCATTAGGGTCAGGGCTGGTCAGGGAGGCCACAATTCCTTTGGAGATGATTACGCAGGGGAATCATAAGGAACGGATTAGTCTGTTTCTTATCGCTCTACAGGGGTGGTCTGATGAGTGTTCAGGCAGGTGTGTAGGAGTTTCCATCGGTGCGACAACGGTGGAGAGTCCAGACCAGGTTTCCACCGTGCGCATTCACGCTGAGTATGCCGATTTGGCTATCGCTTTCAGTAAAAAGAAGGCGACCCAATTACCACCCCATCGACAGGGGGATTGCGTGATAAACCTCCAGGTAAACGCTGCACTACCCAGGAGTCATGTGTATCCTTTGTCCCAGGAGGAGACGTTGGCTATGGAGACATATGTCACGGAAGCTCTGGGACAGGGATTCATTCGGCCCTCCATGTCACCCGTCTCCTCGAGTTTCTTTTTTGTGAAGAAAAAGGATGGTGGGTTGCGTCCGTGTATTGATTATCGAGGTCTCAATTCCATCACGGTGGGTTTTAGTTACCCACTACCTCTCATCGCTACGGCAATGGAATCATTCCACGGAGCACGGTTCTTCACGAAACTGGATCTCAGGAGCGCGTATAATCTGGTGCGTATTCGGGAGGGAGATGAGTGGAAAACCGCGTTTAGTACTACATCGGGCCATTATGAGTACCTCGTCATGCCGTACGGGTTAAAGAATGCTCCAGCTGTCTTTCAATCCTTTGTTGACGAGATTCTCAGAGACCTGCACGGACAGGGTGTGGTGGTGTATATTGACGATATTTTGATCTACTCCGCTACACGCGCCGCGCATGTGTCTCTGGTGCGCAAGGTTCTTGGGCGACTGCTGGAGCATGACCTGTACATGAAGGCGGAGAAATGTGAGTTTTCTAAACAAGCCGTTTCCTTCCTGGGTTATCGCATTTCCAGCTCAGGGGTGGATATAGAGGGTGGCCGCGTAAAAGCCGTGCGTAATTGGCCGACTCCGACCACGGTAAAAGAGGTGCAGCGGTTCTTAGGGTTTGCCAATTACTACCGGAGGTTTATCCGGGGTTTTGGTCAGGTAGCAGCTCCTATTACCTCACTGCTGAAGGGGGGGCCGGTGCGTTTGCAGTGGTCAGCAGAGGCGGACAGAGCCTTCTGTAGGTTGAAGGTGCTGTTTACCGAGGCGCCAGTGTTGGCGCATCCGGACCCTTCTTTGGCGTTCATAGTAGAGGTGGACGCATCCGAGGCTGGGGTTGGAGCGGTGCTCTCACAGCGCTCGGGTGTGCCACCAAAACTCCGCCCCTGTGCTTTTTTTCCGAAAAAACTCGGGCCAGCGGAGCGGAATTATGATGTGGGGGATAGGGAGTTGTTGGCTATGGTTAAAGCCCTGAAGGTGTGGAGACACTGGCTTGAGGGGGCTAAGCACCCTTTCCTCATCTGGACTGACCACCGTAACCTGGAGTATATCCGATCAGCTAAGAGACTGAATCCGCGTCAGGCAAGGTGGGCCATGTATTTCACCAGATTTCGTTTTACGATCTCGTATCGACCAGGTTCCCTCAACACTAAGGCCGACGCGCTGTCTCGCCTCTATGACTCAGAGGACCGGTCCATCGATCCTACTCTCATCATTCCGGCGGCCAAGTTGGTGGCACCAATAGTATGGGAGGTGGACGCGGACATCGAGCGGGCGTTAAGGGAGGAACCTGCGCCTCCACAGTGCCCGGAGGGGCGTAGGTATGTACCGCTCGCTGTTCGTGATCAATTGATTCGATGGGCTCATGGTATACTCTCGTCAGGTCACCCGGGTATTTCGAGGACACTGCGAGGTCTTAGGGGGAAGTACTGGTGGCCCACCTTGGAGAGGGATGTGCGATTCTATGTCTCTTCCTGTTCGGTGTGCGCTCAGAGTAAGGCTCCTAGGCACCTGCCTCGAGGGAAGTTACAACCCCTCCCCGTTCCACAACGGCCGTGGTCCCATCTTTCGGTGGATTTTCTGACTGACTTACCTCCATCTCAGGGAAACACTACGATCCTGGTCGTTGTGGATCGGTTCTCTAAGTCCTGCCGTCTTATCCCGTTGCCCGGTCTCCCTACGGTCCTGCAGACTGCGGAGGCACTATTTACCCATGTCTTCCGGCACTACGGGGTGCCCGAGGATATTGTTTCTGATCGGGGTCCCCAGTTCACTTCCAGAATATGGAAGGCGTTTATGGAGCATTTGGGGGTCTCGGTCAGCCTTACCTCGGGGTATCACCCGGATAGTAATGGGCAGGTGGAGAGAGTGAACCAGGAGGTGGGTAGGTTTCTGCGGTCGTATTGCCAGGACCGGCCAGGGGAGTGGTCAAGATACATCCCCTGGGCAGAGATTGCTCAGAACTCACTAAGCCACTCCTCTACCAACATGTCACCATTTGAGTGTGTGTTGGGGTACCAGCCGGTTCTGGCACCATGGCATCAGAGTCAGACCGAGGCTCCTGCGGTGGAGGAGTGGGTACAGCGCTCTAAGGAGACTTGGAGAGCCGTCCAGGAGTCTCTGCGTCAGGCGAGTAGACGGCAGAAGAAGAGCGCTGACCGTCACCGCAGTGAGGCCCCCGTGTTTGCACCGGGGGATAGGGTCTGGCTCTCGACCCGAAACCTGCCCCTCCGCCTGCCCTGCCGGAAGCTGGGTCCGCAGTGTGTAGGGCCATTTAAAGTCCTGAGGAGAATAAATGAGGTGTGTTACCGATTGTTACTTCCTTCGTATTATCGTATTAACCCCTCATTTCATGTGTCTCTCCTCAGGCCGGTGGTAGCTGGTCCCATGCAGGAAGGTGAGGTTCCAGAGGTCCCTCCGCCCCCTCTGGATATAGAGGGGTCCCCGGCGTACAGGATAAGGACCATTCTGGATTCCAGACGCCGGGTGAGGGGCCTGCAGTACCTCGTGGACTGGGAGGGGTACGGTCCGGAGGAGAGGTGCTGGGTCCCGGTGGGGGATATATTGGATCCATCTATGCTGAGAGAGTTCCATCGCCTCCATCCGGATCGCCCTGCACCTCGGCCCCCGGGTCGTCCTCGAGGCCGGCGTCGGCGTGCTGCGGGAGCTGCGCGTCAGGAGGGGGGTACTGTAACGAGTATTACCGAAGGTGGCTCCCCTTCCTGTTCGGGTGGCGCTCGGCGGTCGTCGCCGCCGGTCTACTAGCTGCCACCGATCCCTTTTTCCTTTTCGTTTGGTTTTGACTAATTGATTTCACCTGTTTATTGTTTGGTTGTTAGGGTGGTGCTATTTAAGTTCGTTTAGCCCGTTTCTGTTTGTGCGGGCTTGTCTTTTCTGTTTTGTATGAGGTTGTTCATGTATGTTGGGGTTTTCCACAGTCTGGATTTATTTTCCAGTGTGTACTTTATTCAAGTCGGATTTTTACGCCAAATGTTTTGGACGTTACCAGTTGTTCATCTGGTTGGACATTAAAGAGTGGTTTTCCCCATTACCTTTGCTCTCTGCGCCTGACTCCTTACAATTGTCCTCATTGAGCGTAACAGAGTTTGTCAGGATCAAAATAAATATGAAAGGAGCAAAGCCCAGGTAAAAAGTTAGAGGAAAACCCACCTCAGTCTTCTGAAAACCTAACCCTAGGATAGGGTTTTATTTTTCTGAGAGACAATTACACAAATATTTATGCCGAAACACACCAAAATAGCTTTCCAAGTGGTGTTGAGTGTTCCTGAGTGGTTTAATCACAGTCTTGACTTAAAATTGCCTGAAAATCAGAGACAACGTTTCAATATTGCTGTTCATCAATCATTCCCAACCAAACTAAATGAGCTTGAGCTTCAATTTTGGAAAAAACAATTGATAGATGCAGCCATAAGAGAGCGCAAAATTGATAGAATCTTATTCCAAATTATTCACAGCTGTAATGGCTACCAAAAGGTGCTTCCACCAGGTATTAACTCTGGGGTGTGAAGACAATCAAAGACATCTTTGTAAAAAAATGATAATAATAATTTATAAAAATGTACTTTCTTTCACTTTGAAAATGTGGACTAGGTTGTGTAGATCTGTAGAAACAAATTAATTGAATCCCATTTTAGATTACATTTTAAGGCAGCAGAATGTGAAAAAAGTTAAAGGGGGTGTAGACTTTCTATTGGCACTGTATATATAGAGAGACAATACATTTATGTTAATCTGTGGCTCTGGACCCGTATTTATAAAGCGTCTCAGAGTGGAAATGGTCCTCCCTGTCCATGCAATCTTATTCATTATGATCTAAAAGGCATCTGATCCTAGATCAACACCCTCCATCTCATTTACCGTAGCAGGGTCATGATCTCCTCTGAGCTCCTGCGGATGCCCTTCCTCTTCTCTTTCTCTGGCGGGAGCGAGTGGGGGTCCATGGGGCTTCGCAGGGACGGGCTGGTCCCCCACACGCTGCACCCCGACTTACGCAGCCCCTTCCCCAACCTCCCCAGGGTCTTCAGGGGGGAAGAGCCGCACAGTCGCTCCAGAGTCCCCCTCAGGGGTCTTCCCCCTTTAGGGGCCCCGGTGCCGTGCCTCTCCATGTTCACCTCATTCTCCTCCTCTTCCCCATCTCGCGACAACCTACACTGGAGGGATTTTGCTCCACGGCCCACCAAAATGGCGGGGTCGCTCTCGTTCCTCTCCTCCTCCAGGTTCACCTCCTCGAAGGGACTCAGGTCCAGGTTTAACCTGGGCAGGATGAGTTCACTGTTCCCATGGTTACTCCTGGTTCTCCCTGGAAGGTTTTTAAGGATGGGCATGATGCTTGTGCTCAGGGATCAAATACTGCAAGGACACAAGGCCACTTAGTTAGAACAGAGAAAGAGATCACAGATGATATGAACAAGCTAGTTAGGATAGCAATACCAAGAGCTCAATATGAGTGTGGGCTGGAAAAGGTTGAACAGAACATGCCAGCTAAAACCAGAATGAATGAGAGAGTAACGTTGTAATTGAGGACCTACAGAATATTGTAATAGCATAACAACAGTTGCAATGAGACTATTCTGTATAGGCTTTACTCAGCGATTAAACACAAACACAGATGATTACCCAGCAGCTTTCTCAAGTTACCGACAGTACAACATGTGTATGGGTAACTGGCCCCGTCCGGGGGTGTCAGTTACCCTGGGAGAAGATTATGGCATGGGGTTTCACACAAGTGTGTTAAAATCCATTTAATCAGTTTTACTTTGAAATTCTTTAGTAGGTAATACTTAAAAGCTAAGTCTAGTTGTCTTATTTTAATTATTTAAATAAAATATTGGGGAGGAAAGTATGTTACACATGTCACAATTAATATCCACTCTATGCGGAGATTTGATGTAAAGTTCCTCTTTTTAACTCTGTCTGTGGCTGGCTACATTATTTTGTTTCACTAAACAACTTAAGTATTTAAACAACTTGATATAACATCGGTCTTGATGAAATAACTTAAAATTCATCCATAAATTCACGGTGAAAGAATTGATTGGGTCATATGGTTTTAGTGCTTGGCTGCCTGGGACACTAGTTTGCTGACGCTGCATGTAATTACACTAAGTACTGTAGACTACTATGTAACAATGTGTCCTCATACACTACTGTATAATGCACAGGTATAGGTATTTTAGCCACACTTATTATAAAGTGAAACACAGGTTTTTCTCCAGAAATAACCTTGCAAATGCATAGCAACTAGTTGTTCTTAAAGTTTTGGTAAATGGAAACATAAAGGGAGAAATATATCATATTGATTATAAAACTTGTTTTTCCCTTTTTGTTCCTTAGAAACCTTGTCAGCGTCTGAAAAAGCCTACATTGAAATTGTTAATTATGACCCTGTATGTACCAAATCCTAGGATTTAGTTACCAAATTGTAGTACCAAATAGTACAAAGTATTACCTTGTTATTTTCAAGTACTTATAGCATAGACCATAGATGATTGTAAACAAACATCTACCTGTTTCTGAAGAACAGCAAAACAATCCACAGTGGCATATACTAAATTTTTTCTTTCCTTGTAACAAGGTAGACTTTATGAGCTATAAATCTAAAGGACTTCCTGAAGATAAATTGTAATACTTATGACAGACAGACTACAGTAGGGTATCCTTCTCAATCAAATGTTTTGATATCTCATGAACTCTCAGAGACAGTATTTTAGAGCAAACCAGAACACACCATCACAACGGTAATGCAAAGCTATATGCATTATTGTATCGGCTTTAAAGATTTAGAGAAAGGATGGCAAGAGGCACAGCAATCAGAGGTGCACCATAATAAGATAAATATCTTAATTCTTCTTACCTTGTGTAGTTAGTGCACAGTGTCTCAGTGGAAAGTCATCCCGGTGTGTGTATCTCCACTGTTGCTCAGGAGAGCACTGTGTTCACCCGGCTTCCTGACCAGTTGTATTGTAGCTGAAAATGATGCTTTTTCCTGAGGAAACTGTGTGTGTGTGTGTGTGTGTGTGTGTGTGTGTGTGTGTGTGTGTGTGTGTGTGTGTGTGTGTGTGTGTGTGTGTGTGTGTGTGTGTGTGTGTGTGTGTGTGTGTGTGTGTGTTGTATTAATGTCTGTCTGAGCTTCAGTTGATAAGTCTGTGTGGTGCTTTTACATTCTGAATTGACCTGAGTAACAGAGAGTATCTTCAATGGCTTCCAAGCAAATTTACTCTATGAAGCATTTAAATAATCGCCTGCACTGCTTCGACATGCGGTCAGTCTAACATATACAGTATTCCGGGAAAATGTCAAAAACGGTTTGTCATATAGATCTCGAAGAGATCATGTGAACAGATAATGGGCTGGTGTGTTTGATATCTTCAATGACAAATCAAAAGTATTTTGAGGCCCACAGTGCGTCAGGAATCAGACATCTAGAACTGATATTTAGCTCATATTCAAAGATACTAGTTACATTTCTTAAGATGGTTGCTTTGCTTAGAAACCTTTACAGTGGAGAGTTCACTTTAGTGCCTACTTACAATTTAAGCATGTCAATACTAATAGATTCCATGCAAACTTCAAAAGCAGTGACCTCTAACTCTTGGACCACCAGGGATCCATTTTGTCCTCCTGTGCTCTCTAGTGGTGGAATTGTGGACCATCACTCATTTCCTAAATAACCAACAGAAAGGGGGATGTATTACGGAAGGTGATGTCTGTTGTTTGTATTAGTCGAGGATGTTGATATAATCTGGCCATGGCTTTCTTAATTGCCCCTGATTGGGTAAATATAGTTGTATTTAATTGAAGAACACAGCTGTCTCAGACCAGTGTCTAATAATCATACAAAGACAATATTTTAACTGCCTGTTAAGTCAAGGTCCTGGATTTTGTTTTTATCGTTAATATCCAAATATATTAAATAGAGGTGTCCGACTTCCATAGAATTCTCATCTGTAGAGTCTCAGTATGCCCTAACCTAGTACACATGCATGTAAAGTGTCCATTGAATGTGCTTTGAATTAAGTTTGATTTGATTTGACTCTACAAAAGCCAGCCAGAACACTGATAGGGAACAGTGTTGGCTTTTATTTCACCAGGTAGGCCAGTTGAGAACAAGTTCTCATTTACAACTGCGACCTGGCCAAGATAAAGCAAAGCAGTGCGACAAAAACAACAACACAGAGTTACACATAAACAATAACACGAAAGAAAAATCTATGTACAGTGTGTGCAAATGTAGAAGAGTAGGGAGGTAAGGCAATAAATAGGCCATAGAGGTGAAATAATTACAATTAGTATTAATAGTGGAGTGATAGATGTGCAGATGATGATGTGCAAGTAGAGATACTGGGGTGCAAAAGAGCAAGAGGGTAAGTAACAATATGGGGATGAGGTAGTTGGGTGTGCTATTTACAGATTGGCTGTGTACAGGTACAGTGAGCTGCTCTGACAGCTGATGCTAGAGAGTTAGAGAGGGAGATATAAGACTCCAGTTTCAGTGATTTTTGCAATTCGTTCCAGTCATTGGCAGCAGAGAACTGGAAGGAAAGGCGGCAAAAGGAAGAGTTGACTTTGTGGATGACCAGTGAAATATACCTGCTGGAGCGTGTGCTACAGGTGGGTGTTGCTATGGTGAACAGTGAGTTGAGATAAGGCGGGGCTTTACCGAGCAAAGACTTATTGATGACCTGGAGCCAGTGGATTTGGTGACGAACATGAAGCGAGGGCCAGCCAATGAAAGCATACAGGTCACAGTGGTGGGTAGTATATGGGGCTTTGGTGACAAAACGGATGGCACTGTGATAGACTACATCCAGTTTGCTGAGTAAAGTGTTGGAGGATATTTTGTAAATGACATCGCCAAAGTCAAGGATTGGTAGGATAGTCAGTTTTACGAGGGTATGTTTGGCAGCATGAGTGAAAGGGGCTTTGTTGCGAAATAGGAAGCCGATTCTAGATTTAATTTTGGATTGGAGATGCTTAATGTGAGCCTGGAAGGAGAGTTTACAGTCTAACCAGACACCTAGGTATTTGTAGTTGTCCACATATTCCAAGTCAGAACCGTCCAGAGTAGTGATGCTAGTCGGGCGGGCGGATGTGAGCAACAATCGGTTGGATTTAATTTTACTAGCATTTAAAAGCAGTTGGAGGCCACGGAAGGAGTGTTGTATGGCATTGAAGATCGTTTGGAGGTTTGTTAACACAGTGTTCAAAGAAGGGCCATATGTATACAGAATGGTGTCGTCTGCGTAGAGGTGGATCAGAGAATCACCAGGAGCAAGAGCGACATCATTGATATATATAGAGAAAAGAGTCGGCCTGAGAATTGAACCCTGTGGCACCCCCATAGAGACTGCCAGAGGTCCGGACAACAGGCCCTCCGATTTGACACACTGAACTCTATTTGAGAAGTAGTTGGTGAACCAGGCGAGGCAGTCATTTAAGAAACCAAGGCTATTGAGTCTGCCAATAAGAATGCGGTGATTGACAGAGTCGAAAGCCTTGGCTTTTATCGATGGCGGTTATGATATCGTTTAGGACCTTGAGCATGGCTGAAGTGCACCCGTGACCAGCTCGGAAACCAGATTGCAGAGTGGAGAAGGTACGGTGGGATTCAAAATGGTCGGTAATCTGTTTGTTGACTTGGCTTTTGAAGATTTTAGAAAGGCAGGGCAGGATGGATATAAGTCTATAGCAGTTTGGGTCTAGATTGTCACCCCCTTTGAAGAGGGGGATGACCGTGGCAGCTTTCCAATCTTTGGGGCTCTCAGACGATACGAAAGCGAGGTTGAACAGGCTAGTAATAGGGGTTGCAACAATTTCGGAGGATACTTTTAGAAAGAGAGGGTCCAGATTGTCTAGCCCAGCTGATTTGTAGGGATCCAGATTTTGCAGCTCTTTCAGAACATTCGCTGTCTGGATTTGGGTGAAGGAGAAGCGGCGCAAGTTGGGCAAGTTTCTGCAGGGAGTGCTGAGCTGTTGGCCGGGGTAGTGGTAGCCAGGTGGAAAGCATGGCCAGCCGTAGAAAAATGCTTATTGAAATTCTCGATTATTGTAGATTTATCGGTGGTGACAGTGTTTCCTAGCCTCAGTGCAGTGGCCAGCTGGGAGGAGGTGCTCTTATTCTCCATGGACTTTACAGTGTCCCAAAACGTTTAGGAATTAGTGCTACAGGATGCACATTTCTGTTTGAAAAAGCTAGCCTTAGCTTTCCTAACTGACTGAGTATATTGGTTCCTGACTTGCCTGAAAAGTTGCATATCGCGGGGGCTATTCAATGCTAATGCAGAACGCCACAGGATGTTTTTGTGTTGGTCAAGGGCAGTCAAGTCTGCGGTGAACCAAGGGCTATATTTGTTCTTAGTTCTACATTTTTTGAATGGGGAATGTTTATTTAAGATGGCAAGGAAAGCACTTTTAAAGAGCAACCAGGCATCTTCTACTGACGGGATGAGGTCAATATCCTTCCAGGATACCCGGGTCAGGTTGATTAGAAAGGACTGCTCGCTGAAGTGTTTTAGGGAGCGTTTGACAGTGATGAGGGGTGGTTGTTTGATCGCGGACCCATTACACACGCAGGCAATGAGGCAGTGATTGCTGAGATCCTGGATGAAGACAGCAGAGGTGTCAGGATGAAGGCAAGGTGGTCAGGATGATATCTAAGAGGGTGCCCATGGTTACGGATTTAGGGTTGTACCTGGTAGGTTCCTTAATAATTTGTGTGAGATTGAGGACATCTAGCTTAGATTGTAGTACGGCCGGGGTGTTAAGCATATCCCAGTTTAGGTCACCTAACTCTGAAGATAGATGGGGGGCAATCAATTCACATATGGTGTCCAGGGCACAGCTGGGGGGTCTATAACAAGCGGCAACGGTGTGAGACTTGTTTCTGGAAAGGTGGATTTTTAAAAGTATAAGCTCGAATTGTTTCGGCACAGACCTGGATAGTACAGTCGTGGCCAAAAGTTTTGAGAATGACACAAATATTAATTTTCACAAAGTCAGCTGCCTCAGTTTGTATGATGGAAATTTGCATATACTCCAGAATGTTATGAAGAGTGATCAGATGAATTGCAATGAATTGCAAAGTCCCTCTTTGCCATGCAAATTAACTGAATCCCCCAAACATATTTCCACTGCATTTCAGCCCTGCCACAAAAGGACCAGCTGACATCATGTCAGTGATTCTCTCGTTAACACAGGTGTGAGTGTTGACGAGGACAAGGCTGGAGATCACTCTGTCATGCTGATTGAGTTCGAATAACAGACTGGAAGCTTCAAAAGGAGGGTGGTGCTTGGAATCATTGTTCTTCCTCTGTCAACCATGGTTACCTGCAAGGAAACACGTGCCGTCATCATTGCTTTGCACAAAAAGGGCTTCACAGGCAAGGATATTGCTGCCAGTAAATCAACCATTTATCGGATCATCAAGAACTTCAAGGAGAGCGGATCAATTGTTGTGAAAAAGGCTTCAGGGCTCCCAAGAATGTCCAGCAAGTGCCAGGACCGTCTCCTAAAGTTGATTCAGCTGCGGGATTGGGGCACCACCAGTACAGAGCTTGCTCAGGAATGGCAGCAGGCAGGTGTGAGTGCATCTGCACACACAGTGAGGCGAAGACTTTTAGAGGATGGCCTGGTGTCAAGAAGGGCAGCAAAGAAGCCACTTCTCTCCAGGAAAAACATCAGGGACAGACTGATATTCTGCAAAAGTTACAGGGATTGGACTGCTGAGGACTGGGGTAAAGTCATTTTCTCTGATGAATCTCCTTTCCGATTGTTTGGGGCATCCGGAAAAAAGATTGTCCGGAGAAGACAAAGTGAGCGCTAGCATCAGTCCTGTGTCATGCCAACAGTAAAGCATCCTGAGACCATTCATGTGTGGGGTTGCTTCTCAGCCAAGGGAGTGGACTTACTCACAATTTTGCCTAAGAACAGAGCCATGAAAAAAGAATGGTACCAACACATCCTCCGAGAGCAACTTCTCCCAACCATACAGGAACAGTTTGGTGATGAACAATGCCTTTTCCAGCATGATGAAGCACCTTGCCATGAGGCAAAAGTGATAACTAAGTCGCTCGGGGAACAAAACATTGATATTTTGGGTCCATGGCCAGGAAACTCCCCAGACCTTAATCCCATTGAGAACTTGTGGTCAATCCTCAAGAGGCGGGTAGACAAACAAAAACCCACAAATTCTGACAAACTCCAAGCATTGATTATGCAAGAATGGGCTACCATCAGTCAGGATGTGGCCCAGAAGTGAATTGATAGCATGCCAGGGCGGATTGCAGAGGCCTTGAAAAAGAAGGGTCAACACTGCAAATATTGACTCTTTGCATCAACTTCATGTAATTGTCAATAAAAGTCTTTGACACTTATGAAATGCTTGTAATTATACTTCAGTATTCCATAGTAACATCTGACAAAAATATCTAAAGACACTGAAGCAGGAAACTTTGTGGAAATTAATATTTGTGTCATTCTCAAAACTTTTGGCCACAACTGTATGACAGAACTCTGCAGGCTATCTCTGCAGTAGATTGCAACTCCGCCCCCTTTGGCAGTTGGCTAAAATACATACAGATCTCCAGGCCCGTATTTATAAACTGTCCAAGAGTAGGAGTGTTGATCTAGGATCAGGTCCCTCTGTCAATGTAATCTTATTCATTATGATCTAAAAGGCTAAACTGATCCAAGATCAGCACTACTGCTCTGAGATGCTTTATGAATACTAGGACCAGGCTAGGCATGATGTTCCTTTAAAACCTTGTCTAATCAGTCTATCTACAGTACCTTTGTGAATAACAACAACGACAACACAGGTCCTATAGCGATTTAAATGTTTTATTTACTTCTATTTTTTATATATTTTAAAATCACTCAAAAATCAAGTTGGTAGTGCAAACCAAGAGGACAAACAGTTAAACACTAAATACATTAATGAAGGTATTTGATGACAATTCATCTCACTGTAGTTGACGTATGTGTATATTCACTGCATAATATTTAGGCAAAAAACGAGGAACAGGTAAACAAACTCAAAACTGTTATAAATATAGTAGCTAGATTACAGGAATAATCAGTGTTACTCCGAGAGGGATACCTCAGAGACAGAGCTGGATTAAGAAATCATCGGCCCCGGGGGAGGTAGCTAGTATGTACATATCTGTAGGGGTAAAGTGACTAGGCAACAAGATAGATAATAGACAGTAGCAGCAGCATTTGTGGTGTGTGTTTGTGTGTGTCTCATCAGTATGAGTGTGTGTTCATGTTATGTGTGTGTGGGCATATGTAGTGTGTGTTGGGGTGTTAGTGTAAGTATGTATGAGTACAGGAGGGGACAAAGCACACACCCCTGAGGGGCCCCTTTGTTTATGGTCAGCATGGCAGATGTGTTGTTGCCAACCCGCACCGGCTGGGTGTGGCACATCAGGATGTCCAGAATCCAGTTGCAGAGACATTACATGAATAAAATATTGTTTAATACCACACAAATGACCAAAATGAGTGGTTACTCTGACACTGACAAACTGAGATCAATAAAAATGATCTGGTCTTGAATTCAAACAATAGCCTAGGCCAATGAAGCGACACACAGATTGTAAAATATTAGGATATATAGTGCCTTCGAAAGTATTCAGACCTTTTTTTCACATTTTGTTACATTACAGCCTTATTCTAAAATTGATTAAATGTTTTTTTCTCCCTCAGCAATCTACACACAATACCCCATAATGACAAAGAGAAAACATATTTTTAGAAATGTTTGCAATGTATAAAAAACAGAAATACCTTATTTAAACAAGTATTCAGACAGTTTGCTATGAGACTACAAATTGAGCTCAGGTGCATCCTGTTTCCATTGATCATCCTTGAGATGTTTCTACTACTTGATTGGAGTCCACCTGTGGTAAATTCAATTGATTGGACATGATTTGGAAAAGGCAAACACCTGTCAATATAAGGTCCCATTGTTGACAGTGCATGTCAGAGCAAAAACCAAGCCATGAGGTCAAAGGAATTGTCCGTAGAGCTCAGAGACTGGATTGTGTCGAGGCACAGATCTGGGGAAAGGTACCAAAAAAGGTCTGCAGCATTGAAGATCCCCAAGAACACAGTGGCCTCCATCATTCTTAAATGGAAGAAGTTTAGAACCACCAAGACTCTTCCTAGAGCTCGCTGCCTATCAAAACTGAAAAAATAGGGGGAGAAGGGCCTTGGTCAAGGAGGTGACCAAGAACCCGATGGTCACTCTTGAGAGAGCTCTAGAGTTACTCTGTGGAGATGGTAGAACCTTCCAGAAGGACAACCATCTCTGCAGCACTCCACCAATCAGGCCTTTATGGTAGTGGCCAGACGGAAGCCACTCCTCAGTAAAAGGCACATGACAGCCCGCTTGGAGTTTATCAAAAGGCACCTAAAGACTCTCAGACCATGAGAAACAAGATTCTCTGGTCTGATGAAACCAAGATTGAACTCTTTGGCCTGAATGCCAAGCGGCATGTCTAGAGAAAACCTGGCACCATCCCTACAGTGAAGCATGGTGGTGGCAGCATCATGCTGTGGGGATGTTTTTCAGTGGCAGGGACTGGGATACTAGTCAGGATCAAGGCAAAGATGAACGGAGCAAATTACAGAGATCCTTGATGAAAACCTGCTCCAGAGCGAAGGTTCACCTTCCAACAGGACAATGACCCTAAGCACACAGCCAAGGCAACACAGGAGTCGCTTCGGGACAAGTCTCTGAATGTCCTTGAGTGGCCCAATCATAGCCCGGACTTGAACCCGATCGAACATCTCTGGAAAAACCTGAAAATAGCTGTGCAGCAACGCTCCCCATCCAACCTCACAGAGCATGACAGGAATGGGATAAACTCCCCAAATACAGGTGTACCAACTTTGTAGCGTCATACCCAAGAATACTCAAGGCTGTTATTGCTGCCAAAGGTGCTTCAACAAAGTACTGAGTAAAGGGTCTGAATGCTTATGTAAATGTAATTTCTATTTTTTATGAATACATTTTCAAAAAATTCTACACCTGCTTTTGCTTTGTCATTATGGGGTATTGTGTGTAGATTGAGGGGAAAAAACGATTTTATCAATTTTAGAATAAGGCTGTAACGTAACACAATGTGTAAAGAGTCAAGGGGTCTGAATACTTTCCAAATGCACTGTGTATATATATATATATATATATATATATATATATATATATATATATATATATATATATATATATATATATATATATATATATGCACACAGTACAAGTCAAAAGTTTGCACACACCTGCTCATTCTTTATTTTTACTATTTTCTACATTGTAGAATAATAGTGAAGACATCAAAACTATGAAATAACACATACGGAATCATTTAGTAACCAAAAAGAGTGTTAAACAAATCAAAATATATTCTTAAAAGTAGCCACCCTTTGCCTTGACAGCTTTGCACACTCTTGGCATTCTCTCAACCAGCTTCATGAGGTAGTCACCTGGAATCCCTTTCAATTAAGGTGTGCCTCGTTAAAAGTTCATTTGTGGAATTTCTTTCCTTCTTAATGCGTTTGAGCCAATCAGTTGTGTTGTGACAAGGTAGGGGTGGTATACAGAAGACAGCCCTATTTGGTAAATGACCAAGTCCATATTATGTCAAGAACAGCTCAAATAAGCAAAGAGAAACGACAGTCCATCATTACTTTAAAACACCTCTACAGGATCGCCCCCCCCCCCCTCATTTATGGATAGCCTGGGGCACACTCAGACATAATTTATAAACAAAGCATGTTTGTTTAGTGAGTCTTCCAGATCAGAGGCAGACCAGGGATAAGTGCGTGAATAGAACCATTTTCCTGTCTAGCTAAGCATTCAAAATGTAACGAGTACTTTTAGGTGTCAGGGGAAATGTATGGAGTAAAAAGTACATAATTTTCTTTAGGAATGTAGTGAAGTAAAAGTAAAAGCAGTAAAAAAAATATAAATAGTAAAGTACAGATACCCCCAAAAAGACTTAAGTACTTTACACCACTGCAGTCGGCTACTAAACAAACTTTCCAGTGGTAAACTGACTCACCCAATCACTCCATAGGCTACTCACCGGTGATGGCCGATGCACTCATAGGAGGCAATATCTCAAGATGAGCTACTTCGAAAAACAGTGCTGCTGTTCTCTCAAAAAGGGAGTTTAGGGGGAAAAAAGTATATTGGTTCCACAGACAGATGTGTTTTCTTTTCAGCAGTCGTTATTTGCTTTCCAAACTATTGTATTTTGAAAAGGTGCATTGAAGCTGTTCTGGCAGCTCGTGGTGGCCCAACAACCTGTTAAGACGCTTTATGTTGGCATTTCCCTTTTATTCTGGCAGTTACCTATATGTGCTTGTGATATAACTGTTGTTATTTTTTTTTAAAGAAACTATTGATCCTTTGTGGCAAAATTATGCTCTTTAGTGTATTTTGAACATTGAGAGCAGCCTCCTGTGGTAAAAAAATAAAGCTGATGAATGTTTTTCTCTGCCTCTCTGGCCCCCTACGGGCTTGGTGGGCCATTAAGCCAGGCCTTCTCAGAGATACAGTTGAAGTCGGAAGTTTACGTACACCTTAGCCAAATACATTTAAACTCAGTTTTTCACAATTTCTGACATTTAATCCTAGTAAAAAGTCCCTGTCTTAGGTCAGTTAGGATCACCACTTTATTTTAAGAATGTGAAATTTCAGAATAATAGTGGAGAGAATTATTTATTTCAGCTTTCATTTCTTTCATCACAATCCCAGTGGGTCAGAAGTTACATACACTCAATTAGTATTTGGTAGCATTGCCTTTAAATTGTCTAACTTGGTTCAAACGTTTTTGTAACGGAGTCAGATTTGTAGGCCTCCATGCTCGCACACGCTTTTTCAGTTCTGCCCACATATTTTCTATGGGATTGAGGTCAGGGATTTGTGATGGCCACTCCAATACCTTGACTTTATTGTCCTTAAGCCATTTTGCCACAAATTTGGAAGTATGCTTGGGGGTCTTTGTCCATTTGGAAGACCCATTTGCGACCAAGATTTAACTTCCTGACGGATGTCTTGAGATTTTGCTTCAATATATCCACATAATTTTACTTCCTCATGATGCCATCTATTTTGTGAAGTGCACCTGCAGCAAAGCACCCCCACAACATGATACTGCCACCCCCGTGCATCACGGTTGGGATGGTGTTCTTTGGTTTGCAAACCTCCCCCTTTTTCCTTTACTGTGGATATAGATACTTTTGTACCTGTTTCCTCCTTCACATTGTCCTTTGCTGTTGTTCTGGGATTGATTTGCACTTTTCACACCAAAATACATTCATCTCTAGGAGACAGAACATGTCTCCTTCCTGAGCGGTATGTTGGCTGCGTGGTCCCATTGTGTTTATACTTGCGTACTATTATTTGTACAGATTAACGTGGTATCTTCAGGTGTCTGGAAATTGCTCCCAAAGATGAACCAGACTTGTGGAGGTCTACAATTTTTTTTCTGAGGTCTTGGCTGATTTCTTTTGATTTTCCCATGATGTCAAACTGATTTTGAAGGTAGACCTTGAAATACATCCACAGGTTCACCTCCAATTGACTCAAATGATGTCAATTAGCCTATCAGAAGCTTCTCAAGCCATGACATAATTTTCTGGAATTTTCCAAGCTGTTTAAAAGCCATAGTCAACTTAGTGTATGTAAACTTCTGACGCACTGGAATTGTGATACAGTGAATTATAAGTGAAATAACATGTCTGTAAACAATTGTTGGAAAAATTACTTGTGTCATGCACAAAGTAGATGTCCTAACTGACTTGCCAAAACTATAGTTTGTTTTAACAAGAAATTTGTGGAGTGGTTGAAAACGAGTTTTAATGACTCCAACCTAAGTGTATATAAACTTCCGACTTCAACTGTATATATACACACACATACGTACACACATACGTCAACCACGTACACACATACGTGGTTGAAAAACAAGTTTTAATGACTCCAACCTAAATGTATGTAAACTTCCGACTTCAACTGTACATCAAATCCCATCCTCATTTCTTGTCCTGACAACAACAAATAATAATGAAGTACTCAAGAATCACTTTACTTGGTGGATGCAACTCGGACATACATTACTCAAAAGTGATCTGATCGATATCCCACTGGGCACAAACTGCTTAAATCAACATTGTTTCCATGTAATTTGTCAACGTATTGTGAAGTGGAATCTATGTAGAAAAAACATACCATTTCTTTCGAGGGAAACATTTCAACCACAGGATTTCAACATAGAGAAACCTTTAATAAAATATGTTGAATTTGTACCTTTGAAACAACAACAGATCTTCAATGTAATATCCACTATAAGAAAAAAACAAATCGGCTGGACAGCACCTCCTACAGTACTAGAGTTGATCAGTCTACAGCTTTTATGTTTTTTTATCCTAGATATCATTTTCTTTGGAAAAATGCACCAAAAATGTCTTTAGTATTTTACAAATAGAAAGATGAAAAAGTTATTTATCTACTCTGGACAAGTCCAGTCCTGGAATGTCTTAAAGTGATACTTTGGGATTTTGGCAATGAGGCCCTTATCTACAGTACTTCCCCAGAGTCAGATGAACTCGTGGATATCATGAAGGAAGAACTCGTGGATATCATGAAGGAAGTTCCTAACTACCTTCAAACTGCCCGCAGAGACATAAAAATGGTATCCACAAGTTCATCTGTCTCTGGAAAAGTACTGTAGATAAAAGGGCCTCATTGCCTAAATAAAGTCTCTCTTTAACAAAATGAAAAATAAATATTTAGGCCTACTTCATCCGGTGTGCAGAAAAATGGATTTGCGCGAGATGCAAGTATGTCATATTTAATGCGATATTGCCTCATTTGCACATTTTAATAAAAATATTTCAGAAACATTATATTGTGTGTACATTCAACTGGTAAAAGTTGATTGTAATATGATTAAGTGGGGAAAACTACCCTATGAGGGTGTGGTGCCTGGCCTTAATAGATTCACTGTTGCTATTGAAGTCATTCCAAAGGGTGGTTCAACAGAGCAAACAAAATGTAACCATACTTTATCAATCATTTATCATCAATGAGGCTATTTAGGCCTGTATAGCATTTGGGAAGTGATCAAGAGCTATTATTTAAATTCAGCCCAGGATTCAACTAAAAATAGACAATCTTCACAATTACTATAATAATCTGCACAGAATCTCAAATGGCATTTATCACTTGCACCGTGTACTTTAATGTAATCAACTGGAAATCAGGTAATTTGGTTGAGCTATTAGATGAAGCACAATGATAACACATTAAGTTGTTTTATAAATAAACTATTTTAGCTTTGTTGTGCTTTTAAATGGTTAAAAAGGAAGTGATAACACATTTAGGTGACAAATAAACTAAAATAAATACATTTGGTTGTGCTTTGAGATGGGAATTCAAACTTTTGGCTGTCTTTTTCAAAATAGTTTGAAAGCTCATTGATCAACATATCTAGCAAATACCCAATTCTCCATGTTGAAATGACAAAGTGTGCCCAGTGGGATGTGATCCAAAGTGCTGTGACAACATGGCAACAGATGTTGTTCATGTGGCATGTTAAGATCAGTGTGTGAATATAGTCCGAGGGTGGTCCGAGGGTGTGTGTGTTGGGGGAGGGGGGAATGGATGAAATGGGGTTGCTGGGAAACAAAATTCCAGAAACGTTCCCCAAATTCCCAGGTTTTTCAGCAATCCCGATTGGAAGATTCCCGGGAACAGTTGTAGGATTTCCTCCCTGCTTATTCCTTCCTGATTCCAGAAATATTCCAACAGGAATTGATGGAAAACCAGTTAATTTAGGGAAAGAATTTTACGCCCCTAGTCAGAGGTCAGCTGTGTGGTGAGGTCAGAGGGTCTGGTGGGTGTGGGTGTGGGTGCGGGGGCAGTGGGGGTCGTTGAAGTGGTACGGCTCATGGCGGTGCTGGGGGTGGTTGCAAAGGGAGGGGTGTTCGATGCCCTCTGTAGCCAGCTCCTCTTGCTTGTGAAGGCCTTCCAGCTTGACCAACAGCTCGCCGATGAAGGTCTGGCAGGGAGGGACACACAGTAGCATCATATAGCTAATGTTTTGTATTTTTCCCCTTCACATTAGATACTACATAGACAGAAATAAGAGGGGGAGACTGAAAATGGAGGACTCTGAAGCCTCAACCCCAGTCGCTCTAGGTTTGGTCTCTAGAACACCTGGATTTAAGCCCAGTCGTAGACTAAAAAGCATGTTCATTGGGACATTTCGGCTTAATCCGTGTCCAGGAAACCAGCACTTAGTGTTCTTCAATCTTTTGTGATATTGATTTGAAACCAACATGTGTCCAACATGTGTGTGTATGTGTGTCTCAGTGGAGGCTGGTGGGAGGAGTTATAGGAGGATAGGTTCATTGTAATGGCATAAAGGAACAGAGTCAATCATGTGGTTTCCATATGTGTGTTGTGTTTAATAGCATTCCCTCAATTCCATTCCAGGCATTACAATGAGCCCGTCCTCCTATAGCTCCTCCCACTAGCCTCCTCGTTCGTTCTTTCGTTCGTTCGTTCGTTCGTTCCTGTGTGTGTGTGTGTGTGTGTGTCTAAGCAAGCCACTGTGGGCCCTGTCCTTTGTCAAAAGAGGTCCTGCAGCAGGGAACAGAAGGAAAGAGAAGAGAAAGAAGAGGGAGGAGAGAAGAGCGAGAGAAGGCCAGGACAGACGGCCATTGTAGGGCATGTGGCGTGACAATGGAAGGTGTCAGACACCGCTGCCTCCTATTGGAGGCCAATACAGTGTGTGTGTGTGTGTGTGTACAGCGACTAAATAAAAATGTATAACTTAATATGCATCATTATAAATTATGGTAAAACATACCTCAGTGTTGTTGCTGCATGTCTGAAGGATCTCCTGATGATGAACAGAGTTTAGAGAAGAGAAATCATTGTATCAAAATTCCAGTAGTTAAATTCTCTGGCAAAGTCAGGTTGGTCTGAGTACATGATCAGAACAACTTTGGGTGGGCGAGGCCTACCTGTAACTTTTTCACTCGCTCCCCATTGCTAGGGAGATCTATCAGGTCATCAATGTTTACCTCCTCTGGCACGTCTTCCTCCTGAAAAACACAAACACATTAAAAACACACACGTATACTGTATATTATTAGAGTGGAAAAGCTTGTGCAAATCTCAATACATGACTTATGCAAAAGTTTGAGTTATGTCTGTACATATTAAGTTGAGCTTTGAGTCCTAATACATGTCATTTCCAAATGGAACAGTTGACAGGATTCATTCAGAGGGCTTATGGTTGGATAATAACAACACTGGCCATGTATTCAACTGGATCAGTTGCCTGGCAAGTCAGAACCGAGCTCCAGACCAGTAGAAGATCAGCCTCCTCCTCTCTCTGTCGTCTGAAGAAACACACTGCCTGCCTGGCACACATTCAACTTCTGGTGGGTTGGATTTTGAAGACAGTTCCTAAAATGATCGGACTGGTTCCCCTGTCGTTGGTGACGGTTATTGATCTTCTGATCAAATGCTCAGCTGAGATCCGGCACAGGTGGCACAGGCCACCATGGTGCATTTGTCGCCCTATAGGGTTGAGTCTCCTGCTTTACACTGGTACTTTACTACAGTATATCAATGCAGTATTGTTACAAAGGTGTATCCAAAATGGCACTCTTTTCCCTACATAGTGCACTACTTTTGACCACAGGGCTCTGGTCAAAAGTAGTGCACTACATACAGACTAGGGTGTCATTTCAGATGCAGACAAGAATTGGAAGCAGTATGTGTTCCCAAAGATCCCGGGAGAGCAGAACATCTAGCTAGTGATGTCACATGGACAGCTGCAGTATGTTTACCCCCCTCAGGGAGTATTAACCCCATCACCCATTAGCCCCACCCTTGGCCCTGGAGTACTCTCCCTTCTCTGCACACGTCACCCATTAGCCCCACCCTTGGCCCTGGAGTACTCTCCCTTCTCTGCACATCTTCCTTCTTGTTTCTCATCCTTCATTCTTGTTCCATTCCCTTTTTCCAAGTGGCCATGTAAGGCAGTGAGTTAGCATTCCCCAGCCACCATGTCTCTGTCAGGAGGTTGCTGCAGTGGCTAAAGACTTAGGCTACATCCGGAATGGCACGTTATTCCCTAGTGCACTACCCATAGAGCCCTGGTCAAAAGTAGTGCACTATATAGGGAATAGGGTGTCATTTCGGATGGAGCCTAAGTCCACAGTGTACCTCACACCTTCTCCAGTCCTTTAACGGACACTGTGCACTCTCATAACATCCATATTGTATACACCTTTTATATAAATCTCATCACACACTGTCTGTTTAGTCCTGTTAAGGAGGACTACGCAGAAGAGTTGGTTTAGAAATCCCTCTGTAATTTCGACAGAGTGCAAGTTATTGTGTTAATGTAGAATAAATACTGTAGTGTATATCGTTTGTGTCTCACAGGTGTTCGTCTGTAATGTTAAGATCCATGTACAGTGTCTTAACAGGCCTTTTCTACATGAATATCCAACTCAAAGCTTAAGCCTCTTTTTTTATTTTTTACATAGAGTTAAGCCTTTCCCCAATTCTATTGATTCAGGCAAAGGTTAAAGAGCAAAGTTCTCATTCTTAAAGGAAGGGAAACTTTCAGATAGTATTGCCTGATTAAAAAGTTAAGAACTTGCCATATACCTAAAATCTCTTTACTATCTGAAGCCTATTGCCTGAGCACATGCACAACACTTTAGCCTTGTTTACACTTTGCGCTAACATGCGAGTTTCATGATCTGATCGATATGATCCAATCAGTATCTGATCAAGGTATGTCACGTCTACACATTGTATTAAAAAGTCTCTTTTACCCATCCACATTGTGTCCAGATTAGCTAGTGTCTCCCTGTATGCAATTTATTTAACAGATACTCCTTCAAAATAATATGAATTAATTTATTTTAGTACAATTACTGATGCCATAATTTAATGGTGCTACCTGGGGCCGTTATGAGTGTGATTAAATGGTTTGACCATCCAGATCTGTTTGATATCCAGACAATGTGTGCCTGACTACCTCGGGATGTGTTCAGGAAGATCTAATAATACTAATAATTAATTATTAAAAACGTTTATAGCGCATTTCATTAGACATAATCTCAAAGCACTTGTTAAGCAAAATAAAAATGAATTTAAAGATAAATTGAGCCTACAACAATAGATAGATCAGATAGATCAAGTATGTTTGAGTGCTTCATGAGTGTATTCTTCAGTGTATTTTAATTGTCTAGACCGGTTTAATAAAAATGTGGGCACAATCGGAATACGGAAAAGTACAGGACACAGGTATAAACGGGGCTTTTGTGTGGCCCTCGTTATGGTCCAAGAGGATACGACGGCACTTACCTTGCCCAAGTACAGCTCGTTCAAACAGTCATCTATCCATTTCTCCACGTCTAGTCGTCTCTGCAGCTCTTTTCTGTTGTATTTCTCAGTAAGACGGCACTTACCTTGCCCAAGTACAGCTCGTTCAAACAGTCATCTATCCATTTCTCCACGTCTAGTCGTCTCTGCAGCTCTTTTCTGTTGTATTTCACAGTAACTTGAGCTTGTCTCTTCTGAAGGTTGCCTCCGTGTTCCGGAGACGTTCCCAAATCTGACGAGTGGACTTCATCTGTGTGCGTCCTTCCGACCCTGTTGGCAGCCATGTCTGGTCTGACTGGTTCACAAGCTAAATGGAGTCCGACTCACTATGTAAATCCCAGCTCGCTCAGAGCGCCCTCCGTTGTCACGTGTTGCTGACTAAACTCGGAGGGTGACTTCCAGAGATCGACTTCCCACCCAACACATGACAATATGTGATTGTCTGTAAACAATCCAATGAGGTGCAGACGTTTGTATGCGATGGGACAAGACTGTAACAACCAATTGGATATCACGAAATTGGGGTGAAAAGGGGGGTAAAAAGTACCCCAAAAATTATTTGTTAAATGAACGTTGGTATGATGTATTAATTGGGTCGGGGGCCTTCTTTCAGGAAGCAGAGCAACTTGAGCACATGATAAGAGCATGGTGTGAGTTTAGGGTGAGATACATGTCATTATTTTGCATGTTTAAATATATAACTTTTTATATATACTACATGACCAAAAGTATGTTGGATGCCTGCTCATTGAACATCTCATTCCAAAATCATGGGCATTAATATGGAGTTGGTCCCCCCTTTTGCTGCCATCACAGCCCCCACTCTTCTGGGAAGGCTTTCCACTTATGGAACGCAGGCTTTCCACTTATGGAACGCAGGCTTTCCACTTATGGAACGCCGTTTGGGTCTTTGCGTGTCAAAAGATACACGTCAAATAACACTATTTGACACGTCAAATAAGCTTCTTTACGATCAGGACCTGAATATGACTCCACGTCACACAATAATTTAACACGTTCATTAATTTTGTACGTAGTTATTACACATTGATTACACTCTGACTCGTATTTCATATGTCACAACGATTCACCGATACGTATGCTAGTGGAGGAATTTGATGGTCGTGGTGTCCTCAAACCCAAGGGGTGGCACCATCGTTGCCCCAGTAGCAAACTCCAACACCATCGCCACTGTTAGAGGACATTCTCTGTCTGAGGAGTACACAGTAAAACATTTAAAATACATATTTAAATCACAAAATGGAATAATATGCAGTTACTGATAAACTTGAACATTTACTATTTTACCTTGCACCTCAGCCAGCCAGTTGAACCAGTTAATGGTTCAGTTATAAAAAAAAGTATTTTAATACTAAAATCAGTTCTTTAAAATCCATTTTCAAATGTTCCGAGCTAGCCCTTCTGATGTCGTTTGACCCCAAATGGACTACGACAGTGTCAGCTCCCGGCATCTGTGGTAGAACACTCGGAAGCAGCCTTGTTATGTCCTGAACTCTTACTCCTGGGTAGCACAGGGTTTTTGCCTTGGGGACCGAGATGTTTCTCACCATAGAGCTGCCTATAATGACAGCTGGTGATGTTGAATGGGCCGGTCTCTCAGGCAGCCTCACGGTCTGGTGAGGCTGGGAGCTCCGAGGATCTGAACCCGAGGTAGAAGCCACTGGAGAGGGAGACAGAGCCAAGGACGAAGACGCAGGTACCTCCGGATCCGATCTTGATTGGGAAGCCACAAAGGACGAAGGCGCCGGAACCTCTGGATCCAGGGCGGCAAAGCTGTTTCTGGTCTGTGTCAGTTCCGGGCTCAACATCTCCATGGAGACCCCTGTTGCCAGAGGACGACTGCTTTGACTTCCACGGCAGGTGACGTACCTCCATGGCTGGTTGGTTGGGTCGAGATCAGCTCTGTTCTCCAGGGAAGTGGGAGACCCTGTCGGGGTAGGAACCCTGCCTAGCACTGGCCAGTCACACGGCGGTTCAACTTCCACCAGACCAGAGCGGCATCCGGCTACTGGAGTGGAAGAAAAAGGAAAAGTAGGTGGGCGTGGGTTCCCCAGTAGCTTATGTAGGTTTTCTTCTTGCTTGCTAAGAGTAGCTACTTCGCTCCTGTAGTCCTCCGCCTAGCAAGCAGTTGCTACATTGAAAGTCAACATGGTCCACATTGTCCCAGAACAAAGCAAAGTAAACACAGCTCCTGCAACGCTGGAAACATTCAATAGCGGCCTCCATTTGAGTCTAGGCTAGCTGGGCTTTCGCATCTCTTCCCCTATACGGAATCTGGCAGGATCCCAGGACAGATAGCAGCGCTCACAGTAATTTAGCCCAACAGAGCCGCAGGATTCAAAATAAAATAAAAAGTATATTAAAACACTCAGCTTTTAAACCGAGGTCTTTAGTTCAGGTTTCAGCTTTCGACAGGTTTCAGTTTCGGCATTCAACAGCTTTCAACAACAAACATACGTCGCGCTCTGATTCATCACTCCAGAGAGAGCGTTTCCACTGCTCCAGAGTCCAATGGCAGCGAGCTTTACACCACTGTGTGTGGCTGCTTGGCCATGGAAACCATTTCATAAAGCTCCCGAACAGTTCTTGTGCTGATGTTGCCTCCAGAGGCAGTTTGGAACACGATTTTTACGCGCTTCAGCACTGGGTGGTCCCGTTCTGTGAGGTTGTGTGGCCTACCCCTTCGCGACTGAGCTGTTGTTGCTCCTAGATGTTTCCACTTCACAATAACAGCACTTACAGTTGACCAGGGCAGCTCTAGCAAGGCAGAAATTTAACAAACTGACTTGTTGGAAAGGTGGCATCCTATGATGGTGCCACGTTGAAAGTCACTGAGCTCTTCAGTAAGGCAATTATACTGCCAATGTTTTTTCATGGAGATTGCATGGCTGTGTGTTTGATTTTATACACTTGTCAGCAACGGGTGTGACTGAAATAGCCAAATCCACTAATTTGAAGGGGTGTCCACATACTTTTGTATATGGTAGTGTATACAAAAAAAATGATATATTTTTGTTGCCTCAGGGCAACGTTGTGCAGTTAGGTTACTTTACAGGGCAATATCATGCTAAATGGAAGACATGTAAAATGATGGCCATGATCAATGTTTTTGCCAACATATCCACTAACATTCTCAGGCAAATGGACACAGGGACATTCTATGGTTGAAAGTAGCCTAATGTGGCAGTTAGGATCATACCCTCTGATAGTGAGGACAGCAAGGAAGAATGGGGCCACAGATTCAGGTTTGAGAGGCGGTGAAATACTAGTTCATGCCCAATTTGTATTTTCTTATGAAAATAGTGCTCGTTTCTACTATATTGTCTTACGTAAACCCCTATGAAAACAACCATTTTAACTGAATAACATTTAATCCTATATCATATGGCCAACGTACTGTATGTATATAATCGATAGGCTAGAAAAGCTGATGATTTTATAGTCTTTATTCAACACATTACAAACACAACATTTTTATGAGAGCAAATGCCAGACTAAACACAAACTTTGGCATGAACATAAAATTACACTGGCTGTTCTTCAGAAACAGCAATACTTATGTCATGATCTATGTATCAAAGTTACATGTTCATTGATTTCAGGTCATAAATCAATTTTGTGTTTCTTCCTGGAGTATTCATGGGCTATTTAGAATACACAGAAACACACAAAGATGCAGAACATCCATTACAGGTTGTTCATTTAGGATCACATAAATATATCTCTGGATTTGTGGCAAAAAAGGTGAAGATTTGACAAACATTTTACACATAATAAATAAATAACAAATAAAATGATGGTATACCGACTGATGTATGTACTACTGTATGTTAGAAGAAATCCCAGTACATTTTTCAATGAAAAAAATATATGTTTTATCTTTTGGAATTGCTAAAATTTGAGTTCTGGTGAAATGTGCAAACAAACAAAAACACAGTGAAGTCAATCCAGAAAATATATCCTCTCCTTGAAGGTCATTGATAAGTCTTTATTGTGCGCTGGTCTTCCAAAAACATACAGGTCAGAGAATTAGGTCTTCCTGTATTTGGTTTAAATGGTTCTTCGAGTCATTTGGTGAATATGACTTTGTTGAAGCAAGGGCAATGATAGATCAGTGTCAGTGTCAGTGTCCAACGCAAGTGGTCATGTGGTATTGGTAGTCGTCTCTTTGGGTTATTTGACGTTGAAGACCTTTCTCTGAGGAGATTTCCTAAAGTTCCTGAACTTCATGAGGTCACTTACTGTTGTTCTTCATGATGAGAGGTTGTTTTCCAACATGGTTTTTTCTTTGTTTGTTTAAATTTGCAACATAAAAATGATGACAGGAATCCAACCATTCATAGCATTTGTCCTTTTCTTCATTCACTTATCATTTCATAAAAAGAGAAAAAAGAAGTGTTAACGATCCCCTGTTCTTCCTCCCCATTTCTGTCCCGCCCTCCCTTCTCAGGTGCGTGGCTGTCCTGTATCCTCTTTCTGTCCTTGAGTCCAGACCAGTGGCTCATCTTAGCCCAGCCCCACTCTCCCCCCTCCAGAGGTAGTCCTGTCCAGGGGAGAGAGAATGGTGCTCCCCCCCAAGTCCCCGGCCTGTCCTGTCATCTGGGGGCCTCAACGATACAAGCGATGCCAAGCTGAGGCGCGGGTCGCTATTGCTGATCTTGAACAGGCCACTGGGCCCCAGGAAAGCCTCTCTCTCGCTGGGGAAATGGTTGATCACCGTCTCCAGGTCGTTAAACACCGCTGTGTCGCTCAGTTGCTTCCTACTACACAGCCGGTGCCGCCGCAGCACCACGATGCCCGCCGCTAGGCCAAGGGCAAGTAACGCCAGGATGCAAGAGGCGGTGAGGGTGGCGGAGGAAGGCTTATTTGTCAGTCGGGATGCAGGCTGGAAGCTGAGCTGCAGCGTGAACTCACAGCTAGGTCCCATGAAACCTGTCGGACACTGACACACAGGACCCGTGAAGTGGGTGAAGCAGGTGCCGCCATTCTGGCAGGGCTGGGCGCTGGCACCGCGGCCACAGGCGTCCGAACGCACACTGCAGTTCTTGCCGGCGTAGCCCAATGTGCACGAGCATGTGTAGTCGTCCACGCTGTCCTGGCAGGTGCCAGCATTCTGGCAGGGTACTGAGGCACAGTCGTCGATGTTGATCTGGCAGTTGGCACCGGTAAACCCGGAGCGGCAGCGGCATAGCACGCTCTGACCCAGGTCTAGACACTCACCACCTATAAGACAACATATGACATGGCTCCACTTAGTACAGTGCAGCCTACCACATTCTGAAGTAGTACAAGATGGGGTACATGGGATATCGCGCTGTTGCCACTTCTTAAGTCTTCATGACTTCTGTCTTTATCAAAATAACATGATTCTGTCAACAGATTGGGATGCGATGACTAACGAGGAACTTTTGTTCCCATGTCACTAATAATTTGGACAAATCACAATTTCGCAGGTGCTCGCATCTTTCAAATTTCAGAAGGGGAGAGAACATTTGGCCTATAGACTTTCCCCGAACATGTAGAGAGCGAGTGGAGCTTACGCTCCTCGCTCTAGTAACACATCTCCCCCCAGAACTTAATCAACCATCTGATGCAATTACACAAGATTTTAGTTCTGTGTTTCCGAGAATAACATTTTATTGACTTTCTCTAGGAAGATGTGCTTAGGTTGTGTGCATTGATATACTTTGAAAACATGTATTCATTCATTGTTCAACCAGCCAAGTCCAGTACTTCATTAGCAAGTACTACCAGCAGGTGCATACTTGAACCAATAGAGGTCATCAGAACCAAGACAAGCTCCTCTCCATCCACTTTCACCTGCTTCCACATTTTTTTGGAGCAGGTGAACTGTTTTAAGTTCCTGAGCCTAATCATCTCGTCCGATCTGACATAGTCAGCCAACACAAATGCCTCTCTTTCCTGAGGCGCCTGAGGAAGTTTGGCATGAGCACACGCACTCTAGTTAACTTCTACAGAGTCACGGTAGAGAGCATCCTGGCTGGATCCATCACCGTGTGGTATGGTAAAACCAACACACAAGACCACAAAAGGCTTCAGAGGGTAGTGTTCAATGCAGAGACTCATTGGCACTACCCTCCCCTCCATCGAGGCCATCTATGCTGACAGATTCCGCACTAGAGCCCAAAAGACAGTATGGTACCCCAGCCACCCAGCCAAGTGCACTGTTCTCCCAGCTACCATCTATTCTAGGCGGAGATATGAGCATCAAGACCTCCACTACCAGGTTCAAGAATAGATTTTATCCCGGTGCAATCCGCCTGTTAAAACAAGGAACCTGCCTGCTGTTTTTATCCTACTTTTGGCACTTGAGCACATATGACTGGACTGTTTATGATCTTACCACGTTTAAAAAATGTGTGACGTTTTGTTTTATGTAAACAAAGTCAGATCCGCTGCGTTGATAGGCAGGTCTGTCTCACCGTCTGTGTTCTGCTGTAGAATTGAATAGAGCGCAATCACCGCTGCTTTGTATCCTTTGTTAGTGGTCAAGAGAGCATTGTCGAAATCAAAACCCAACCCTCAAGTGAGTCATGACGAACTCACTTACAAAACTCTGTTTTAGACAAGACTGACTTTATGAACAAAATTATACTATTTACACTTTGTAGTCAATTTAGACACTGGAATAAATGTTTCTGAATAACATCGATGCCACAGGCTTTTTTTCAGATAAGTTGTTTATTGCCTTCAGTTGCACTTTAATACTTGCAAATGTAAAAAAATACTTGAACTTGATACACTACAGACTCACCATTCAGACATGGGCTGTTGCTGCAGCGGTCCAGTTTCTTCTCGCAGTTGGAGCCGGTGTATGTGGGAGGGCAACGGCAGGTATAGCCCCCCGTTAGCGTCTCAATGCAGGTACCCCCGTTGAAGCAAGGCCCGTCGGCACACGTCATGGCAATGATCTCACAGTTCTTCCCATAGAAGCCCTGGGGGCAGGTGCACGAGTAGTCGTTCTCCAGGTCCTAAAGAGAGAGAGTATTGTCATTAGAGTATTTTCGAGTACTGTCGAGAGTATTGTTGTTAGAGAGACACCTAGACTGGGCGTTTGGCTTTTTACAATCCATAGATGATCCATGATTACTGATCATGTTTCTGACATTGTCTTATTTTAACATATTTATTACTAGAATGTGTTTGTTACACTGTGTTTGTGTCAAGGATACATTTCCATTTTACCCTCAAATGGACAATTAAGTTAAGTAAAAAAATTAAACATGGCATTCCAAGTTAATTAAAATAAAAGTTTGTTTAACACACAATTAAACATTCAATTGAACAACCCCTATTTCCTGCAAGCAGAAATATTACTCACATTGCAGCTGCCTCCGTTCTTGCAGGGGTTGCTGTCACACTCATTGGTCTCCAGCTCACAGTTGGTGCCGCTGTAGCCCGAGCGGCAGGTACAGGTGTAGCTGCCCTGGCCTGTGTTGGTGCAGGTGGCATCGTTGGCACATGGCCGGTGGTTGGTGCAGTAGTTGAGGTCCTGGTCACAGAAGAGGCCGCCCCAACCCTCCTTGCAGTCACACTGCCATGGCTGGCCGCAGGTGCCATGGAGGCAGCCTGGGTAACGCACACACTCATTGCATGAGGGCCCCTGCCAGCCCATCCTGCACTTGCAGTCCCCAGGGGCCTCGCAGTAGCCGTGCCTCTCGCTGCAGTCCACCGAGCAGATGGCTGGAGGGAGGAGGGGAGAGATGGGAGGGTGATTACAATGAATGGGCAGATTGGGCACCCCCCCTGCGCTTTACATCACAGAACATACACACACACAACCCTGTCTGCCCCCCCCCCCCCCCCCCAGCCCCGTCTCAGACTTCAACTGTTTAAGTATTAAACCAAGCAGCTGGTGAGCACACAACCGCAGGAACAGAAGCCAGTTCTTTATTTTCTCCCTCTGACTCACGCACACCCGCAACACACAGACACACAGCATCTCCAACATGTGTCCCTGGCAGTCACGGTTCTTTCTCCCTTTGTTAAAGGGGAACAAAAGGCAGATTGAACTCCACAAGCAGTCAGCAGTTAAAACAATAACAAAGCCACTCCCTGCCACTGTTTCACCAAAATGGAGCACTCTCAAATCCATAGACAGAGCTATAAATGCAAGGACTGACCATCCATGGTATTAAAATTATAGGTTACATTTTTTTAGGCTATACAGTGTTTGTTTACATTTACTTTGTTTGCAAACATTGGAGTAAAACAAAGGTGATATTTTGGTTTCTGATGGGACACAATAGTTGATCTAAGCTCATGGGGCATTTATAAGTTATATTCTTCAAGAATCAATGGGTACAAAATGGATGTAGTTACTGCAGATTGCCCCTTTAAGACTCCTGCAATTATGCCTGTCTAAAATAATAGAATGGCTGGTTAAAGGATTAAAGTGAAATTCTTTAGGGAGACGTAATCTTAATTTAGAAATAACTTGACACAAACATTTTCATAAAACAAGGGTGAATTAATGTGTTGCATATGCTTCATTGTTGGTGTGATTGTGTAGGCCTGTATGTAATAATTATTGTGATTAGGCCTGTATGTAATCATTATTGTGATTAGGTCTGTATGTAATCATTATTGTGATTAGGTCTGTATGTAATAATTATTGTCACCAATCATTCAGGTCTAAATGCTGCCTAAATGCTGTCCTTGTGATACCTTTAAAAAGTATTAATTGTGTTTTCACCAAGGAGAATGCCAATTATAACATCAACCTCATTGATCAATTAATAATTGCGTGCACTGTGCAGTCTATCCACAATAGGCCTATACAGTGCAGTCCGTCCAAACTGGTTGACAACATCTGAGTCTGGACAGTAACGTAGCCTAAAGTCATTGACGTTAACTCGATTGTACTTACGATCAGAACAGTAGTTGCCCTTCCAGCCCTCCAGACAGTGTTTGTTCCCCTCCTCGTCACAGGTGTAGTGGCCCAAAGTGTCGTCGCGGGGTCTGCAGTACTCCGCGCAGCTATCGCCAAAGTAGTACTCGTCACAGAATACGTGGTAGGAGTAGCGCAGCTCGCTCTGCTCTCCGAAGTGGACGTCTTGAGACCAGTCCTCGCCGATGGCCAGTCTTCTTCTGGTTGCCAAGCGGCTGACAAGGTTGTTTTGGTTGTCTGAAATATACAATAACATGTGTATTTTAGTAGCCCATTGACATACTGAATGTTTGAACTTAGGTAGGCTGTTAAGAAAGGCTATACTATGTCTACTGCAACAACACCTTACCTGTGTATTCTGTAGGGGTTTCTGCGTTCCATGCTTCAAGTATCAGCGAAAATGTTCCCTGGAATAGAGGTAAATCCTGGGTTAAAGTTTACGCAATAATGATATACAGTAACATAATTTATATTTCCATGTGTAACATTTATGTATAAACGGTTATTTACCGGCCACTTGAAATGGAACGGTATTCTAATTGGAGCGCTGCTGGAAATCGAGGTCTGATCTGCGCGGATGACGTTGGTGTGTCCGGTTCCAAACGTGCATGGTGGCTCCGCATGGATAACGTCCTCCGAGTGTTTTAGACAAATTCGGAAAAATATGTGGCAGTCTCTATGCCTTCTGCATATGCGGTGGGCAGTGTTGAACGAATGGACTTTCAGCTCGAACACACCAGAGGACGATACCTACCAAGAGAAGAACGAAATCATATTTAAGCTGTGTGTAAAGCAAGGCAATATTGAATGGTTCCTTATTGTTACGTTTCGTACTTACCACTTGCATTACAACCAAAGCCAAGACACATCTAAAAGGTAGTGAGGCCATTTATGGCAGTTGTTTGGTTGGTAGCTATACAACAATCCGCAGGTGTATGCATTCGTTGTGTCCAATAGAAGTGACACGCGCTTATTCCCAAAAAATCAAATAGCTAAAGCTGTAGAAACATATCCTTGCAGTCACACCATAAAATAAGTGTGAAAAGGCATTAAAAAGTCCTCACTCGTTCCTTTTCCCTGGTCTTCACTTGTTTTGTTTCTGGTGCTTAATGAGATTGATTGGGTTTTATACCCCCGATGCGCCCCCTTCACGCGTTAGGAGGCGGGACAGGGAAAACCCAAGGGACAACCAGTAGATGTGGGATGCGTGTGGATTTGGTGCTAATTAAATGTCAGCGAAATTTTTTAAATTGTATGAAACCTGCATCTAAAACGGCATGTTTAAACCTACATATTTAATTATTCAACTCCTATCAGACATAAAAAATAAATACAAAATTGGAAACATGTAAAGAGAAAGTTGTTAATTTAAGAACTTTAGCCTACCGGTATTAAATTGTTTATTAATTGATAGACAGTATCACCTGACGGACTAGGCTACATTTGTGGTTATAGGTGGTTATAACCTATTATTTGATACAGCCTATATACTTAGGCTTATAATTTATATTCCAAATTATTTTTTTTCACAAAACGTTGGCATAATAATTAATTGCCCTTATTGTTTTTTTGGGAGGCTAAATATCGATCTGAAGGCAGTAGGGAAGAATTGCATGGTCTGTCCTTTCTTCAGTCCAAAAATAATTGCTCAGACGCGTGCTAGCCGACAAAAGCAGACAGGTTACGGATAAGACCTTTCATTGTGCGCCTCGGGGATATTCGGGGGTCTATTGTTAAGTGGTTGAATTGGAGTTTTGGATATCATGGCAGTTGCCTTTGTGTGAACTCCATTCGAACAGCTGTATGGTAATCAATGGCACATGGTCTACGGTGCGGTGTCCCCACACACTATTGTTTCCTCGAACCATCCTTCCCAACTGCGCGCTACTTTCTTAATGCATATTGATTTAGGGGGCACCAACAGTGGTATTTCCAGCATCTGTCGTGCATGGGCCTTTTGCCAGTATAGCCTATAGGCCTACATCATTATTTCATAAACTGTATTAGGGGGGTGAATGAATCAAATGCATACCACAGGCTATCAATAATGATCATCTGCCCAATAGCGTCTATTAACATTGGACATTTGCAAAGTATTGAGTGGCAGTAGCCTGCCACTGGGCAAAAACAGTAAACCTAAAACCTAAATCCAATGACAGGGTGACATTTTTGGTTGATTTCACGTTGTTTGACAACTCAACCAAATAAAAAAAAACTGTGCCCAGTGGGCTAGTTAAGCTATACGATACTTTAGACCATGCACTTCAATAACCTTAATATTCAAACAGTTACTATGGGATGTTGTACTATATAGTCCATGTAACTGTTAGCCTACTATATAATCTCCTACCAATAATATGGGTAGCCGAGTGCGTTTTATACAGAGAATAGATTCATTATTTGTTCTTATAAATTGCGCAGAGATGTTGAAGTAACCAGTTTATTGAGAACAAACCCTTCTTTCAAGCAGTCATAAAAATTGCTTCACTCCAAAGTGTGTGATTTAGAGGGGGAAGGGCCACTGCTGTTCGCTCGTACATTCATATTCTAACGAGCGAGAGGCGCGTGGCATCAATGAACCACACATTAGCCCTGGCACACTTCTATGCTACAACACTAATTCACGTCAATCCGTGAAGTTGGGCATAGATCAGTCAACAGATGTAGCATAATGAAAGGAGTTCTCACCGCATAGAAATATAAAGAAATGTTCAACAGAAATAAATATGAAAAGCTTAAAAAGGCCCTTTGTCGCTCAGTTGGTAGAGCATGGCATTTGCAACGCCAGGATAGTGGGTTCGATTCCCGGGCCGTAAAATGTATGCACGCATGACTAAGTCGCTTTGAATAAAAGCGTCTGCTAAATGGTATACACTGAGTGTACAAAACTTTAGGAAGACACATTTCAGTTGAAGGCGTTCAGTTGTACAACTTACTAGGTATCCTCCTTTCAAATCAATCAAATAAAATGTTATTGATCACATACACATGGTTAGCAGATAATATTGCGAGTGTAGCGAAATGCTTATGCTTCTAGATCTGACAGTGCAGCAGTATCTAACAGGTAATATCTAACAATTCCACAACAAAACCTAATATCTAACAAATTCCACAACAAAACTTAATAGCCACAATCTAGTAAAGGAATGCAGCAAAGCACCCCCACAATATGATTCTGCCACCCCCGTGCTTCACGGTTGGGATGGTGTTCTTCGGCGTGTTCTTCGGCTTGCAAGCCTCCCCCTTTTTCCTCCAAACATAACGATGGTCATTATGGCCAAACAGTTCTATTTTTGTTTCATCAGACCAGAGGACATTTCTCCAAAAAGTACGATCTTTGTCCCCATGTGCAGTTGCAAACCGTAGTCTGGCTTTTTTATGGCGGTTTTGGAGCAGTGGCTTCTTCATTGCTGTGCAGCCTATCAGGTTATGTCGATATAGGACTTGTTTTACTGTGGATATACAGTGGGGCAAAAAAAGTATTTAGGCAGCCACCAATTGTGCAAGTTCTCCCACTTAAAAAGATGAGAGAGGCCTGTAATTTTCATCATAGGTACACTTCAACTATGACAGACAAAATGAGAAAAAAAATCCAGAAAATCATATTGTAGGATTTTTAATGAATTTATTTGCAAATTATGGTGGAAAATAAGTATTTGGTCAATAACAAAAGTTTATCTCAATACTTTGTTATATACCCTTTGTTGGCAATAACAGAGGTCAAACGTTTTCAGTAAGTCTTCACAAGGTTTTCACACACTGTCACACACTGTTTCACACACTTTTTTCTGAGGTCTTGGCTGATTTCTTTTGACTTTCCCATGATGTCAAGCAAAGAGGCACTGAGTTTGAAGGTAGGCCTTGAAATACATCCACAGGTGCACCTCCAATTGACTCAAATGATGTCAATTAGCCTATCAGAAGCTTCTCAAGCCATGACATCATTTTCTGGAATTTTCCAAGCTGTTTAAAGTCAATTTAGTGTATGTAAACTTCTGACCCACTGGAATTGTGATACAGTGAATTATAAGTGAAATAATCTGTCTGTAAACAATTGTTGGAAAAATTACTTGTGTCATGCACAAAGTAGATGTCCTAACCGACTTGCCAAAACTATAGTTTGTGAACAAGAAATTTGTGGAGTGGTTGAAAAACTAGTTTTAATGACTCCAACCTAAGTGTATGTAAAACTTCCAACTTCAACTGTACATACCCCAACCAGAAGCCATGGATTACGGGCAACATCCGCTAAAGGGTAGAGCTGCCACTTTCAAGAAGTGGGACTCTAACCCGGAAGCTTATAAGAAACCCGCTATGCCCTCCAACGAACCATCAAACAGTCAAAGCATCAATACAGGACTAAGATCGAATCGTACTACAACAGCACCAACGCTCGTTGGATGTGGCAGGGCTTGCAAACTATTACAGACTGCTAAGGGAAGCACAGCCAAGAGCTGCCCAGTGACACAAGCCTACCAGACGACCTAAATTACTTCTATGCTCGCTTTGAGGCAAGTAACACTGAAATATGCATGAGAGCATCAGCTGTTCCGGACAACTGTGTGATCACTCTCTCTGCAGCCAATGTTTTTTTATTTTACCGTTATTTAACTAGGCAAGTCGGTTAAGAACAAATTCTTATTTTCAATGATGGCCTAGGAACTGCCTTGTTCAGGGGCAGAATGACAGAGTTTTACCTTGTCAGCTTTAAACAGGTCAACATTCACAAGGCCGCAGGGCCAGACGGATTACCAGGACGTATACTCCGAGCATGCGCTGATCAACTGGCAAGTGTCTTCACTAACATTTTCAACCTTTCCCTATCGGAGTGTAATACCAACATGTTTCAAGCAGACCACCATAGTCCCTGTGCCCAAGAACACTAAGGTAACCTGCCTAAATGACTATCGACCCATAACACTCACGTCTGTAGCCATGAAGTGCTTTGAAAGGCTGCTCATGGCTCACATCAACACCATTATCCCAGAAACCCTAGACCCACTCCAATTTGCATACCGCCCCAACAGATCCACAGATGATGCAATCTCTATTGCACTCCATACTGCCCTTTCCCACCTGGACAAAAGGAACACTTATGTGAGAATGCTATTCATTGACTACAGCTCAAGCTCAACACCATAGTGCCCTCAAAGCTCATCACTAAGCTAAGGACCATGGGACTAAACACCTCCCTCTGCAACTGGATCCTGGACTTCCTGACGGGCCACCCCCCAGGTGGTAAGGGTAGGTAACAACACATCCTCCATGCTGATCCTCGCCCTTCAGGGCTGCATGCTCAAACCTCTCCTGTACTCCCTGTTCACTCCTGACTGCATGGCCAGGCACGACTCCAACACCATCATTAAGTTTGCCAATGACACAACAGTGGTAGGCCTGATCCCCGACAATGACGAGACAGCCTATAGGAAGCAGGTCACAGACCTGACCGTGTGGTGCAAGAAAAAAAACCTCTCCCTCAAATGATGAAGACAAAGGAGATAATTGTGGACTACAGGAAAAGGAGTACCGAGCACACCCCCATTCTTGGCATCCACATAACCAACAAACTAGTGTAGCAGTGTGATGTTGTTCCCCTAGATTATGCACCAAGTTGCACACAAGGACCAATTCAAATAGGCCAGGTCAAGAGGGGATGTTAATAATTTGATAATAAAAATAATAATAATTCAGTGTATTTTTTTATTTAATTACAGCTGCATAGCTAATGTTTTTATTTGGTGTACAAACACTTTTTCATATCAATATTGTACATACATGTGATTGTAAAAGTTTTGTATATTTTGGTTTGGCCCATCGCGGGTTATCTGTATTTCCGTACCCCCTTATTGTTTTCTTTTGCCTGACCTTCGGCTAGCAAGGTATGTTGTCCTTGGCTCCGAAATTGTTTAATATAAAACCGTCATAATGTTACACAATGTACTGTTATGCAACCATAAGTTGGTTACAATGTGGATAATATAAAGATTTATGTTAACAAGTTTCACAAAGCTCGCTAACTAGGGTATCTATTGTAACTTGTCAGTACTTGGGACAGTGTTTGAGTGAGTGTCCATGTGCTTGCGCAGGTGCCTGAGAGCTAGGACTGCACCAAGGGTTAACATAATGTGTGTTGTCTCTTCGTGTGCAGGTATGTTTTTTATTTTGTCCAAATTATGTTCTGTGTCATTTTACTTGTATTGAATGGTGTGCTGTTGTGCATTGAATGTGTGCACGCAGCACCTGTTATTTCCTTTTGGTTCTCTTTTGCCTGACCTTCGGCTAGAAAGGTGCCTGAGAGATGTGACTGCGCCAAGGGTTAACATAATGTGTGTTGTCTCTTCGTGTGCAGGGCAAATAAAAAGATTTCAACTAGCAGACCGTCAGTTGTGGCAGCGTCCTAATTAAAAGTACACAACGCAGAATGAACCACGCTATACTAGCATGGTCCAAGCACACTAAGACAGTCGTGAAGAGGGTACGACAAAACCTATTCCCCCTCAGGAGACTGAAAATATTTGGCATGGATCCTCAGATCCTCAAAAGGTTGTACAACTGCACCATCGAGAGCATCCTGACGGGTTGCATCACTGCCTGGTATGGCAACTACTCGCCCTCCGACCGCAAGTTGCGTACGGCCCAGTACATCACTGGGGCCAAGCTTCCTGCCATCCAGGATCTCTATACCAGGTGGTGTCAGAGGAAGGCCCTAAATTGTCAAAAAGACTCCAGCCACCCTATTACATAGTCCTATTCTCTTCACATACAGTAATGATGGTTCTATTTTACTCTTTCTCATACCATGTTTTATAGCTACCTTTTCATCATATACAGTAGTAGTAGGTCAAAGCATCTTATCTCAATATCGCACTCTGTTCCTCAGTAAGTTAGCATACCTGTTGTCTTTGTATGCGGACCAATGCTGTGCATATCTATAGGTATATCTGAGAGGTCTTTGTGTCAAGGAGCAGATGGACTGTGTGCCTGGTCTCGCTCCCTCTCTGGTGCCGTTTCATTTGTATCCCCTCGAGGGATGTGACACAAGCCTGCCATGGGGCATGGGAACCTGGGAAGAGGATTCACAGAGTTACCCCTGCCCTCCCATCAAAAGGACAAGCATCTGCCTGGTTCACAATACAGCTGCCCAGAGACCCTTTCCCTAAAGGGAGAGTTGGGGGAGAATCAGGCCAAGTTCCCCAGACCCTCAGGGGAAAAGCCAGGCTGTTCTGGCCACTACTCCTACCTCCCTACCCCAGACTGCAGTCTGACTGTGGGACGGGACAGAAGGAGGGTTGGGGGTTGTGCTGGAGCATGTGGCTGGGTGTGGTAGGTTGTGTTCATTGATATGCTGCTCATGTGCAAGCATGTGGGATAAGTGTATGTAGGGTAAGTATGTGTGTGTCTATGTGATGTTATAGCTATTTTTCATGTGTGTGTAATACAAGGTCCCTTGCGGGCCACAAACTCTTATTGCTTGGCCCAAAGACGAACACCCCAACCACAAACCAAATAAGAATATCTCTATTGTCAGATATTGTAAGGTGTGTATCAACAAGGGTAATTTGTGTGTTTGAGGCAGGGATGTGCAAGTCTCTCGTCTTTTCATTTTGCATCTGCCATGTCCAAGAAAACAATGGCTAAATACATTGATATCCCTCCCCGTCTTTAAATATTTTTATCCTAAACTATCCGTTTCCAAAAAGTCTAAACTTCCACAAACAAATCACTTCCTGGATATAATTGTTATCATAAACAAATGAGGTGAAATACATAACATTAAATGGTTTATCAGCTTGAGGAAGAGACGTAAATTTTACAATGTGACTCACAATTCTCTTTGCCTCATGTGGTAGCATGATGATAATTCAATACAGGATAAGCCTATAGCAAGATCTGCCTGTCTTCACTCCTACCTCTCCTCCTGTCCCTCGCTCCCCATATCCCTCACTCTCTCCTCCTGTCCCTCGCTCTCCCCATATCCCTCCCTCTCTCCTCCTGTCCCTCGCTCCCCATATCCCTCCCTCGCTCCCTATATCCCTGCCTCTATCCTCCTGTCCATCACTCTTCCCATATCCCTCCCTCTCTCCTCCTGTCCCTCGCTCCCCATATCCCTCCCTCTCTCCTCCTGTCCCTCGCTCCCCATATCCCTCCCTCGCCCCTCCTGTCCCTCGCTCCCCATATCCCTGCATCTATCCTCCTGTCCCTCGCTCCCCATATCCCTGCCGCTATCCTCCTGTCTCTCGCTCCCCATATCCCTGCCTCTATCCTCCTGTCCCTCGCTACGCATATCCCTCCCTCTATCCACCTGTCCCTCGCTCCCTATATCCCTGACTCTATCCTCCTGTCCCTCCCTCCCTCCTCCTGTCCTTCGCTCCCCATATCCCTCCCTCCTCCTGTCCCTCGCTCCCCATATCCCTCCCTCGCTCCCCATATCCCTGCCTCTATCCTCCTGTCCCTCGCTCCCCATATCCCTGCCTCTATCCTCCTTTCTCTCGCTCCCTATATCCCTGCCTCTATCCTCCTGTCCCTCGCTCCCATATCCCTCCCTCTCCTCCTGTCCCTCACTCCCCATATCCCTCCTTCGCTCCTCATATCCCTCGCTTTCCCCATATCCATTCCTCTATCCTCCTGTCCCTCGCTCCCCATATCCCTGCCTCTATCCTCCTGTCTCTCGCTCCCTATATCCCTGCCTCTATCCTCTTGTCCCTCGCTCCCATATCCCTCCCTCTCCTCCTGTCCCTCACTCCTCAAATCTCTCCCTCTCGCCTCATATCCTTCCCTCTCCTGTCCCTCGCTCCTCATATCCCTGCCTCTATCCTCCTGTCCCTCACTCCCCATATCCCTCCTTCGCTCCTCATATCCCTCTCTTTCCCCATATCCCTCCCTCTCTCCTCCTGTCCCTCGCTCCCCATATCTCTCCCTCGCTCCTCCTGTCCCTCGCTCTCCCCATATCCCTCCCTCTCTCCATATCCCTCCCCTCACTCCCCATATCCCTCCCTCGCTCTTCCTGCCCCTCGCTCCCCATATCCCTGCCTCTATCCTCCTGTCCCTCACTCCCCATATCCCTCCCTCTCTCCTCCTGTCCCTCCCTCTCTCCTCCTGTCCCTCGCTCCTCATATCCCTCCCTCTCCTCCTGTTCCTCACTCCTCATATCCCTCCCTCTCTCCTCATATCCTTCCCTCTCCTCCTGTCCCTCGCTCCTCATATCCCTCTCTCTCTCCTCATATCCTTCCCTCTCCTCCTGTCCCTCGCTCCTCATATCCTTCCCTCCCCATATCCCTCGCTCTCCTCCTGGAGCTACTCTGGCAGATGGGAGATGAAAGGCAGGGCAGGAGGGACGAGGGAACAGGAACAGGTGGGGGTGAAATGAGAAGAGAGAAAAGGGCAGAGGTCAACAGGGGCTAAAAGAAACGGGGGAGGGTACTTGCGGAGGAGGAGAGATCGATCAATTTTACTTTTCTTTTGGCCTCTCTAAATCCACAACTCTTTTCACCAGATGTCAGTTAAGTCTATAGCCCAGTGGCGACCTTCTTTTGAGAGGTCAACTGGAAATCTACGAGCACACACACAACGTTGTCTTGGAATGGTAAAGTTATTGTAACATATCTTAGGTTCAGGTTGCAATGGCCCTCACCAATGTTTTTTGATTCTTCCTGTGACTATAAAGGTTGTACATTTGTTATGCCAGTGCAGACATTACCTCCTGCTGCATGTTTGACTTGGCTGAATAGGGACATCATTTAATCCCTTCATTTGAATGAGGTTCGGCCCCATAATGCTATCAGCAAGACCAGAGTAGTGATCTTTTTCAGGGAAATTGGAAGGAATTTAACATTTAGTATAATTTCTTGGCAGGAAGGAAGCATCCATTTGGAACCCATAAAATGTTCAAAGTAAATAAGTATTGAACATATTTTCTCAATCCAGTTTAGGAGAACAAGTCATGAATCTCCGTTTCACTACTCTGATCGGATGTCTAAACAAATAGCCAGGAGGAGAGATGTAAAAAGGCTAGAATACCGATGCCAAGGTTGACAAGCTGTATTTCATCAGTGTATTGCTTTATAAACATGCCATCCAGGGACAGACATGTTTACCACTCTGGCTTGAGTTATCTTACTAAAATTAAAGGAGAAGGGATCCAACAACAGTGATGAATACAGCTGCACATTCAGAGGCCCCTGTCAGCCCCCCAGCAGACTCCCCCTCCCCTCAGCTATTAGAAATAGAAACCCCCACCACCACATCCTCCAGACCGGACCATCCATACTATACTACTCCTCCCTACCCCCCATAAGCCAGCCCCAGCAGCTGTTTACTAGCCCACTGAGACAGACAAGAGCTGTAGAACAAGGCAATGCTGTGTTAACTGCCGCTGTGTGTGTGTGTGGGGGGGGCTCCTATTTCTAATAGTTAAAACTAATTGACTGACTTGAAGTTGATAACTTAAAGAACAAATTACAAAAATGATTTCCAGGAATTTAGCATGAGGCCTGGTTGTTCGACACAAAGGCAAGCTGTGAGCTAGAGTTGGATATAACAGTGAACCTGTTTATGTAGGTTGCATTTTTTTGGGGGGGGGGGGGGGGGGGGGCAGGCAATGTGTGTTAAAATGCTCGTGTACAGGCTGCAACATTCAGCACCATTTTCTAATTGTTTATATAGTTTCTTAATCTTTTGATGGGGTGATTGCTGAAATGAAAACCTACACTCTTGCAGAAGAGCCTACACTGCAGCTCAGGCCGCTAATTTACGTAGTATCTTTGCTGCCCTCTAGTGTGCAGACGGTGTTATGTCATCTTCACCCCTGCCTTGACAGCAGTATGGCAGTGGGCCACAAAATCACATGCTCCCTCTAAACAAACAATGTATCTACTGCTTAAATACAAATCTTAAGACACATTCACAACGTAGAATAAGAGGTTAACTGTCTGGGTGATTAAAATATTGACTGGCCTACATCAGTCGGCCCACTCAAGATAAAGCTTCAAACTAACTAGTGCCTGCAACCTGGTTCAGGTTATCAATCAACCTACCAGGATAGTTACAAACAGTAGAGGAATGGAATCATCAACATGTATTTATCATATATTTCTAATGCTGCAGAGATTTGTTTGAAAGCAGTATCCAAATCCATCAGATGTAGTGATCACAATATAGTAGCCATATCTAGGAAAACCAAAGTTCCAAAGGCTGGGCCTAATATAGTTTATAAGAGGTCATACAATAAGTTTTGTAGTGATTTCTATGTTGTTTATGTAAAGAATATTTGTTGGTCCGTGGTGTGTAAAGAGGAGCAAACAGACACTGCACTTGACCCATTTATCAAATTGCTTATTCCAGTTACTAATAAGCATGTACCCATTAAGAAAATGACTTTAAAAACTTAAATCCCCATGGATTTATGAGGAATTAAAAAAAAAAGTATGGTTGAGAGGGATGAGGCAAAAGGAATGGCAAATAAGTCTTGCTGCACAACCGATTGGCAAACGTACTACAAATTGAGAAATCATGTGACTAAACTGAATAAAAAGAAGAAAATACACTATGAAACAAAGGTAAATTACAAAGAATGATAGTAAAAAGCTTGAGCACCTTAAATGAAATTTTGGGAAAAAAGGCAAACTCATTGAATCAGATGGCTCATTCATCACAAAACCCACTGATATTGCAAACTACTTTCATGATTTTTTCATTGGCAAGATTAGCAAACTGAGCCATGCCATGCCAGCAACAAATGCTGACACTACACATCCATGTATATCTGACCGAATTATGAAAGACAAGCATTGTAATTTTGCATTCCGTAAACTGAGTGTGGAAGAGGTGAGAAAATTATTAGTGTCTATCAACAATGACAAGCAACCGAGGTCTAACAACTTGGATGGAAAATTACTGAGGATAATTGCGGATGATATTGCCACTCCTATTTGCCATATTTTAAATTTAAGCCTACTAGAATGTGTGAGCCCTCAGGCTTGGAGGGAAGCAAAAGTAATTCCGCTACCCGAGAATAGTAAAGCCTACTTTACTGGCTCATATAGCCGACCAATCAGCCTGTTACCAACTCTTAGTACACTTCTGGGAAAAAATGGTGTTTGACCAGATACAATGCTATTTCAAGAAAATAAATTGACAACAGAATTTCAGCATGCTTATAGGGAAGGACACTCAACAAGCACAGCACTTACACAAATGACTGACATTTGGCTTAGAGAAGTTGATGATAAAAAGATTGTGGGGGCTGTTTTGCTCGAATTTAGTGCAGCTTTTGACATTATCGATCATAGTCTGCTGCTGGAAAAACTTGTGTGTTATGGCTTTAAACTCCTGCTATATTGTGAATAAAGAGTTACCGGTCTAACAGAACACAGAGGGTGTTCTTTAATGGAAGCCTTTCCAACATAATCCAGGTAGAATCAGGAATTTCCCAGGGCAGCTGTCTAGGCCCATTAATTTTTCAATCTTTACTAATGACATGCCACACTGGTTGAGTAAAGCCAGAGATTCTTTATATGTGTATGACTCAACTCTATACATGTCAGCTACTACAGCGACTGAAATGACTGCAACACCTAACAAAGAGTTGCACTTAGTTTCAGAGTGGGTGGCAAGGAATAAGTTAGTACTAAATATTTATACAACTAAAAGCATTGTATTTTGGACAAATCATTGACTAAACCCTAAACCTCAACTAAATCCTGTAATAAATAATGTGGAAATTGAGCAAGTTGAGATGACTAAACTGCTTGGAGTAACCCTGGATTTTAAACTGTCATGGTCAAAACATATTGATACAACAGTAGCTAAGATGGGGGGAAGTATATCAATAATAAAATGCTGCTCTACCTTCTTAACAGCACTATCAACAAGGCAGGTCCTACAGACCCTAGTTTCGTTGCACCTGGACTACTGTTCAGTCGTGTGGTCAGGTGCCACAAAAAAGGACTTAGGAAAGTTGCAATTGGCTCAGAACAGGGCAGCACGGCTGGCCCTTGGATGTACACAGAGAGCTAATATTAATCATATGCATTTCAATCTCTCCTGGCTCAAAGTGGAGGAGATATTGACTTCATCACTACTTGTATTTATGAGAGGTATTGACATGTTGAATGCACCGAGCTGTCTGTTTGAACTGCTGGCGCACAGCTCGGACACCCATGCATACCCCACAAGAGGTCTACACAGTCCCCAAGTCCAGAACAGACTATGGAGCCATGACTACATGGAACTCCATTCATATCAAGTAACTGATGCAAGCAGTAAAATTAGATTTAAAAAAACATAAAAATACACCTTATGAAACAGCAGGGACTATGAAGCAACACAAACATAGGCACAGACACATGCATACACACACAATAACATGCCCACTATACACACACATACATACACATGGATTTAGTACTGTAGATATGTGGTAGTGATGGAGTAGGGGCCTGAAGGCACACAGTGTGTTGTGAAATCTGTGAATGTATTGTGATGTGCCTTCATTTTGCTGGACCCCAGGAAAAGTAGTTGCTGAATGGGGATCCATAATAAATACAAATATAACCATAATCAATAAATGAACTAATCAATGTATTTGCATCGGCATGCATTTAGATTTTGTACACCACTTGCCTGCAAATTCAAACACATGCCAGAGATGCCACTCCCTGCAGGCCAGCCTCAATGATGGGCATGGGATACATCTTATGTCAGAATTCACAACTCGTAGCAGGTTAGGAGAATTAACGTAATAGGTGAGGGGAATTAGGTTAATGTTAGGAAAATAGTTGAGGTTAGCTAAAATGCAAAACAATTCAACTTGACAAGATGTACGCCATCTAGCAATAGCCCAGCTCCAACGCATGCAGGAGCCTACATTTCTAGACAAACACAAAACGAGAAAAAATAAAAGTTATTGTATTGAACATAGAAACGCGCAATTTTCATATGTTGATGGGGTGGAGATTATGAATATGAAATAGAACATTTCTGACATTGCCCTTTCAACGACGACTCACCATCAAGATTGTAGATGTGTGTAACGTTAGCTAAACAGCAACACTATTGGTTTATCCCAAACACGTCATAAGCTTCTGCTCGTGTCCAAATCCATTGAGGGAACGTCAACCTTCAATTGACATTTCGGGGTGACGGTAACAATTAAATTTTTATGTTCACAGCTAGAACCTTTAATGTGAAAGTAACGCTATGTGACTAAATAATTGAAATATTCACGATTGCTATGTATTAGGAAGCCAAACGAGGCTTGTTACAACTTGTCATTGCAAAACTCTTGTGCATATAACGAAAGTGAGTTTATCCTGCTGGATAAGGACAGGTAAATGGTTTAGCTTGCAAATTCAGTATAGAGAACATTTCGACCTATCTTGCTTCACAAACTTAACTGAGTTACTAGTTAGTTTTTTTGCTGTGGTTCCTGTAATGTCCAAGGACGATTAATAACAGTTCCGAGCTAGCTCACTTTCGTTATATGGGCATTCATCATGCATTGATCATACATGGTAGGGCTGTAGTCAGAGAAATCCTACCCTAACTTGGCTGATGTGTTAAGTATTTTTGGCGTTACCTTTCAGTCTACAGCAGGTCTCATACAATGGTGGACCATAACGTTGTGAACAAGCGGCTGCCGAGAATGGCGGCATCTCTGCTGAAGCGTTTTCCCTCAGAGAGCGAGCCCGGGATGGAGATGCACCACCGGATCAGCAGCAGTGGTGGGGCCATGGGGCGACATTTCGACTGTGATGTCGGTGACCCTCTGGGCTTCGACAAAACCCTATGTATTGATGGTGGTGGTTCCAGGACCCCAAACCTGCTGGGGCCGTTGCTGACAGAAGACTGCATGCATGTCCAGAGGTCATCTTCCCCCAGGCTCCCTCTGCAGAGCCACATGCTGATGCCAGCTGACCTGGAGGATTTTAGCGATGACTGTGACGGGTACTCTCTACCAGGCACACCGCCCCGGTCTGAGGGGGACATCAGCTTCCTCAAACAAGGGGTCCTGGACCAGTTGGACAACCTGGAGAGCAGCCCCAAGAGAGGCAAGCGGGTTGGAGGTGGGTGAGGGGCCAGGTGTCCCTTGTAAAAAAGGTCTTCTGACCTCAATGGGACTTGATAAATAAAATTGAGGGAACAGGCTACTTTCCCTGTAAAGGCACACATAATTAAAGAGATACTTCAGGATTTTGGAAATGAGGCCCTTTATCTACTTCCCCATAGTCAGATGAAATTGTGGATACCGTTTTTATGTATCTGTGTCCAGTATGAAGGATGTTAGAGGTAGTTGCGCTAACACTGGAAGTCTATGGGTATCTGTATATCAGATACCCATAGACTTCCAGCGATTGTGCTAACGCTAGTTAGCATTGGCTCGCGAAATCTCTAACTTCCTTCATACTGGACACAGAGACATAAAAATGGTATCCACGAGTTCATCTAACTCTAGGTAAGTAGCAAGATAAAGGGCCTCATTGCCAAAATCCAGAAGTATTCCTTTAAGCACACTTTAGAAAGATCTTAATGAACATCTCCTCTAGCTGTGTTTCCAGTGGGTTACACAGACTGGCATAAACATCGAATGGCAGCAGTATGCAGCGAGAGGTTTGAGCGCCTCCTGAGGGAGTGTCCAGAGTTCCATAACTGCAAAAGCCACCTGGCTGCCTTTGTCTTAGAGAGAGGTTAGTTCTCCCATACTGCTCACTATAGGTCTCATTCCAGACCCAACATAAGAATTCACCCCAAAATAGGACCCACTGCATTTTTCACATTGGGTAAACGTATGCTCAGTGTGAAACACTGTTCAGCCTAATCTTACATTGACAGTGTGTGTCTATGGGGTGTATTGTTGGTGTATCCTCAGAGGTGATTGACACCGGGGGCCAGTCCTGTGAGCGCTATGAGGTGGTGGCATTGGGCACAGGCCAGTCGAGCTACAGCGGCTGGCTTTGCTTCAGTGGCACCGTGGTGCATGACTGTCATGCCATCGTCATCGCCAGACGGGCTCTCCAAAGGTAGACTACATCCTGGTCGTGTTCATTAGGCACCAAATGGAATAAACAAACTGAAACAGGGAGGGATTACCTGGACTTGTCCAATTCGAAATGCTAATTTTTATTTTCTGTTTTCCATTGTGCCCTAATGAACACAACCCTAATAGGATCCCTCTGATAATCCATTGTCTTCTCTTTTTGAGTTCAGCGTTGCCATTATTACTGGATATCAGAAAATAATGTGTAATATTCCTTTTTTATGTACAGGTATTTGTTCAAGCAGCTGCTGCTGTTCTTCAGCCACGACCCCAAGCACAAGGAACGCTCCATCTACCAGAGCACCTCCGACAGCCACCTGCTCCAGCTCAAGCCCCAGATTTACCTGCACCTCTACACCAACCAGACCCCGAAAGGCGCCGCTCAGTGCATCCTCATGTAAGTGTGTTGTTCACGTCAAAGTGCGTGTATACATTTTTGGGTACTGTATGTGGGTCTTTTTATAAGCTAGGGTACCAGTGACAATTTCCTACACAGTACAACTTTACAGCTGCTGATAAGTCATTGATAATAATCTGCCAATTTTTTCATGTCATTACATTAAGATATAAAGGGGATCATAGCTATATTCAATCAAATTCACAAGTTTAACCTGTTATCATGGTTGGTGTCTTGAAGGATTTGTTCAAAATTGTGACATAAAACAAAATTTCTGTCCTTGCGTTTAATCATTAATCAGCTAAATTAGACATTGAACTTGAACCTTGTAAGAATCCTGGATCTAGCTGTCAGACAGTTTTTTTTGTATGGAGATCTCAGAAATGCAGTGTAACTACCTAACACAGGGGTAGGCAACCCTGGCCCTGATGTTTTTGGTTTAACAGACCTGGAAGACCAGGTGTGTTGAATTTAAGGCAATCACTGAACTGATCAATTATCTCAGTTGGTCGGGTTTGGTACCTAGTTGGAACAAAATCCTGCGGCTATCCAGGAACAGGGTTTCCTTCCCACTGACCTAACATTTTGTGTCTCCTTATGTTACGGGGTGAAAACAGTTTTCATGGGCACACAAATACAAAATTATAAATGTGATTACAAAATCGAATGCTTCTAACCGAAAGAGTCACCGTACCTTGATACTTAAATTGATACTGTCATTATTAACGTGGCTCTTAAATAATTATGCATAATACTTGTTGGATGTGCAGGCACTTGATTCCAGCTGGTTAGTTACGCCTTGATATTTTCACACATCATCTGCTCCAGGAAGGAATTTTCTTAATGACAGTCAAGTGACGAACAGCTGTTGTGATAGCGCATGCGATGCAACAACAGCCAATGTGCTGGAAAAAAGGTATTCACCAGGAATGTCCAGAATATTTGTGTATCATTCGTTACTCCGGTGAAGACAGTTGTGATTGGATCCACGTTGATCTATATACCTAGCGAATTGATGTTGATCATCTGTAGTCTGCTTGATTTACAGCAGGATCTCATTAGATTTAACAGGAAAGCATTAAGGTAACAAATTCATATTTTCATATGTATTTGTGCCTCGGATTGGACAGTCTGCATTGCTTAATTTTGTAGGATAGGCTATCGCGCAACACCCAATGCTATTCCTATACATTATTCAGGATATAATGACAAATTACATGGCCTAGTGGGCTTATTCACAATATGAATAAGCCCACTAGGCCATGTAATTTGTTGTCATTATATATGATCAATATGATCTTATTCACAATACAAGGGCCTTAAAGTAGCCTACTTGAATTTGGAGCTCAGAAAATCAAGTACTGGAATAGGCTGACCTTGAAAATCAGACATTTCCTCAATTTGGTGCTTGAAAAGTCCTTGTAGTTATTGTAGCCAATTTATAAGTTCTCCTGCTCCCTTCATTTTTTTAAATCAGATTTTGTGAGAGATGTGGCCCCTTCACATCAGTTGAAGGGCGGTGTGGTTATTTTGAGGACGACAACTTCTAATGTTGGCGTCAACTTGGCTTTCCAATACAAATCCTTCTATTAAAAAATTTACCTGGGTTTTGGTCACTTTCCCATTATAAAAACAACGATGGTGAGATTAATGCTACCGCTATTCTTGGCTTTATTACTTGTGCCTGCGTTGGCCACATAGGCTAGAGAAAAATCTATTTAGTCAGGCAATGTCCACATTATTCTCATATTTTAGAATGTAATAATAAGTTGAATATCAATGTTTTGGCAAAAAAAAGTGGTAATGGCCTACTTTTTTTTTACACTTTGGGGGCGGGTTCTATATTAGGCCCTATATGTACAATTATATAAATGACACAATTGTATAATCTTGAGGTCTTTGAAAATTACAATTTAAGTTCTTGAAAAAGTACCCATTGACATATTCCCCATGTTGTTACAGCCTGAACTCAATGTATTAAATGTTTTTTTCTCACCCTTCTACACACAATACTCCATAATGACAAAGTGAACATGTTTTTAGACATTTTTGCAAATGTATTGAAGTGAAATACAGAAATATATAATTTGCATAAGTATTCCCACCCCTGATTCAATACATGTTACAATCACCTTTGGCAGCGATTACAGCTGTGAGTCTTTCTGGGTAAGTGTCACGTTCGTTATAGCGATGAGACCAAAGCGCAGCGTGATTTGAATGCATCTTCTTTTAATAAAGAAAGAACACGGAATGAACTATACAAAAACAACAAAACGAACGTGAAGCTATATAATCATAGTGCTGACACAAGCAACTAAACATAGACATAGATAATCACCCACAAAATACTCAAGGAATATGGCTGCCTAAATATGGTTCCCAATCAGAGACAACGATAAACAGCTGCCTCTAATTGAGAACCAATCTAGGCAACCATAAACATACAAAAACCCTAGACAGGACATAAACATATTATCACCCATGTCACACCCTGACCGAACCAAAATAATAAAGAAAACAAAGAATACTAAGGTCAGGGCGTGACAGTAAGTCTCTTAGAGCTTTGTACACCTGGATTTTACAATATTCACACATTATTCTTAAAAAAAATATTCAAGCTCTGTCAAGTTTGTTGATCATTGCTAGACAGCCATTTTCAAGACTTGCCATTGATTTTTCAATCTGATTTAAATCAAAACTGTAACTAGGCCACTCAAAAACATTCAATGTTGGTAAGCAACTCCAGTGTATATTTGGCCTGGTGTCAATGTCTGCTTTTTATTTTTACCCATCTACCAATAGGTGACCTTTGCGTGGGATTGGGAAGCCTCTGGTTGAATCTGTGTTTGAAATTCACTGCTTGACGAAGGAACCGTACAAATAATTGTATATGCGGGGTACAGAGATGAGATAGTCATTCAAAAATCATGTTAAACACTATTATTGCACACAGAGTGAGTCCATGCAACTTATGTTACTTGTTAAGCAAATTTTTACTCCTGAATTTATTTAGGCTTACCATAACAAAGGGTTTGAATAATTATTGACTCAAGACATTTCAGCTTTTCATTTTTAATTAATTTGTAAACATTTCTAAAAACATATTTCCGCTATGACATTAGGGATATTGTTTGTAAGCAAGTGACACACAATCTACATTTAATCCATTTTAAATTCAAGCGGTAGCACAACAAAATGTGGAAAAAGTCAAGGGGTGTGAATACTTTCTGAAGGATCTGTATAGTCCTAGGCCTATATTGTTGTATAGGTGGAGTCCTGGGTCAATTTGCATACGGTATTCACTTTTATTTCTCCAAGTATACATGTGGAACTGCATGAAAATATTTTTTTGTTTCAAACCATTTAGAATTTTTAATCCAAATGTCACATGTCGGCCCCATTATTTATAGGAAGACATAAGATGATCGTTACATGGAGTAATATTATTTGACTATATCAATACTCTCTTGATACTCTAATGCAGGGGTGTCAAACTCATTCCACGGAGGTTCTAGTGTCTGCAGGTTTTTGGTTTTTCCTTTCAATAAAGCCCTAGACAACCAGGTGTGGGGAGTTCCTAACTAATTAGTGATGTTAATTCATCAATCAAGTACAAGGGAGGAGCGAAAACCCGCAGACACTCGGCCCCCCGTGGAATGAGTTTGACACCTGTGCTCTAATGTATCGATTCCCCCCCACCCCGATCTCTATTAACTATGTCCTGTACATACTCCTATCTGTCTCTCCACAGGAAGTCTCTGAGCAGCAGCTACTCCTCTCTGAAGCTACAGTGCCACGCCAAGGGCTCCCTGATTCCTGTGGCCTTCCTCCACCCCAGTGTGTGGGGCGCCCGCGTGTGCTGCATGTCCGACAGCGACAAGCTGTGCCGCTGGACTGTCACTGGGATTCAGGGCGCGCTGCTTAGCCACTTCGTCCAGCCACTGTACATCACCAGTGTGGTGCTGGGTAAACATTTTGCTACTGAACAAAGCCAATGGCTTTAAAATTGAAAAAAGAAAGACCCACAGAAATGAAAAACTTAGATATACTGGTCTCTATTATTCAGGTGACTCCAGCCAGTACTCTGAGAAGGTGTCGGAGACCATCAACAAGCGCCTGGGCGAGGGGGGCTGGGAGGAGCTGCTGGCCCCGCCATTCAGCAAGAAGAGTATTTTCTTCCTCAGCAGTGAGGGGGTGGGGCCTCCACTCAGCACTGCCCACTGCACAGACCTCAGCATCAACTGGTGCCTCGGGGACGCCAGCATCGAGGTCCTAGACAGCACCAAAGGCTTCACTGTGGACGGGTAAGTAAGAGCAGAGCAGGTCCTGTGGCCTAGGATGTTGGTTATATCAGGGCAAAGGACACAGAACTGGGGCCTGTTCAGTAGGGTGCAATCTTACATAATACATCCCCTTGGCTTGTATATTTACATTCTACTACTTACTAGATATAGATTAGTACTTTAGACATCGGCATTGTGGTGAGAGTTTTCTTTGGTGCCTCAGGGATGGTAATGTTTTTAGACTTCTCTCTGTCCCTCAGTTCCCCATTTGTGAGTGGCTCTGGCTTCTCCAGCAGGCTGTGCAAGAGGGCCCTCTACAGCAACTTCCGCAAAATTGCAACTCTGGGAGGATACCGCTGCCTACAGGATCTCCCCACGTACCACAGTGCCAAAGTGTGTGTGTGTTAATTGCTAATCATTGAAAATGTAACCTGAATTGTGTAAGCTACTCTGTCAGTTTGAATGAACAGATTTATAATTGGCAGGGATGTGTCATTTATCATGTAATGCTGGATTATTTGAGTTTTTCTTTTGAAGGTATGAATGTGAGCCATTGATATGTAGTCTGTGGTGAATGATTTGTGTAACCTTGTTGTTGCAGGTGGAGGCTCACTCCTACCAGAATGCCAAGACCGTGGTCAACCAGCAGTTCCTGTCCAACAACGCAGGTCCATGGAACTCTAAACACCTCGTGGACAGCTTCAGTCCCTGAGCCGCTCAGAGTGGAGGGTGGCACAGTGGTTCATTAGTAAGGGTTTCTTTTGAAGGACAGAAGCGGTTGGAGTCTGTTACTTTCTGCATTAAAGGTATTCCCCCTGAGTTTTCCTGTGTTCAAATAAGCAGTATTGCACGCTCTGTGTGCCAAGTTTGACAGGTATGTCTACCCGTTCTGTTTTCATCAAGTATTCAATAATGTGCAAAATAAAGAGAACTCTGAAGTTAATCAGATTTAAATCTTGAATTAAAGGTGAGCATGAACTAAAACTAGGCCCTGTGATTGACTAAAGTCCTGTCCAGGGTGTGTACTTGTGCATTAAGCTGCTTCATGCTACAGAATCAGGGAAATCGCAACTGCTCTATGAGCCGTTCTGGCTCGGACAAGACTTACTTGCAGGTCCCATGAATTTAAGACCTTTTTAATGCCTCTTTGAGTGCAATTGAATACCAATTTTGGGTCTCCGCGCACCACACACCTGCTAATATTCCTCTCCAAGAATGAGCCCGTGTTGGCAAAAAGTTGGATTTTTAGGGCTATAGCCTAGATGGCTCATATTATCAGGCAGGTGTGCTATTTTAGCAATGAGCATAATCCTGTAGCTTTACGGATGTTGTAGCATAGTGGCTAGGCTATAGATGGCTGAAGCATGGGGTTGCTCATCTTCATTTGTTTAGGTTACCCCAATGGGCTGATCAATAGCTAGATCAAACTCAAGTGTGCAGAATTTTGGCTTCGATACCAATACCAGCTTAGTGTAATGATACTCCATACCATATCAGTACCACTGTCGGAAAAATGCCTTAGTAAAATATACAGCAGTGTTCCTGTATAAAACATGTGGTCAACTCTTTGGAGAGCTAGGCCACTGGGTATGCAGCCTTTTGATCCAGCACTACTCAAACACATCGGAGTCCGCTTAACAAAGTCCTGTTGAGTTGTAGAATCTGGTGTGTTGGCGTAGGGCTAGAACAAAAGTCTGCACACCCAGTAGCTCTCCTGGAGTTATTATGCTGTAACATTTGAACATTAGCATACAACAAACAAGTCTAATAAAATAATTCCCTCATTCAATGAATCAGGTATAAAATGGCTATACTTCAAAGCAAGGTAGTGAAACTGGAGGGCTCGACTGACTTTATCCAGTCCAAAGTAAGACATTAAAATACACAAAACAAAAATATAAACACTATGTAAAGTGTTGGTTTCATGAGCTGAAATAAAATGTTCCATATGCACAAAAGGCTTATTTGTCAAATTCTGTGCACAAATTTGTTTACATCCCTGTTGGTGAGCATTTCTCATTTGCTAAAATAATCCATCCACCTAACAGGTGTGGCATATCAAGAAGCTGATTAAATAGCATGATCATTACACTGGTGCGCGTTGTGCTGGGTAAAATAAAAGGCCACTTTGACATGTTGTCACACAATGCCACAAAATTACTTCGGTAAGAGGATGGCAAAGTCACTGTCGGGAATTTTCTGTTTATCGACCCAGCTCTAGTTAGTGTTGTCGTCAATCAAAATGTATAGGCAGGGTTGGGTAGGTTTCTTTCTAAATGTAATCCGTTAGTTACCTGTCCAAAATTGTAATCAGTAATGTAACTTTTGGATTACCCAAACTCATTAACGTAATCAGATTACATTCCATTACTTTTAGATTACTTTCCCCTTAAGAGGCATTAGAAAAAGACAAAACTGTATGCTATCAATTGAATGACATCTATTGCAGGATAAATCAATGTTAAAGTGTACATAGCTGGCCATACACTACCGTTCAAAAGTTTGGGGTCACTTAGAAATGTCCATGTTTTTGAAATGAAGCACATTTTTTGTCCATTTTAAAATAACATCAAATTGATCAGAAATACAGTGTAGACATTGTTAATGTTGTAAATGACTATTGTAGCTGGAAATGGCTTTTTTAATGTAATATCTACATAGGAGTACAGAGGCCCATTATCAGCAACCATCACTACTGTGGCACGCTGTGGCAAGTCTATCCAATGGCACGTTGTGGTAGCTAATCCAAGTTTATCGTTTTAAAAAGCTAATTGATCATTAGAAAACCCTTTTGCAATTATGTTAACACAGCTGAAAACTGTTGTCCTGATTAAAGAAGCAATAAAACTGGCCTTCAGACTAGTTGAGTATCTGGAGCATCAGCATTTGTGGGTTTGATTACAGGCTCAAAATGGCTCTTCGTTTCTGGCAAAATAGCCAGAAGCTAAGTGACCCCAAACTTTTGAACAGTAGTGTTTATGGATGTAAAATTTTACGTCATGGGGTGGTTTTTATTTATTTAACCTTTATTTAACTAGGCAAGTCAGTTAATAACAAATTCTTATTTACAATGACAGCCTACCAAAAGGCAAAAGACCTCCTGCGGGGATGGGATACATTTTTTTTATTTTTATAAAACGCATTACAACAAGAGAGACCTAAGACAACAACACAGCATGGCAGCAACACATGACAACACAGCATGGTAGCAACACATGGCAGCAACACAAAACATGGTACAAACATTATTGGGCACAGACAACAGCAAAAAGGTAGACAACAATGCATCATGCAAAGCAGCCACCGGTCAGTAAGAGTGTCAATGATTGAGTCTTTGAATGAAGAGATTGAGATAACTGTTCAGTTTGAGTGTTTGTTGCAGATCGTTCCAGTCGCTAGCTGCAGCGAACTGAAAAGAGGAGCGACCCAGGGATGTGTGTGATTTGGGGACCTTTAACTGAATGTGACTTGCAGAACGGGTGTTATATGTGGAGGATGAAGGCTGCAGTTGATATCTCAGGTAGGGGGGAGTGAGGTCTTGCGACAGGTATACAGAGATGGCCAGTTTATAGAGGAGTATAGCGTGCAGTGATGTGTCCTATAAGGAGTATTGGTGGCAAATCTGATGGCCAAATGGTAGAGAACATCTAGCTTCTCGAGAGCATACCTGCCAATCTATAAATTATGTCTCCGTAATCTAGCATGGGTAGGATGGTTATTTGAATCAGCTTTGATATGTGCTTAGAGAAGGACAGTGTACCGTCTAGCCATACTCCCATGTACTTGTATGAGGTGACTACCTCAAGCTCTAAACCCTCAGAGGTAGTAATCACACCTGTAGGGAGAGTGAGTAATGTTTGGTCTAATGCTGTTTTGAAAGTCAAGAAGCAGAAAAATAAAGTACATTACAATGATATATTTTACTTTATGGGAACTGAATGCTAAATTAAGGCTGCCAAGCTTCTTCTAACCCATCGCTTTCTACATATAATAATACGATTAAATTATACCTTTACATTAAAAACCGAAGTCTATCAGAATTCCAGTCATTCCAATACACGTTATACCCCTTTATTTTCAAGAATAGGACTTGGAAATATGGAAGTATAGATTAGCAAAATTGTTTTACCTGAGCATGACTGCAAAACTAAGGACTTATTAGCCACTGTTGTTTATGATTTTGGAGGACTGATTGGGCTCATTGATTCGAGTTGAAAAATAAATGATGCGCTCATGGAATGGCATGCTTTGAGCACTACTGAAAAGTGCTATTTACATGTGAAAAATGAATGTCATATGCTGCATTTGCTATAGGCCTATTATTTACTTTTTTGTTGGTGATACTTTATCTTGATGATATGCAGCTGTTTAAAGGGCACATTTTACAGATGAAACAATAAAACGGTCGCCCCGCCTCTGTTTTGGTAAAAAGCTGAGGGATGTAACCACTCTCAGATTAATAGACAGAGCAATGGATGCAAGGACTGACCATCCATGATATTGACATTATTGTTTTAACCATGTTATGAGGCTATAAAGTGTTTGTTTACATTTACAATGTTTATAAACATTGAAGAAAAACAAGCTTATATTTTGGGTTCTCATGGTGTGTGACTGACAGTTGAACTAAACTCATGAGGCATTTAAGTTATATTCTTCAAGAATCAATGGAGATAAGTCCAATGGATGTAGCAACTACAGATTGCCCCTTTAACTCTATCAAAAGTGTGCAAGTTTGAGCATGTATCCATTAGGCCTATGGAATAAAAAAAATTATCAGCATGAATTAAATTGAGCAATAAAAGCCCCACTTTTATTCCATAGGCTTGGATCCGCAATATGCAGCTGTTGCAAGAGCACGTTTTTCACTGGCTGTCCACTGGTTTCAAAAACAATGATTGATAGGCAGCTTAAATTTATTGAATTCAACCATTATTGGTTTGAAATGCATATTTAGATTTGTGAACAGCCATCCACAACAACCACAATCCGTAAAGAGAAAATAGCTAAATGAGAGAGTAGCAGTGTGATTCACATCAATGCGCAATGTAGAAAACAATTATAAGTGATATCCGTATCGCCGTAGACTACACGACTACTGTCATTTTTACCAAGCGTTTATTCAAATTGGATAATCTTTGGATGCCGACAGCAATAGCACAATTGGAAGACATAGCTTGGACTGTAGCCTAAAAAAGTATATTCCTGCTCTTTTCCTGCTGTCCATCAAACACATGTGGTGTATCATCATAGTGGTCCCTGTATATAGTCTATTTTGCGCTCTCCTCTCCCAGTGTAGCTAATTTCTCAGTAAGGAAAGTAGCTATTGGCTGTCCTAAAAGTCGCTAGAATCGCTAAATGACGTCATCGCCTAATTTGCATAATTGGCCATGTGCAGGTAATTGTGATGGACACTGTAGGAGAGAGGAATAAGTAGTGGGAGAGACAAAAAGTGAGTAAAAAAAACACCCTAAATATGTTTAGAACTACAAATGAACTTTCTTCTGTCGATTCTTGTTTTTTTTTTTATGTCACAATTCCAACCCTCCTCCTTTATCCGGGCTTGGAACTGGCAAAAGTGACCCAAAAGAGACACTGGCGGAGTTACTTCGTTTTTATTGTAATTATTATTATTTTTATTAGTTTCGTTTTCTTAATTTGGTTTGGTTTTTAACCAAATGTATCCATCTATTGGCCCTTTGAGTACATCAACATTTGCTAGTGGATTCAGCACCTTGCTGCTCACAGACTTGATCAGGCTAGCCAAGCTGTCAAGTAGCTTAAGAGGATCTACTTGCTCTCCCTCAAAAGCCTTGATGGCCAACTGTACCTCACCCAGCACTGACTTCAAAAAAGTCAGATACAATATGTTTTGAGGATTACATTTTACATTTAACATTTAAGTCATTTAGCAGACGCTCTTATCCAGAGCGACTTACAAATTGGTGCATTCACCTTATGACATCCAGTGGAACAACCACTTTACAATAGTGCATCAGATCTTTTAAGGGGGGGGGGGGGGGGGGGGGGGGGGGGGCGCAGAAGGATTGCTTTATCCTAGGTATTCCTTGAAGAGGTGGGGTTTCAGGTGTCTCCGGAAGGTGGTGATTGACTCCGCTGTCCTGGCGTCGTGAGGGAGTTTGTTCCACCATTGGGGGGCCAGAGCAGCGAACAGTTTTGACTGGGCTGAGCGGGAACTGTACTTCCTCAGTGGTAGGGAGGCGAGCAGGCCAGAGGTGGATGAACGCAGTGCCCTTGTTTGGGTGTAGGGCCTGATCAGAGCCTGAAGGTACTGAGGTGCCGTTCCCCTCACAGCTCCGTAGGCAAGCACCATGGTCTTGTAGCGGATGCGAGCTTCAACTGGAAGCCAGTGGAGAGAGCGGAGGAGCGGGGTGACGTGAGAGAACTTGGGAAGGTTGAACACCAGACGGGCTGCGGCGTTCTGGATGAGTTGTAGGGGTTTGATGGCACAGGCAGGGAGCCCAGCCAGCAGCGAGTTGCAGTAATCCAGACGGGAGATGACAAGTGCCTGGATTAGGACCTGCGCCGCTTCCTGTGTGAGGCAGGGTCGTACTCTGCGGATGTTGTAGAGCATGAACCTACAGGAACGGGCCACCGCCTTGATGTTGGTGGAGAACGACAGGGTGTTGTCCAGGATCACGCCAAGGTTCTTAGCGCTCTGGGAGGAGGACACAATGGAGTTGTCAACCGTGATGGCGAGATCATGGAACGGACAGTCCTTCCCCGGGAGGAAGAGCAGCTCCGTCTTGCCGAGGTTCAGCTTGAGGTGGTGATCCGTCATCCACACTGATATGTCTGCCAGACATGCAGAGATGCGATTCGCCACCTGGTCATCAGAAGGGGGAAAGGAGAAGATTAATTGTGTGTCGTCTGCATAGCAATGATAGGAGAGACCATGTGAGGTTATGACAGAGCCAAGTGACTTGGTGTATAGCGAGAATAGGAGAGGGCCTAGAACAGAGCCCTGGGGGACACCAGTGGTGAGGAGACAGATTCTCGCCACGCCACCTGGTAGGAGCGACCTGTCAGGTAGGACGCAATCCAAGCGTGGGCCGCGCCGGAGATGCCCAACTCGGAGAGGGTGGAGAGGAGGATCTGATGGTTCACAGTATCGAAGGCAGCCGATAGGTCTAGAAGGATGAGAGCAGAGGAGAGAGAGTTAGCTTTAGCAGTGCGGAGCGCCTCCGTGATACAGAGAAGAGCAGTCTCAGTTGAGTGACTAGTCTTGAAACCTGACTGATTTGGATCAAGAAGGTCATTCTGAGAGAGATAGCAGGAGAGCTGGCCAAGGACGGCACGTTCAAGAGTTTTGGAGAGAAAAGAAAGAAGGGATACTGGTCTGTAGTTGTTGACATCGGAGGGATCGAGTGTAGGTTTTTTCAGAAGGGGTGCAACTCTCGCTCTCTTGAAGACGGAAGGGACGTAGCCAGCGGTCAAGGATGAGTTGATGAGCGAGGTGAGGTAAGGTAGAAGGTCTCCGGAAATGGTCTGGAGAAGAGAGGAGGGGATAGGGTCAAGCGGGCAGGTTGTTGGGCGGCCGGCCGTCACAAGACGCGAGATTTCATCTGGAGAGAGAGGGGAGAAAGAGGTCAAAGCACAGGGTTGGGCAGTGTGAGCAGAACCAGCGGTGTCGTTTGACTTAGCGAACGAGGATCGGATGTCGTCGACCTTCTTTTCAAAATGGTTGACGAAGTCGTCTGCAGAGAGGGAGGAGGGGGGGGGAGGGGGAGGAGGATTCAGGAGGGAGGAGAAGGTGGCAAAGAGCTTCCTAGGGTTAGAGGCAGATGCTTGGAATTTAGAGTGGTAGAAAGTGGCTTTAGCAGCAGAGACAGAAGAGGAAAATGTAGAGAGGAGGGAGTGAAAGGATGCCAGGTCCGCAGGGAGGCGAGTTTTCCTCCATTTCCGCTCGGCTGCCCGGAGCCCTGTTCTGTGAGCTCGCAATGAGTCGTCGAGCCACGGAGCGGGAGGGGAGGACCGAGCCGGCCTGGAGGATAGGGGACATAGAGAGTCAAAGGATGCAGAAAGGGAGGAGAGGAGGGTTGAGGAGGCAGAATCAGGAGATAGGTTGGAGAAGGTTTGGGCAGAGGGAAGAGATGATAGGATGGAAGAGGAGAGAGTAGCGGGGGAGAGAGAGCGGAGGTTGGGACGGCGCGATACCATCCGAGTAGGGGCAGTGTGGGAAGTGTTGGATGAGAGCGAGAGGGAGAAGGATACAAGGTAGTGGTCGGAGACTTGGAGGGGAGTTGCAATGAGGTTAGTGGAAGAACAGCATCTAGTAAAGATGAGGTCAAGCGTATTGCCTGCCTTGTGAGTAGGGGGGGAAGGTGAGAGGGTGAGGTCAAAAGAGGAGAGGAGTGGAAAGAAGGAGGCAGAGAGGAATGAGTCAAAGGTAGACATGGGGAGGTTAAAGTCACCCAGAACTGTGAGAGGTGAGCCGTCCTCAGGAAAGGAGCTTATCAAGGCATCAAGCTCATTGATGAACTCTCCAAGGGAACCTGGAGGGCGATAAATGATAAGGATGTTAAGCTTGAAAGGGCTGGTAACTGTGACAGCATGGAATTCAAAGGAGGCGATAGACAGATGGGTAAGGGGAGAAAGAGAGAATGACCACTTGGGAGAGATGAGGATCCCGGTGCCACCACCCCGCTGACCAGAAGGTCTCGGGGTGTGCGAGAACACGTGGGCAGACGAAGAGAGAGCAGTAGGAGTAGCAGTGTTATCTGTGGTGAGCCATGTTTCCGTCAGTGCCAGGAAGTCGAGGGACTGGAGGGACGCATAGGCTGAGATGAGCTCTGCCTTGTTGGCCGCAGATCGGCAGTTCCAGAGGCTACCGGAGACCTGGAACTCCACGTGGGTCGTGCGGGCTGGGACCACCAGGTTAGGGTGGGCGCGGCCACGCGGTGTGAAGCGTTTGTATGGTCTGTGCAGAGAGGAGAGAACAGGGATAGACAGACACATGGTTGACAGGCTACAGAAGAGGCTACGCTAATGCAAAGGAGATTAGAATGACAAGTGGGCTACACGTCTCGAATGTTCAGAAAGTTAAGCTTACGTTGCAAAAAATAAGAATAAAATACAAGATCTTATTGACTAAAATGATATAGTACTGCTGGCTGGTGAAGTAGCCTGGCTAGCAGTGGCTACGTTGTTGAAAGTGAAGCTGGCTAGGTAACCTCGACAATTTCACTAAATTTCTCTAAACTACACAATTATCATGGATACAAGGACAGGAAAGACAACTAGCTAACACTACGCTAATCAAGTCGTTCCGTTGTAATGTAAGTTTCTACAGTGCTGCTATTCGGTAGAGGTTGGCTAGCTAGCAGTGTTGGCTAGGTAGGAGGACGGCAGCGCGGCAGGCGAAAAATAGCTGGCTAGCTAACCGATAATTACTCAAAGCTACGCAATTATCTTAGATAAAAAGATAGCAAAGAAAACGATGTAGCTAGCTAACACTACACAAGTCAAGTCGTTCCGTTGTAATGTAATCGTTTCTACAGTGCTGCTAATCGGTGGCTAGCTGGCTAGCTAGCAGGGTTGACTACGTTACGTTAGGGCGAGAATACCTGGCTAGCGAACCTCAGCGAACCTTGATAACTACACAATTATCACCGATACAAAGACGGCTATGTAGCCAGCTAAGTAGCTAGCTAAGATCGAACAAATACAAATCAAAGATAGCAAAGACAACTGTGTAGTCAGCCAACACTACACTGATCAAGTCGTTCCGTTGTAATGCACTCGTTTCTACAATGCTGCTATTCGGTGGCAAGCTGGCTAGCTAGCAGTGTTTGGCTACGTTGCGTTACGTTAGGGCGAAAATAGCTGGCTGGCGAACCTCAATAACTACACAATTATGTTTGATGCAAAGACGGCTATGTAGCTAGCTAAGATCAAACAAATCAAACCGTTGTACTGTAGTGAAAATGAAAATCAGACCGTTGTACTATAATGAAATGTAATGAAAAGTTTATACTACTATTCGGTAGACGGTGGACGTTTGCTAGCTGCTGGGCAGATAGCAGTGTGGACTACGATAGACGACGGAATACGATAATTACGCAATTATCTTTTATACACAGACGGCTAAGTAGCTAGCTAAGAAGAAATTGCTAAGGTTAGACAAATTAAACCGTTGTACTATAATGAAATGTAATGAAAATGAAATGAAAATTTATACTACCTGCAGAGCGAATGCAGAGCGAATGCAAATGCGACCGCTCGCTCCAAACCGGATGTCATGACGATCACTGTACATGGAGTATAAAACCTCAGCCATGTAGCAGTGTTCACTGGACTTGGTGACTTCGAAATGCAGCCTCCCACTGGTCCAAAATGCATGAACCACTGGTTCAATGGAGAGCCAACGTGCGGCACACATCTTGGTTATCTGTAAAGGTTTCTCCCCACAGTTGATGGTCTCATATATGGCCTTGTAGGCCCCCCTGCGCTTTGGAGACACTGAAAACCAGTTATAAGTCTCTCGTACCAAGTACTCCACACTACGGGGGATGGTGTCATTGGAAGCATGACTTATTGCAAGCTGCAGAGAGTGGCACACACAGCGAATAAGAACCAGATATTTGAGGCCATACTCCTCCTTCAGCACTTTATGGACCCCATTGTTAATCCCCGTCATAACAGAGGCATTGTCAGTCCCTATCCCCAGGAGTTTCTCTTTTTTCAAGACAACATTTCTCGACGAAAGCCACAATAGCACGGGCTATAGATTTGGCATCTCCTCCCTCCAACTCAACAAGCCCCAGAAATGTTGATACAATTGTCTGCTTGGTGTCACTAAAGTACCTTATCACAACCCCCAGGTACTTAACACTTACATCCATGGACTCATTGAGGAGGGGGCTGAAACGCTGGTCACCCACATCTGCGACCAACTTTTTCAGAAAGTATGGTGCTAGAACACCATTAATCATTCTCTCCAAGGTGGCTTAGCAGTTCAGACGTCTTTTCCGTATTGTCTTGTCGTGTCCTGTATATATATATATATATTTACACCTTTTCTTCACATATCTTTTATTTATTTTATTATCCAAGAACTCAACTACAAAAGCTTTCCTGCAAAAGCTTTCCTGCAACCAACTTCACCAATTACAATAAGTAATATTTACCTCAATCTGAAAATCCATCGTGGAAGATAGCCAGGGGCTAATTCAGAAGCTAGCCTGATAGCTAACCAGAAGCTACTCCGATAGCTAGCCAGAAGCTAATCTGTAGCTGCCCCGAAATTAGCCGGTTTGCTAGCTAGCGTTGGTGTTTCAGCTGCCCACGTTTTGCGGTCATCAGCTATTCCTTTAGCTCGATAATCTACCGGCACTTTTGTGCAACGCGACTCGGACCGGAGCATTCCGGGACTTTTTTTCTCCCAGTTTCCCCGGATTCCAACCGCAGGCTCTGGACACTTGCACCTTGATTTCGCAGCTAGCTAGCTGCATACCGTGTGACTATTGGCTTACGTCGACCCCGGAGCAAACTCAAATCATGCTGGAGCTAGCCAGCTGAGGAGTTCCATCACCATCCGGACCCGTTTCTTTTGTTGCTGCTGCAGATACGGAACCCCACCGGGCCTTCACGACTGACTGCCGACGTTATCTGCCCGAGGGATTTATCCAACCGGCAAATCCGTCCCGACGTTACCTGAACGCTCACCTGAGGCCCGCTAATCGTTAGCTGTCCTATCGGCTGCTATCTGAACAAAACCCCACTACACGGAACCTACCGACGGAAACGCACGAGGTATCTACAAACAGACCTCCATCCTATGCTGCTACCGATAGCCATATACCCGGCCAGCTGTCTGGATCGCCACGACCCCAACCAACCTCTACTCACTGGACCCTTACTGATCACTCGATTAAGCATGCCTCTCCTTAATGTAAATATGCCTTGTCCATTGCTGTTCTGGTTAGTGTTTATTGGCTTATTTCACTGTAGAGATTCTAGCCCTGCTCTCTATACCATATCCAACCTATCAGTTCCACCACCCACATATGCGATGACATCACCTGGTTTCAATGATGTTTCTAGAGACAAGATCTCTCTCATCATCACTCAATACCTAGGTTTACCTCCACTGTATTCACATCCTACCATACCTTTGTCTGTACATTATTCCTTTAAACTATTTTATCGCCCCCAGAAACTTCCTTTTACTCTCTGCTCTAGTAGCTCTAGGCGACCAATTCTCATAGCTTTTAGCCGTACCATTATCCTACTTCTCCTCTGTTCCTCTGGTGATGTAGAGGTGAATCCAGGCCCTGCAGTACCTGGCTCCACTCCTATTCCCCAGGCGCTCTCTTTTGATGACTTCTGTAACCGTAATAGCCTTGGCTTCATGCATGTTAACATTAGAAGCCTCCTCCCTAAGTTTGTTTTGTTCACTGCTTTAGCACACTCTACCAACCCGGATGTTTTAGCCGTGTCTGAATCCTGGCTTAGAAAGACCACCAAAAATTCAGACATTTTTATCCCCAATTACAATATTTTCAGACAAGATAGAACGGCCAAAGGGGGCGGTGTTGCAATCTACTGCAAAGACTGCCTGCAGAGTTCTGTTATACTATCCAGGTCTGTTCCCAAACAATTTGAACTTCTACTTTTAAAAATCCACCTCTCTAAAAACAAGTCTCTCACCGTTGCCGCCTGCTATAGACCACCCTCTGCCCCCAGCTGTGCTCTGGACACTATATGTGAACTGATTGCCCGCCATCTATCTTCAGAGCTCGTGCTGCTAGGCGACCTAAATTTGAACATGCTCAACACCCCAGCCACCCTACAATCTAAGCTTGATGCCCTCAATCTCACACAAATTATCAATGAACCTACCAGGTACCACCCCAATTCCGTAAACACGGGTACCCTCATAGATATCATCCTAACAAACTTGCCCTCCAAATACACCTCTGCTGTTTTCAACCAAGATCTCAGCGATCACTGCCTCATTGCCTGCATCCGTAATGGGTCAGCGGTCAAACGACCTCCACTCATCACTGTCAAACGCTCCCTGAAACACTTCAGCGAGCAGGCCTTCCTAATCGACCTGGCCGGGATATCCTGGAAGGATATTGATCTCATCCCGTCAGTAGAGGATGCCTGGTCATTTTTTTAAAATGCCTTCCTCACCATCTTGAATAAGCATGCCCCATTCAAGAAATTTAGAACCAGGAACAGATATAGCCCTTGGTTCTCTCCTGACCTGACTGCCCTTAACCATCAGAAAAACATCCTATGGCGTTCTGCATTAGCATCGAACAGCCCCCGTGATATGCAACTTTTCAGGGAAGCCAGAAACCAATATACACAGGCAGTTAGAACAGCCAAGGCTAGCTTTTTCAAGCAGAAATTTGCTTCCTGCAACACAAATTCAAAAAAGTTCTGGGACACCGTAAAGTCCATGGAGAATAAGAACACCTCCTCCCAGCTTCCAACCGCTCTGAAGATAGGAAACACTGTCACCACTGACAAATCCACTATAATTGAGAATTTCAATAAGCATTTTTCTACGGCTGGCCATGCTTTCCACCTGGCTGCCCCTACCCCGGACAACAGCACTGCCCTCCCCTCTGCTACTCGCCCAAGCCTTCCCCATTTCTCTTTCTCCCAAATACAGTCAGCTGATGTTCTTAATGAGCTGGAAAATCTGGACCCTTACAAATCAGCCGGGCTAGATAATCTGGACCCTTTCTTTCTAAAACTATCTGCTGAAATTGTTGCCACCCCTATTACTAGCCTCTTCAACCTCTCTTTCGTGTCGTCTGAGATCCCCAAAGATTGGAAAGCAGCTGCGGTTATCCCCCTCTTCAAAGGGGGGGACACCCTTGACCCTAACTGCTACAGACCTATATCTATCCTACCCTGCCTTTCTAAGGTCTTCGAAAGCCAAGTCAACAAACAGATTACCGACCATTTCGAATCACACCACACCTTCTCCGCTATGCAATCTGGTTTCAGAGCTGGTCATGGGTGCACCTCAGCCACGCTCAAGGTCATAAACGATATCGTAACCGCCATCGATAGGAAACAATACTGTGCAGCCGTATTCATTGACCTGGCCAAGGCTTTTGACTCTGTCAATCACCACATCCTCATTGGCAGACTCGACAGCCTTGGTTTCTCTAATGATTGCCTCGCCTGGTTCACCAACTACTTCTGTGATAGAGTTCAGTGTGTCAAATCGGAGGGTCTGTTGTCCGGGCCTCTGGCAGTCTCAATGGGGGTGCCACAGGGTTCAATTCTTGGACCGACCCTCTTCTCTGTTTACATCAATGATGTCGCTCTTGCTGCTGGTGATTCTCTGATCCACCTCTACGCAGACGACACTATTCTGTATACTTCTGGCCCTTCTTTTGACACTGTGTTAACAACCCTCCAGGCGAGCTTCAATGCCATACAACTCTCCTTCCGTGGCCTCCAACTGCTCTTAAATACAAGTAAAACCAAATGCATGCTCTTCAACCGATCGCTGCCTGCTCCTGCCCGCCTGTCCAACATCACTACTTTGGACGGCTCTGACTTAGAATATGTGGACAACTACAAATACCTAGGTGTCTGGTTAGACTGTAAACTCTCCTTCCAGACCCACATCAAACATCTCCAATCCAAAGTCAAATCTAGAATTGGCTTCCTATTCCGCAACAAAGCATCCTTTACTCATGCTGCCAAACATACCCTTGTAAAACTGACCATCCTACCAATCCTCGACTTCGGTGATGTCATTTACAAAATTGCCTCCAAAACCCTACTCAATAAATTGGATGCAGCCTATCACAGTGCCATCCGTTTTGTCACCAAAGCCCCATATACTACCCACCACTGCGACCTGTACACTCTCGTTGGCTGGCCCTCGCTTCATACTCGTCGCCAAACCCACTGGTTCCAGGTCATCTACAAGACCCTGCTAGGTAAAGTCCCCCCTTATCTCAGCTCGCTGGTCACCATAGCAGCACCTACCTGTAGCACGCGCTCCAGCAGGTATATCTCTCTAGTCACCCCCAAAACCAATTCTTCCTTTGGACGCCTCTCCTTCCAGTTCTCTGCTGCCAATGACTGGAACGAACTACAAAAATCTCTGAAACTGGAAACACCTATCTCCCTCACTAGCTTTAAGCACCAGCTGTCAGAGCAGCTCATAGATTACTGCACCTGTACATAACCCATCTACAATTTAGCCCAAACAACTACCTCTTTACCTACTGTATTTATTTATTAATTTATTTTGCTCCTTTGCACCCCATTATTTCTGTCTCTACTTTGCACTTTCTTCCAATGCAAACCAACCATTCCAGTGTTTTTTAGTTTTTATTTTACTTGCTGTGTTGTACTCACTTCGCCTCCATGGCCTTTTTATATTTTATTTATTTATACATATCTGTTTGCCTTCACCTCCCTTATCTCACCTCACTTGCTCACATTGTATATAGACTTATTTTTTTTTCACTGTATTATTGACTATATGTTTGTTTTTACTCCATGTGTAACTATGTGTTGTTGTATGTGTCGAACTGCTTTGCTTTATCTTGGCCAGGTCGCAATTGTAAATGAGAACGTGTTCTTAATTTGCCTACCTGGTTAAATAAAGGTTAAAAAAATAAAAATAAAATTCTGTGCATTTTGAAGTGGGTAGCAGCAGTGGAGTCTGAGAAAGCAGCTCTACATGCTTCTCCAATGTGATCACATGTCAGCATGGAACAGTGTTCAGCGATAGCTAATGCCATGGTGGCCTCAGCCTTTTTTGCGGAGTAAATTTTTTTACCCATAAATTTTAGGCTTGTTTTGGCTGGAACTGTTATAAGGCTTTGCCTTTTGAGTATGTTTTTGAGTTGTCATGTGTTTTTTTACATCACTAAGTTTGGCATAGAAATCAGCCTTACAATACAGGCAGTATGCCCGAGTATTATCTCCAATAAACAGCTTCAACCAGCCTTTGAATTCAGGGTTTGATTCCCACTCCTTTCTGTATTTTTGAGTGTACAGTTTAGACTGAGACATGAGCTAGCCAGCTAGATGTTTAGCTTATGTCACAGAGAGAAACACACACACAATGGACAATGTGAGTAAGTGACTGAGGCTGTGTGAGTCAAATGCAGTGAATTATTTTAGACAAAGAACATTTTAAATTTACATCAGGGCGGGATCAGCCAGCGGTGGCTTCCCGCATGTGCGATTCATTTGCAGTCTGGACGCAGAGGGGTGAACATCTCCTGCTCTGACTGCAGCTGGGAGGGACTGTGAGTGCTTTGGGACATGGGACATGGCTGCTCGCTGAAAAGAGTAAGAACGATACATGCTTTCACGTCAGTCTCCAAAAGTCTCCAATAACACCAGAAAAAGTCGCTAGATTTGTCGCTAGTCGATTTTTTGAAAATGTGTCGCAAGAGGGGTCTGCTAAATATAGCAACAAAGTCGCTAAGTTGGCAACACTGCTCGCTCCCTTGGCAACGGTCCGACTCGCACTGGCACATGACGTGTACACACAAAGGCGCACGTGGTTGGATTTTATGTACAGTAGAATGTCAAAGATACGAACCTAAGAGTTAGACTGACCGGAGTTACGGACTGACCGTTCAACCGAACGGGCAATATCAAACCAGGATATGCAATAACAAAGTAAATGAATTTTGCCTTTTAAACATTGCCTACATGTGCTAAAGGATCAAAAATCAAATATGCAATCGAAATTGTTCATATGGATTTTAAGTGAATGGCAAAGGTGCATAAAGATACTTTTGTATATAGTTTGTGTACACCTCTTCTGCTATTTCAGCCACACCCTTTGCTGACAGGTATATAAAATTGAGCACACAGCCATGCAATCTCCATAGACAAACATTGGTAATAGAATGGCCTTACTGAAGAACTCAGTGACTTTCAACGTAGCACACCGACATAGGATAGCTACCTTTCCAACAAGTCAGTTTGTCAAATTTCAGTCCGGCTAGAGCTGCCCCGGTCAACTGTAAGTGCTGTTATTGTGAAGTGGAAACGTCTAGAAGCAGGCCACAAAAGCGCACAGAATGGGACCGCAGAAGCACGTAGCTACGAGTTCTAAACTACCTCTGGAAGCAACGTCAGCACAAGAACTGAATGCAGTGCCAACTATAAAGTTTGGTGGAGGAATAATGGTCTGGGGCTGTTCATGGTTCGGGCAAGACCAGACCACTTAGTTCAAGTGAAGGGAAATGTTAACACTACAGCATACAATGACATTCTAGACAATTCTGTGTTTCCAACTTTGTGGCACCAGTTTGGGGAAGGCCCTTTCTTGTTTTAGCTTAATACCCTGTGCACAAAGCAAGGTCCATACAGAAATGGTTTGTCGAGATCGGTGTGGAAGAACTTGACTGGCCTGCACAGAGCCCTGACCTCAACCCCATCGTTCACCTTTGGGATGAATTGGAACGCCGACTGTGAGCCAGGCCTAATCGCCCAACAATATTCCCTGACCTCACTAATGCTCTTGTGGCTGAATGGAAGCAAGTCCCCACAGCAATGTTCCAACATCTACTGGAAAGCCTTCCCAGAAGAGTAGAGGCTGTTATAGCAGCAAAGGGGGACCAACTCCATATTAATGCCCATGATTTTGGAATGAGATGTTCAGGTGTCCACATCATTTTGGTCATGTAGTGTATGATGTCTCAATATGTCATGGTTTTACTACAATCCATCGAGTTATCTACAGCGTGCGACATGGTTCCATGTGCCAATAAATCGGCACCATTTACTTTTTGGTTTTTCAAATTGCCTACGTCTTGAAGCCAAAATTGGCATCATGTATACTGTGCTAATGACTTCACAAAAAATGTGTAACAGAGCAATGTACAATACATAAATTTGGGTAAACAAGGCATTTGCCGGCACCTTTATGAACCTCCACTATTGGAAAGTTAGACATTTAAGGCTTCTGAATGACCTGCATTCCCAATAAGTTTGTGTCTCCGAAGTCCTACTGTATAATAAGAGCAATTTAAAGTCAGTTTACAGCAGTTATCAATGATATTTATTTACATGTTCTACAATATCTCCGTACAATAGTACATAAGGAGACTACATCAACATAGTAGACAAAATGAGAATTTGTTTAAAACTGTCTCACATAAAAAAGACATACAGAAATCAGTCCATAATCTCAAGAAGTATGCACGCCTTTACAAATGACGGGGCCTTATCGCTCTAACATGTTAATCAGATAGAACCTGTTTTCAACATGATACAACAGGACACTTTAGAAAACATTTCACATTATTACCCCACTCTAAAATTAGGCAAGTTTTAGAATCTTTCTGAGCCTTAAACTAGACTCCATTTTAATGATCTGAGAAATGGGTGAAGAAACAAATAGGCTCTTAATTTTTGCAAGAAACCCCTAATTCTGCTTTGAGTTTCTGTATTTCCCTTGGAGGGATAACACACAGTTCATAATTTAAACATTTACGCAGACAGTATTGTTACTCTTATAAAATACAGTAACTCGGAACACAACCCACTAAAAATGTCTGGAGTAAATGACTCAATGAAAGAAATGGAACAACCTTGTACCCAGTGTAAAGGAACACACCCGTCCAGCTCCACAGGAGGGGCAGATAGTGCAGCAACGTCTGGGCTATAGGGCCGGGCGTCCATTGAGCTTGTCATGCATGAGGGCCAGGGCCCCACTGGTGAAGTCTCGGAGTATGTGCATCGTCTCCCGCTGCAGCTGCAGCGACTCACGCACAAACTCCTGCTGTGTCTCGGCCAGCTGCTGCACTGACTCGGACAGCAGTTCCAGGGAGCGCGAGACCGTCTCTAGCGCGGTGTTGGTGGCGTGCTGCTCCTGAATGCTCAGCGAGGCGCTCTGCAACATGCTATCCCTGGCGTTCCGAGGTGGCTGGCCTGCTGTAGGTGGTGCGGCGGAGAACGATGAGGGCGAGGGCTGGGTGCCTGTGGAGGGGTGTGGGCCGCTGCCGCTCCCCTGGTTGTCCTCCGTGAGGCTGGACGTCTGTGAGGTGGAAGGGGGCAGCTCGTCCTGACGCTCATCGTCTGTCTGCCCAAACTGGTTCTCAGTGTCTGGGGAAAGGCAAGAGGTGACACTGAACTTGTGCGTGTGTTTGAGGTTACACATACCACATAATGATGGGGGGGAAATCGATAGTTACACATCAGGATATACATTTTTACGATATCGTATTGACACTATCGCAATATTTTTGCGCTAGTTGGCTGTAACTGCACCAAAACTCCGGTATTTTTTATTCATAGCTTGTTATCCATCTTTTGAAATAGGTTTTCAGCACTTATTTCCATGACTGATAAAAGTAGTTTTCTCATGGCTCTTGTCCCTCCGCAGCAGACATACAGTGCCTTCAGAAAATATTCATACCCCTCTACTTATTCCACTTGATTATAGCCTGAATTCAAAATGGATAAAATAGTTTTTTTGTCCTCACCCATCTATACACAATACCCCATGACAAAATGAAAATATTTAGAATTTTTTGTAAATGTATTAAATACAGAAATAACTCTTAAAAAGTATTCACACCCAGAGTCAATACATGTTAAAAATCACTTTTGGCAGTGATTACAGCCGAGTCTTTCTGGGTAAGTAACAGAGCTTTGCACACCTGAATTGTACAACATTTGCACATTCTTTTAAATTCTTCAAGCTCTGTCAAGGTGGATGTTGATCATTGCTACAAAGCCATTTAAGTATTGCTATAGATTTAAGCCGATTTAAGTAAACTGTAACTAGGCCACTCAGGAAGATTCAATGTCGTCTTGGTAAGCAACTCCAGTGTATATTTGGCCTTGTGCTTTAGGTTGTCCTTTTGAAAGGTGAATTTGTCTCCCAGTGTCTGTTGGGAAGCAGACAAAGCACACAGGTTTTCCTCTAGGATTTTGCCTGTGCTTAGCTCTATTCCCCTTTTTTTTGTGTTATCCAAAATTAGAATTAAAAAAAAATCCCTAGTCCTTGCCTATGTCAAGCATACCCTTAATATGATGGTGCCACCACCATGCTTTAAAATATGAAGTGGTACTCAGTGATGTGTTGTGTCTCAATTTAATCCAACTAAAATGCAGGCTGTAAATACAATGTGGAAAAAGTCAAGGGGGTGTGAGTACTTTCTGAAGGCACTGTATGGTGAGCAGTATGTTTGGAACATCGAATCTCAATACATATCGTATCAGCACATAAGTATCGTGATATCGTATCGTGAGGTCCCTGGCAATTCCCAGCCCTTATACCACACATCCGGCAGTATTTCACAAGCGTATTTCTAGTACTGCAATACCAGACAAATCAGACCCTGTAGACAAATAAACAGAGTTGAATGTTGGGTCAACGCGCCACACTGCATGCATGCAAATACACTCTTACCTTCACCAGTGGGTATCTCGTACTGCATTTCATAAGAGGGATGTGACGAATCTCCTGCAACAGAAAATCTAATAAGTGAATATGCACCCTTGATAACCCCTCACCTTGAAAGGTGTGTGTGGTGTATAAATTGAACAACCCAGACCGTTCCAGTTTCAAAGTAGATAACTCACTGGACGAGCCACTGTAGGTTGGCATAGAATGGTCATCTTTGGCTTGAACCGGGGGTATGGGTGTGTGGCCAGGGCCCGGCATCCCCATGGAAAAGGACATGGGCATGGCCGAGGAAAGCGTGGAGGGTGGTGGCATCGAGACGTCTATTCCTTCATTGGGGTAACTGTGTATCCCCGCCATGTCCTCTTCCTCGTCCTCCTCCTCTGGTCCTTCATCATCATCTCCCTCCTTGAAAGCCCCATAATGGAGACCTGGCACCCGGCTTCGCTTCCCATCCAGCTCCAAGATCTGATGCACAATGTTCTCTGTGGGGCTGAGGTCGCGGGACAGCCGCGAGTTGATCCCCTTGAAATTGGCCCCCGACCGCATGGCGGCCACCTTACGCTTGGTGTCGCACTTAAGGTCGGACCACTTCTTGATGATCTCGATGACCTCACGCTGGCTCTCCCCGATCTCATTCACACTGGCCGTGATCTCCGCCCACACGCGCTTCTTCACATCCGTTGGTACACCGCGGTTAAACTTCCCTGTAAGAGTCAGAGGGACAATTAATAAGAAAAGGATCAGATGCTGGTGTTTGGTTGGCCATACATACGAGTGTCTAAGAGGAGCTGGTACTTGAGCATAAGACAAGAGTTACTGTGCATCTGCAAAATTAAAGCCTGACCACGTGTCTAAATTCTGAAAAGAAACACAGGCATGAGCCTGGGATGACACCCAAATTGGGACAAGGTTTTAAACAACAACAAAAAATGTTATCATCACATCAACATGAAGTGCTGCAGGGTACAGAGGTACATACCGACAACGATGTGCCGATTCTTCTTCACTTCATCCAGGAGGATGTGGACCTCACTGAAGGTAAAGCGAGCTTTTCTCTTTTTGAACCGCGTGACACTGTCCTCATTGAAGAAGTGCGAGGCAGACATCTTCCACAATACCTCTTATCTCTGGTCTGCTTCTTTCTCTCTGGTCTCTGCCTTCAGTCCTCCTAGTAGGGATACTACTAGCTCTTCTGGAGCCAAAAATGTAACTCATAATAATACATCACTGGACCTCTATCTAATACCCAACAGCGTACAACTAAAAGGAAACATTTGATACTGAATACAAATATCAGATTACAAAATAACATACTTTGAGTAACTGTTGATTGATAATATAATAAGGTGGATAAGGTGAAGATCAGCAAGTGCATCTAAATTCAGCTACAGTAAAGTGTGTCCGCGAATGAGCGTCTGTATTCATTAGCTAGTTAATTGAATTCAATTTGGTTCCCCCAATCACAACATTGCATGACAGAATCATGAATACAAACCTTGCACCCTAGAAATTACTTGCACAGCTGTCTGAAAGTCTAGCGCAATCCCTTTGTTGACCAGTCATCAGCCTGTCTTGCCAAGAAGACAGACGCAACCCGATTATCATCGTCAGACAGCAGTCAGTGCTCTCTTGATTTAGCTCGGTTTACGGGCTAGACTGCTAGCTAGCTACATTAGTTCACGTTAACTTACCCGTACCCCCAAAAAAATGTACTTGTTAGTTAACTAGCTATAGCTAGCTATAGCTAACTAGGATGTTATCTATGCGATAGCGGTGAAACCGGTTAGTAACTGCGATATGGTAACAAATATTTGCACTTTTTAAAAACACAATGCCTTAACATCGAAAATGCCGTTACTGCTCATTGTTCACATTTTGGGCGTTTTTTTTTCGTGAACAAGTAAGCTAGCTAGCTAATGTTAGCTAGTCACGTCTTAACAAGATTGTAGCTAGCAAACGTTTGCGCACGCATTGTCGCCTCTTCATTCATTTTACGAGACTGAAAAATAAAATACCACCAAAATAGGCTAGATATTTGTAATATTGCTATGCAGTATAGTTTTACCTTTGAGGGAAAGAAAGGTTGTGATTTCTGCGATTAGTCCGAAAACTTCGTAGTTAGCTAGCCACAGTCCGATGTCTCGCGCTAGTTTGTACGCAAGCTCAGTACGTGTTTTTTCTGGTATGAGAAAGAAGTCCTGCGACTGACCACAATGCGCGAGGTATGGCGCTGTTGCAATCATACGTTGAAAGGACAAAAGCACGGAATCACTTAACTTTCCCAAGCACCTAAAAAAAAATATGAATATAAAAGTAGCTAATATGCTTTTCATCATAATGAAGAAACAGTGGTCAAGTTAACCACGACGGGTGATACACATGTATTAATCCAGCCATCAGGTAAACGCATCAACCCTTATTCCCAGAGCATGGGTGAAACAAAATGATGAAATGTTAGCCATCCAGGGCATCGAACGTAACTCAAACGAAAGCCCGCAGCATCATCAAGGACCCCACACACCCCAGCCATGAGCTGTTCACTCCCTTACTGTTGGGCATATGTTATCAGAGGATGAAGTCCGATATCAACTGGTTCAGACTGCCGAACACTTGAACTGGTTGACCACCTGCACTTTGGCACATACATTCACGCAACTGCTGCTACCAGATATGTTATTGCTAAATACCGCACAATTTTTAAACACTTAAATATTGGACTATAAATTGTGCCTTCCTGTATTATGGTAAAATGCTTATTCTATTTAACCATTTACTTTATGTTCGTATTTTGTTATTGTTGAAGGAACCCGTAAGTAAGCATTTCATTGGACAGGGTATACCATGTTTATCCTGTACATATGACTAATAAAACTTTGTAGATGAGTAGGCTTGAGGTGTTGAAATAACACACGCACTACATTGTTAGGACTACTTAATTCCATACAAAATGACACTGGTCATTTCAAAGACAGTAACAGTTCAGTGACTTATGGCAACAGTTACCAAATCCTTTAATGGCATCTGTTGGTTTCATGAAGCAATGGCACAAACCACATTTTTCTTGTTAGACATAAAAACTAACATTGTGCTGGCATTATTATGTGTCACAGTTATAGACTATTTCAGAAATGGCTTGTAAATGATTACCATTTGAGAGCTATTGGAAAGAACCTCTACACAGGCTATGGCTGTCTTTTCTTCAATTCAAAAGGAAAACAAGCAGATACTCTTGGTTGAATGCAAGACCTGCATCGAATGGCCCAGAGGTTCTCAATGTCAGCCCATAGAACCGCTGTGTGTGCAGCTTTTAGTTCCCACGTTAGTCTACAACTCCCCTTTTGTTGTTTGAAAAATACTGTATTCACATTGTGTAGGTTGCAAATAATGTAGAGAAACCTGCATACACTGGGGGACTGGTTGACTGGCACAGGGCGTCCATGGAGTGGTCTAAAACACAGCATGAAGTAGAGAGAAATGGAGTGGTATTGTAAACACCTGTAGGCATGTCCTAAGCTCAGGAGTACATGGTCAACTGGAGCCACTGCAAAGAAACAAATTAAAACAATTGTTTGACATCAACCCTGTACAATGGTGGGTTTTGACCTCTTGTGTGATAGGAACACATTGTACAGTGATGCCGATAACCAAAGTAGCTTTGCTAGGCTAACTACATTCAGAAAACCATCTCATTGGTACAGCTTGTAAGTGTGACATGCTTACCTCTTGAACATTGACCTTGATGGTTCCATTGTTATCCTTGTCTAAGGTGTTGAAGGCACCTGAAATCAGGAAGATACAATGGGGTACATAATCATTGGAATATTTTATTGGCAAAGCTGTTTTCTCTATTCAAAAGGCAGCTCTAATGAAGGCCTTGAGGTCAACACGTAAAGCTTAAGCTTATTAAAGAGCAGTGATACTATCAAGAGCAGTGTGCAGGGTTCTTATCTTATCAACTGTTACCATGTACCTGCAAAAAAAGATAGCTCAGATGTGCGACTGTCTTTTGAATAGAGAAAACTGCCAATAAAATATCCCAATGATTATGTACCCCATTATTTTCAAAAGGAGTACCATTAGTTGTGCTGACACATGTACCAAAAGGTTAATGCATATGGTTTTTATATCTAAACCCTATACAGAGCTAAAAGAACCCCTACCATGACGACGATATGGAAAAGAGCAGGGGATCAGACTTACGACACATAGCATCCAGTCTCACAAGACAGCCAATGTAGTTGTCAAAGTCCAGGTCCCCATTCTCTTCGCTGTATCTCCGGATGATCATCTGGAACAGCTGGTCGTTGAGGCGGAAGCCTGGGTCCAAACCATAGACATACATATTTAGGTTTTATGAATATCCTTGGTCAAAACTGAAATCTAAACCTTTAACCATGAAGCTGGAAACAGAGGATTGCAATCTCAAACACCACTTAAGAAGTTTTGACATTCAAAATGTATTCATATCACAGTGCAATGTTTTAAGAACATATGAGCTGTAACAAGTGTCTGCCAAACAGTGATATAAATCTTTCTGTGCTGTATGATATCTCTAACCTGCAACCCTGAAAGCGTTGGGAAGTTCATCTGCACCAATAATCCCGGAGCCATCAGTGTCATAAGTCTTATACACACCCTGAAAACAAAACAAAAACCTTTATATGTAGTATAATACATATTTGATTCAATTTCCATGGTTACACATGATCATACTTTCTAATAGTGCTAATACTCTCAAACTACTTTATTATTCAAATCAAGAAATAATGAGACAAATAGTTTTTACCAAGCTGGTGGAAATTAAATACTCACCTGCCATTTCTTGATATTGTTCCAGAGGTGTTTGAACTCATGAAATCCAAGCTTTCCAGTGCTGTCACTCTGCAACAGAGTTAAGGTTAACAAAAACCTGACGCTTACAGTGCTTTCGGAAAGTATTCATACACCTTCACTTTTCCACATTTTGTTAAGTCACAGCCTGGACCCTGACCCCCACCACAAACAGGTCATGACAGGAAGGATACATCCATGACTGCCACTATGCTCCTGCAGGACTCTATGCTAAACCCATCTGTCTTCAAGTCACCATCTGAAATTAAAAAGCAGCCAGATCACTCAGCGTATCATCCCCTTACTCACAAATACATATCAGCCTCACTGAGAAATTCATCAAGAATATTACATCTCAAACATGGCTTTCTGGGATAGAAAAGGATTGTCAATAAACAGGCATACGTAGAGACTTGCTTAAAGCACGCAAGCGTGTACATCCAGGCAGAGCCACACAAATAGACAGAATAGAACCCTGACTTACGTTTGGAAATAATTCTATTCAGGATGTTCATCAGTTCGATGGGGCTCACCTCCATGTCCTGAAGGAAAAGTTATTCATTTTAATTATTCCCAACATCGAAGCATAGCATGCATAGTGCATCTATTCACACTATTCAGTAGTGAATTTGAGCCATTAAATGAAGATCATCCTGCACCAAAGGCATTTCAGCAGTCAGTGCCTTTTTAATGGCAATGTGTATGGTTGCCACAAGGTGTTTACTTTTACAGAGGTACTATGAAGTTAAACCAAAATAGGAATATGGTGAGGGAGTAGTAGCAAGGAAATATCGTACTGACATCTCCAGCCAACTGCTGGAAGACTTTGCGAAACTGTCTTTCCTCATCACTCTCACTCTGCTCTGCATATGCAAGTGGCCTTCGTGGTGCGGGCTGCAGGATAACAATGTTCGGAAATTAGGAATTTATTGTTCAGGTTACTATTATCCATAACAACTGTGTATTCTGGTGATAAATTATGAAACAGCAATGCCACTCACTGGGTCAGAGGGCACAAAAGCAGCTGGATCAATATTGCTGAAGGGGACACAGGGGATATTAATAGGTTAGTCGCTGGGTAGCATTCCTAAGAGTGATAGCTATGCAGAGATATAGAGGCATTGATTGACTTGGTCAGTGGTAATAGCTGCAGTGACAACTAGCTGAAGAATCATGCTCCTGTCCAATATAGCTTAAACAATTAACACCTTGTATTCTCTCTTGATTCCAAACTGATTAAAACAGCACAGTGATAATATATTATCCATACCTGAAAGTCTATGCAATGATAGAACCAATTTAAGCAGTGCCAAATTCCTAAGATTAGACAACTTTCATTCCCCTTGCACCCACACAACCTAAAACGCCTCAACCCCTTTCCCATTTGGCAAAGCCCAGAAAACACTACTGACTACATTCCTGTGGTCAACATTGTTTATACATAATAAGCGCAAATGATTTAGAAGAGGTCCTTAGTACTATAGCCAGATCCTTACCTTACAACATCAAAAATGCCACCAATGAGTCTTTTAGCCAGAAACATCTTTAATCAATTTAATTTAATTTGTCAACCTGTAGAAGGGAAACAACAGATTAAAAACGTATTAGTTTCTAAAGTAGTTTGAAATAGCACTAATTATTAATTAATAGAGTCATAAATAACCAATGAAAATCGTATGGCAATCTCAAGAATAACGGAAGCCTAACAGTGTAGGCTAATGACTCAGTGTTGACACATAAGGACACACCCACTGCAAATATTTCACCCAACGACGCCTTGCCAATAAAATGCCCTGCAGACAATTTTTACGTTTCCAAATTGGCTGGTCTGCTTAAAAAGTCAAATGATCCTAAATTAGATACCCCAGCGAATTATACTTTATTTTATTTTATGTTAAACCAACGACAGCTAGTTAGATGGCTAATTGGCCGACCATTATACTATAGCCAGCTAAATTAACGTTAGCTTACAAAGTATGACAGCTACTGTAGGTCGGTCAAATGCCTGGTAGCCACACAACATCAATGCTACGAATATATTTTGTAGGATGGATGTCGGTTTAAAGAAATGTATGTCCTTTTTTGCAAGCCTACAAACCAGCTAGCTTGCCTGGACAGGAAGCAGCTAACGTTAACTAGCAGTGCGCTAATCTACTGTTAGTAGATTAAAGGCAAATCTTATATTAGAAAACGAGGATACACTAACACTATAATAACACTGACGTAATAAACATGTTAGGGGTATTTACTTACCAAGACTTCGTGGTGCCAGTGAGTGAACTTGTAAATAGAAAGAAGGATGTTACCCAAATTAACCAAGTTAGTAAAAGCGCCCACTGACGCTGTCAATCAAACGCGCTAGACGTGTCCCCCCGACCATGAGTGGATAATGAAAAGAAAAGGGATGTCTTTACCGCCAAGCATAACTTGACCACAAGAAGAAAATCTTTGCCACAAGCCTGATAAAACCACAAATTAAATACTATCATCTCTAACATATCTATATGGTTATCTGTACAAAAATATGAAAAACAAAAAATTATGAAGAACAATGGAACATTTATCTTGAAACATGTCAAATACTTATCTACACAACATGTGAGCAAGTTTCTAGCAAAACCTGAAAGGATGATTTGACATGGGAAATTGTCAGCAACATTTCACACAACGTTGACAATGTGAGAGCTGGTGATTGATTATAACTGCAAAGTGTGGACCAAAACGTCACTATATTGACAGGCTGGCTAAAGATTAGTACATTAGTACATTCAACAGCATCCCTTGCTCAATAAGACATATTCCTCATGTGAAAGTGAGGAATTATATTTTTTTAAGACAAAGAGAGCTAGAAGTGCAGAAAATGTGGCCTTGCCGCATGAAGCCTTGGATAACACTTCGCCTGATCAAACACACTGTACTGTACATACAATAGGTTACCATGAATCAAGGTAACCAAGGTTAATCAGATCTTAGGGTTCTGTATTTTGTAGTGCCTTTTGGCATTATAATTCATACATTTTATAAAGGATCCAGGCAATGAATAACATAATCAAATCAGTGAAATCAGTCGGTATCATGGTGTAAATTTTTTCCCAAGTGCAGAATTCCAAGTCCTCAAATGTTACTTCCTTAGGTTGGCCCTCATGACTTTGGGCACTGGCACATGGTGAGGGTCACCCTGGTGTTTAGGGTTAGTGTGGCCACTGTCAAGGCCCCAGCAGCGAGACTAAAATCACCAGGAATTTAGCAACAAAAATGTTTTATTTAGGAAATCTGTTGCCAAGTATTCCCACAAATAGAAATAGACATCCCACCGGGAATACACTGGATGAATCAACGTTGTTTCCACGTCATTTCAATGAAATTACATTAAACTAACGTAGAATAAACTTTATATATTCAAAGAGTATTTGTTAGCGTTTAAGCATTTTTCTGATATCAGATTCTTCTTCTGAAGATTGAATATCTGACTGGAATCCATATGTAGCGAAATAGTGCACCTTACGCCACTGGAGTATATTGCAAAAGAGACGGGCTCATGCACTCGACAGTCAGTTGTTCAATCAGAGATGGGGTCGTTCCTATCTTTTGCTATGAAGTCTATATTTTTATTTGCTCAAGCTCAGTGGTTCAGTACAGTACATCTAGCGCATCTATCTGTTACCTCCTAGAACTAGGCTGTTGTTGTTGTTTTTGATCTCATATTGATTTGCCTGAAAGTTACCATACTATCATTATGCGCAACACACATGCATCATATATTTAGCATCATACATTGCTCATATTAAACAATCAAAATTATATAAATTCAGGACAAGTTTGGATGTATAAAGACAATTAGGGATGATGATACAGTATTATATCTGGACAGAAGTTCAAGTTTTAATAATTTTAATAAGTATTGTGAAGAATCATGTAAAATGTAATGTATTACAATGGCTCTGCAGAGATATCTACCCTTTCAATCGCACTCCAGCAAAGAATCACTCTAACCATGAAATAAAGGTTTCCATGGTTACCTCAGGAGCCATGTTAAGGGGTGCCTCTTGATTCTGCAGTAGTTTCTCCACCTTTATTTTCCTTTCACCATGTTGCAAGACAGTGCCATCTTAAGAATCTGGCTGTGTGCTGCAGTGATAGGGTTTGAAATGACACAAATGGGGCCACCAATAATTCTTTGCAATAGCTTTGACCCGAGTCACCTTGCCGTGGGTTTTGAACATTTTGATTGATTTAAATAGAAAATATCACCACAGCTTGCACTTACCTGGTCGCCCTGATGGTGGTGCATTGCAGATCTTGAGTTGTTCAGGAGTTGCCAGGTCTACAAGTTGAATCCTTGCAAGAGCATCCCCAGTGTGACATACTAAAGTACTCGGTATCACCCGTTACCTTGACAACATGATTTTATCATTCTAGCCCACCACTACCTTCTCCCACAGAGGGAATCAAATGCTTCTACAGAGCCAGATAAGACTGTGGATTGCTGGGAATGTCTTGAAATATATGGTACCACACTTGCTTCCTTTAACTTTATGGGGTGTAGGTGGGGAGTTGGGGAGACCTTCTCCTTGATATTATGCCCTAAGCACATGAGATCGGTTTGCACATATATAGTGGCCTAATGATGAAATCCCTAAGTGAAATCATTCCTCTCCGGCAACTGAGTTAGGAAGGACGCCTGTATATTTGTAGTGACTAGGTGTATTGACACCATCCAAAATGTAATTAATAACTGCACCATGCTCAAAGGGATATTCAATGTTTGCTTTTTTAGTTTTTACCCATCTACCAAGAAGTGCACTTCTTTGCGAGGCATTGGAAAACCTCCCTGGTCTTTGTGGTTGAATCTGTGTTTGAAATTCACTGCTAGACTGAGGGATCTTACAGATAAATTGTATGTGTGCGGTACAGAGATGAAGTAGTCATTCAAAAATCATGTTTAACACTATTATTGCAAACAGAGTAAGTCCATGCAACTCATTTTGTGAGTTAAGCACATTTTTACTCCTGAAATAGCCATAAGAAAAGGGGTTGAATACTTATTGACTCAAATAGATTATCTTGGCAGCCCAGCACATATTTATAACCGGTAACAATCATCAACTTTGCAGACGACACAACAGTAGTAGGCCTGATTACCAACAATAACGAGACAGCCTACAGGGAGGAGGTCAGGGCCCTGGCAGAGTGGTGCCAGGAAAATATCCTCTACCTCAACAAAACGAAGGAGCTGATCGTGGACTTCGGGAAACAGCAGAGGGAACACGCCCCCATCCACATCGACAGGACAGCAGTGGAGAAGGTGAAAAGCTTCAAGTTCCTCGGCGTACACGTCACTGACAATCTGAAATGGTCCACCCACACAGGCAGTGTGGTGAAGAAGACGCAACAGCGCCTCGTCAACCTCAGGAGGCTAAAGAAAGTTGGCTTGTCCCCAAAAAGATCATCAAGGACATCGTCCCCTGAGACCCTCACAAACTTTTACAGATGCACCATTGAGAGCATCCTGTCGGGCTGTATCATCGCTTGGTAAAGCAACTGCACCGCACACAACCGCAGGGCTCTCCAGAGGGTGATGCGGTCAGCCCAAAGCATCACCGGGGGCACTGCCTGCCCTCCGGGACACCTACAGCACTCAATGTCACAGGAAGGCCAAAAAGATCATCAAGGACATCAACCACCTGAGCCATGGCCTGTTCACCCCCTATCATCCATTAGGAACATCTTTTTTACAATGTATCTACAAATATAAATGTAGAATCCTTAATGTTTTTTCTCTGTAAAAGCACATGGATGCATATGAAATGGTAAACACCAACTTTGAATTTGGTCATATATGCAAAACGTGCCTTTTGAATTTTGTGTAACGTTAGTAGCTCATAAAGAAGCATCATGCAATTTTTATTGTCACACTCCACCTTTTAGACTAAGGCAAGGGTTTCAAACACTTACTTTGAAGTTGGAGGTTTTATAATATCCCTCTGGTGGACAAGTTGACCTGTTTAACAAATGCGATTGGATGGTGGCTCTACCCTGTAAGGTCACTGCTCTGTTGATTCGTTATTCTGTTACCGGATATAATTATGTTCTCAGCTGGTCGTCCTCAGCATAGTGGCCTATTGTGCCAGGTTGACCTATGAAAAAAGCTAGCAGCTAGCCATTTTAGACCACATATCCTCGCCTCTGGAATGTGCTCCCCGCCGTCCACCTCAAGGTAACTCGGCTCTTTCAAATCTGACCTCAAAATGCACCTATACAGGAGGTGCCTTCCTAGTAGACCCCTCCTTGTTCTGTGTTGTCTTACAAAATCTTCAAGCGCCAGTAGCAATTAGCACTTTGAGATGTAATGAAAACCGCTTTATAAATCAATTACTGTTATACTCTGGTTTTAGAAGTTATTATTAATGGAGGCTGTCACATGGTGCAGGAGGAATGATGTTGGAGGGACAGAGATGGATTATGGCTCTATCCCAATTGTCTTTCCGTGAATCCTCTTCGTATCCTATCTCCTTAACTCCTTTATTTTTTATTTAACCTTTATTTAACCACTCAAGTCAGTTAAAAACAAACTTTTATTTACAATGACGGCCTACCCCGGCCAAATCCTAACCCGGACGACCCTGGGCCAATTGTGCACCGCTCTATGGGACTCCCAATCACGGCCGGATGTGATACAGCCTGGAATCAAACCAGGGTCTGTAGTGATGCCTCTAGCACTGAGATGCAGTGCCTTTGACCGCTGCGCGACTCAGGAGCTTCTCAACTATATTGGAGAAGGTCCCCGGTCCCCCTTCTGACCTTCTTCTCCAATGGGTTTTGAGAAGGAGGCAAGAATAGAGGATGCAAAAAAATCAAGGAAAGATTAATTGAACTTCCCCAACTGGTTCTGGCCTGTGAAGAACTTCACAGGTTCACAAAACAGATAACACTACAACATTCTGCCCACACGCCACTGTACTAGAACTACTAATTAGCTTAGACGCTCGCTTTGGCTTTTACTCAAGACCTTGAACAACAACTAGAACAGCACTCAGACAGAACATGCACAATAAAACCGCAGTCATGATTTGGAGAGTATTGTCATATTAATTGTTAATGGACTACCTCATAAGCTAAGATTCAGCACCCCATTTAGAAAATGAACTTTTCCGTGAGCATATCGCATGCACTTTAATCAACTCAAGACCTTTCACTCCAATGAGACAGAGAGTAGAGGTGGAGGAGAATAAAGGAACAGAAGACAAGTGATGCTAAAATGAACATTTATAATGACTCTTTGTTGCTGTCGCAAAAATAATCTTTAAAAAACAATTCAATATATTAACACTGAAATGCTGACTTCACTGGTAGTCCACGAGTCATCAAACACAACTCACTGATTTTTTTTTTTTTTTACAAACACAATACTACAGTTACATTAAATAGTCATTACCCTTAAATCTATTAATGAATGATGCTCAGATAAACTGATAATAAAAATACACTTTCATTCCCTTTTGATAGTTGCTGTTGTCATTGATCAACAGTGTAATGTTGTAAAAGGAACTGCTTCTGAGATGTTTCACCGAGGAAAGCAGGAAATTGACTGGCAGCATAGAATATAGTGACATGTCAAGTCAAATGTCAAACAATTAAGTGTTTTGGGGGGGATATGGGATTGGGAAGTGAACCATCCCATTGCTACCACAGCTTCAGTGTGTAGGCTGGCTGGCTTTTGGCTCAGTGCCGATTTCATTTGGCACTCGTATTGGCAAATATCTCAATAAAAGGCTCTCACCCGTACTTCACTGACATGGCACAAGGAAAGACAATGTTGCCTTTGTATCTTTAAGATTGAGACTGTCTGTGTAAAGGCATCGAAGCAAAGGCTTCAGTCAAAGGACAAGTGAGGCCTGGACTTTGAAATGGCATCTTCTCTGTCTCAATATAGACACTAGAGTCATTCCAATTGACCCAACTCTTTTTAGTTTAGGATAACATATTACATATGCTGACAGTCCATTTCTTAAGATGGAAAAACAAAAATTGTTTTACAAAATGAAAAACCTAACCCAAAATAATATTTACAATGGAGCCGAAGAGGTGTGCAGGGCATTGTCATGCTTTTTTCAGACAAGATTTGTTAGCTTTCAACCCTGCAGAATTGTCCGGATGACAAGAAAACAAACAAACAATTAAAACCAAATTAAAATTCATACAGTTGTAGTCTCAGAAAATTTTGGCAATAAACCTGGGGTCAAAATAATCCAAACACGCAGATGAGCACGCAAAGGGTGGATAAGGTCAACTTAGTTCATGGGAGGGTCAAAGATAAGAGATGGCGTCGTGGCTGGTTGGTACAAATCCTGTCTTTCTCCCACTATTCAGAGGAATGGGCTCAGAATATTTTTCCATTCAATGGGTGAATACAATGACAGGTGCCAGACACAACAGCACACATAATCATAATGTCATGTAGGCTGAAAAGATGGAGAGAGTTGAGGAGAAGAGGGGGCAAGCAGCCTTAACCGGCTTAGTCCTGTCTGATAGTTCGATAGAATCCCCCTTAGGAAGATCCTGGAGGGTCAGATGCATGTTCAGACTACATCATATTTAAAACAACTGAAGGTTTGGAATGGTGTTGACTTAGTTTGGCACTCAGTAGTGGAGGGGTTAGAAGGGTGGTGGGGGTTAGTAGCAGTGCATGGCAGAAGGAGGAGACAGAAAGTCATAGCATGCAGTGGTAAAGTAGTTTTAGGTTACACCGGGTTCTTACGGGTTGAGTTGTCCAATCCACCAACACTGACAGCGGTATGACCGAGGCAATCGAATTTTGCTGGTGCTGTATTTGTCTCCCATCTAAAATTATAATCAGCAAGACCTTGGGATTGCATTCTGTAACGTAACAAACGTGTACTCTCTGATAACACCACAGAGACATTGTATGAGGTTTACCGTGCTTTCAATGCCAATTTGTTCATAAAAATACTTCCACCCTCTAGACTCCAAGGCAGCAGAATGCAACATGACAAGATGGAACAGCTCCACTCTAAATTCCCTCTCCCTCTTTTAAAGAAGATTCGCTCATTGTGATTTACACAAATATTTTCAAAAGGAAATGGATAAACCATATTATGTGGACTCGGGTGCCACCTTTTCAGAGAAGTCTGATACACAGAGACCCAAAAAGATCAGAAAAAAAACCTCAACAAACTATATCAGAGCAACAGCAAAGAATGACAAAAACGGCTGAACGTTAACATGGTTTGCTTTGTTTCACATACAATAACAGGAGATGGAATTTTGTAAAAAGGTATGACCCATTGATCAGTAAAGTGCATTTATGCAACACCAAACAAACAGGACAATGTTGACAGCGGATCGGAAGTGTCGTTAAAACATATCTGGGTTATGACTATGGCCTACCCGACTATAGCTGAAATTGGTTCTTGACATAATATGTTAACTCTACATGTAGTTGAAATTCCAGCCCTGAATTCACATTAAAAGACTGATAAACATTCAACTGAAAAAATGAGCAAATGGGATTACATTCATAGATTAGATTTGGGCATTCAAACTGTGGTACAAAAAATCTTTAAAAAATATTACACAGGTTTTGTGAGGTTTAACCTGATTTAAAAAATACCTGGTATTCTAGAAAGCAAAACTCAAGAATAACACTGAATAACATTTTCGCGTTTGCTTGTTTCACATTTGTAATACTCCTTATGGTACCTTAAGAAAACAAAACCTGGTCTGTTAGAATATAAAGAGATGGACTGTATGAGAATTTGATCTGAAATGTGTTGTATTTGGGCCAACATGAAAATAATGGGCTCCCTCCCAACTTACGACATGAAACAACATTTTAAAAATGAGGTGATTTTAACTTAAGTGTTCTACAACTGACTGCATGCAACTTTATGTCTTTGAATGTTGCGAGAAAACCTCACCATTTTTTTTTCATTTAGTTTTTTCCCTCAATTTTTCACTTTGATACCATGCAATAGAAGACGTGCAAAAAGATAACACCTAACTCCACGAAACACATTTTGTCTGATTGTTAATGACTATGTTATGAATGCTTATAACATGTTATGCTTAGTCCATGCTGGCCTATAGAGACATTTGTGAAAAACAGCAGTGCTTAAGCCACAGGTCAAACGAACACACAGGGGATGCATGGAGTGTAAAACAACATGGATCCATAAAAATCACAATCTTTATCTCTTACTCTATGTTGCTATGGGGTAAAACAATGCACAAAATAGTTATTTGTCCATTATTTTCCTAAGTAATGTATATGATAATCTTTTCTTAACTGAAAAACATTGTTTGATTGGCACTTGATCAGCACTTCTAAACAAGTTATTGATATCTAACATTTGATCGCACATCTACAATTTCAGAAGCTGCAGAGGTCTAGTTTGGCACAGGTACAATTATTACTGTTACTATCTTACCAATACTGTATAGTATTCTATACACCTCGTTTTACGCCCCTGTCTTTTAGAGCATGTTTCTTATCAACAGACCAGACATATTTTCAACTAAAATATTTTTATATTTTACTTATCAAATAGCAGCATTTTCATAACTTACAAAAAGTACATGTAAACCTATTCATTCAAAATCTTAGTAATTTCAAAGGTTCATACAATAGACATAATAAAAACACAAAACAGGACAACATGCTACTATATTGCTTCCAATATTCTTTAAATTTTTCTTACGGTCAAATTAAATCATCAATAACAGAAATATGGACGCCACCTGTCGATGAAGAGTCATCGTAATGCACAAACAAATCGCAAAGCTAATCTTAATCAGGGTTAGTTGGCACTCTTCATCATCCACACAAAGATAACATAGAGTTTCACATTGTATCGACGACGCTGGACTGCATTTGGACTACAAACTAGAATAGCTACAATTAAGTACATATAGATCATGTTGACATGACATATTCCACAGAAATGAATTTCTAGTCATTTTTCAGATAAGAGGATATGCATAAAGGATGTCACTGTTTCAGCATGAGGTCACGAACGAGTTCCCACCTTTCTCTCTCTCATTTACTTTTTAAAAAATAAACTCCTGCTTTCTTTTGTTATGAGGATGAAATAGAAGCTCTGTTTAGTCAACCAACAGACATTTTCTCATTCAACCAAGATTCGCCTTCCTATTTTGCTTTCCCTTCCCCTAGAAGGTCATAGATCACTGTGTAAGCCTGTCTAAATCCTACTTGTTCTTCTTTTAGTGGGGAATTTGATACCGAAGTTTGAACCAATGTTGCTGGTTGGTCTTGTGGGTTGTCACAGTTTGGAGGCAGGTGTTATCTGTGCATTTTTGACTGGTGAACTCTATGGGCTGTGAAAATATTTGCATACCCTATGACCTATAGTGCATAACTCCTATCAATCACTTGGGCACTCCCCGCAACTCCCAGACGTCAGCGCCTATGAGTAGACAAGACAGAAAGAAGGAGAGAGTGGGAGCAGTGCAGAGGAGAGAGAAAAGGTCATCTCTATATAGGAGGACTTTAAAATAGACCAAAAAGAGCATATGTAGGGTGGGGAAATGTCTAAAGAAAGAGGAGGAAAAGTAATGAATGGAGAGAGAGGAGTTGGTACAATGTACAGATCAGACAGCTCTGGAGTAGTCTCTCTCTAAACCAAGCGTAGTTGCATTGCTTCTATTATTAAATCCACCTTGATTTGTGCTTGTATTTTAAAATCAGCATTAAAATGTGAAGTTGGGGCTAATATTTGAAGGTTTTGAACCCCACAGGTGAAAGAAGTTACAGATATTTTAACTGGAGTGCCATTTCATTTCAAGTAACTAGTGTACCGTTGACTACTGTTAAAAGTCACAGCACAACCCGTCAGAAATACAATGAAAGGGAAACGTGTATTCAGTGAGTCAAGGTAATGGGACTCGTGGCTGGTGCCATGCCATGCGGAACGCTCAAACATAGAGTTGTTAGTAAGGTGGGGTAAAGGTAAATTCTTCCTCAAGAAGAAGACTTGTCATTTCACTGAAAAGGGAGTGCTGCTGTTTCTTTCTCTGACACTATCGTTCCCGGTCCTGTATTATTGGAAGCCGATCCCAGAGCTCTGGTTACATAAGTCTATGGATACAATTGTGAAATGGAAAAGAGGGTCAGAATATGATTCAGGGACTGCTATGCAGGAAAAGAAATGTCATAGGAGTCATTTGGGTTAATAAAAGGGTCAATGCTATCCGGGATCCTTGGGATGTCCCTACCCTAAACCGTACACTTACCTTAACCATTTTGCATTTCAACTTCAATGGGGTAAAGACATGCCAAGGATCACGGATAGCACGGACCTTAATAAAAGACAATATGGTTGACTGATGACTCTGGACTGATCAGTAGAAAAAACGTCCATTAGCAGCTCTCTGTTGTGCAATATTATTGGTAAACTAAAATATCTCCAAGACATCACATTATGGATGTTCTTGTGGAGATGTTCCTTATCTCGCTGCTCAGCTGGTTTTGCTCTAGAACAGGGATGGGCAACTCCAGTTCTCTGGGGCCTGATTGGTGTCACACTCTTGTCCCAGCTAACACACCTGACTCCAATAATCATGATCTTCAGTTTACAATGTAATTAGTTTTATCAGCTGTGTTTGCTGGGGATGGGGAAGAAGCGTAACACCACTCCGGCCCCCGAGGACTGGAGTGGCCCATCCCTGCTCTAGAACAAGCGATGCAAGTGCACCAGCTGTAGGCCTACATCCTGGATAAGTACTTCAAAATATGATCCCTTGGCTCAAGAAGGGACAGACACACTTTGCGTTGTGTCTTTGTTGTGTCTCACAGTGCAGTCATAAGAGACCCAGTGTACTCGGATGAAAACCAATGGATAGCAGCGCAGAAGCAAGCAAGGTTAATCGTTGTGTTTGAGAATGTTCTAGAAGACAATTACCCTCCCTGCGTTTTTGCCAAACAATTATCCTTACAGAATGTCAGATAAATGTTTGGGCAACGCATTATGCACTACTGCCAATGTCAGCTAGTGTCAATGTCTGCTTTAGGCAAGATAACAGGTTGGACTAACCACCTGCATAAACTGTTTGACTCCATATTGGTATTGACTCTGGTTGAGAAAAATGGTTCACAGAAAACTCCAAATGTGTTTCATGGTGAGTCCATTTCTTTCTCATTAGTGTCTCTCTTGACTACCAGCCATCCTGATATAAAGCAAATTGTCTCCTCGCTCACAGATAACATTCAATACTGCTTTTCTTAACAAGACTGCTTTGTAGTGCTTCGTTCCCTTCGGGACTCTTCCGGTTAGATTCTTCAATTGAAAAGGTAATGTAAGATATCTCAAGCTGTGTATAGTGCTGTCTTCCCTCTCGGGTATGATGCGCCGTCCCATGGGGGCTTATTCAAATTTCTACATAGGAGCATGTCCCAAGGCGCAATATCGGCTGGCGAACTCAAAGTACAGGGCTAATTCATGACAATAGGATTAAAAAAATGTTTTACCAGTAACTACGTTATTGGGATCTAAACTGTCCATGGTGGCACAAGATACAGTTTGCCATGGCAGCTGAAGGAGAACTAGCGGGGTCAAATATTAAGACTGACCTGCAACATAGCATGAAATCCAGTCTTTGCTTACATAAAGGCAGAACTAGATCCCATAAACTACAGATAAGTGAACAATGCTTGGCATCTTACAATCAAGGAGAGGGAGAGCAATCTCTAAAGGGATTTTCAATTTAGGTGATACAGGTAATATAGGCCTAGCTATCTGTAGTTATGTTTTCGTAGCACCAAAAGTGGTGTGTATGTGGGTGGCGGTAAACATGTATGAATGTGTGTCTGTTCCTGTGTATGTGTACATTCCTGCGTGTCTCCTCTATCCTCTCACATTGAACATTTGACCCCTGATCTACACTAGTTACTGTGCAGTTCTGGGTTAAAACTATACATATCTGTCACTGTAACTCAACATTTGATCCTCGTTAATAACAAAATAACAATAATAATGTCTTTACATTCATATCAACCCGAATTCACAGGTTTAAATAATCTATATGTGTTTGAATGAGACCATATTTCAATAAATAATTGATGAAAATAAAAAGGATAACAACCGAATTGTTAAAACCTCAATTTTGATATGAACCATACAGTGGCATGTCATTAATATTCTGATATCCATTAAGAATTTAGATTAAAATGGTTGCCTAATGGTCTTGGATGACCTCTGGTGCTCGTCATTTTACCTCTCTCATGTAAACAAGGCCTTTTGCTTTCTTCACATGGAGCGATGTTAACATCAAAGCAAAAAGGCATGAGCAAAACGCTATCTCTGCTCTTTAAGCCTGTCCGGAACCTCAACTCACCGGGAGCGGAGATCTACAACTGAAGCTGAAAAATCAACACAGCCAAAGAAAAGAAAAACGGAAGAGAACGAAACCCAAAACAAACCCAGCTGTGAGGTTTTTGAAGGGGGTGAAATCGTGTGGACTCACCCCTGACTCTGCTGCTTAGCAGTGGACCAGTTCAGCTTTACTCGTCATCAAAAGGACTCGACACCACTTTTAAAAAACATCACAAACTCAGTCCTAAAAACACAATCACATATCACACACACGTATCCTGGTTTTCTCTCTGCCTCACCTCCTTCTTTGTCACCTTCTCTTTTTAATACTGAAATATTGAATGGATATTTGGACGTTTTTTCCCCTCTCCGTGACCCTTGATTCCCTTTCTTTTCTCTGTCTCCATCTTTCCTTTATTACATCCTTTTTTCCCCATTTAGCCCACCTTCTGTGGGTTGGTGGCACGCACACCCTGCTCATACGTGATCCTCTGGCTGATCAGATACTGGGCGGCTTGCGTTGCCGCGGGTGACCCTGTTATGGTAACTTTACGGTTCCGCGTGCCGGGGATGAACTCTCCCTTTTTGGAGATCTGGATGCGAGCGCCCGTCAGCTCCTGGTACTCAACCAGCGTTTTCCCGCCTTTCCCCAGGATGGCGCCCACCAGATTCTCGGGCACAGCAATCTCCACCACGTCCTTGGCCCCTTCTCCCAGCTTCTCTGCGGCCAGCAGGGAGGAAGCCATCAGTGGGGACGAGGCATTCAGGTAGCCGTTGGAGGCCCCCGCGGCAGCGGCCAGCGAGCCCAGGGAGAAGCCCCCCAGGCCAACAGCAGGATGGCCGGAGCCGGAGGCATCGCTGGCATAGGAGGCCAGGAGGTTAGCGGCGGCAGCAGCAGCTGGGTTAGCACTAGCAGCCACGGCGGCCAGGACCCCGGAGGCAGCGGCGGGGTTGAGGCCCAGTCCCAGGGTGTTGGTGTTGTAGCCATAGCTGGCCAGTGTGTTGAGGGCCGAGGTGATGGCCAGCAGGTCATTGCCAGAGAAGCTGGACATGGTTCCCGGGAAGCCGCCCATTCCTGCCAGGCCGGCCTGGCCTAGAAGGCTGGAGGCAGTGGCGGCAGCCGCAGCGGCGTTGGGAAGGACCTCAGCCGAGTTGGCGTAGGGGGAACCGGTGGGGTTGGAGTTGGCCACGGGGCCCGAAATGTTGGAGTAGCTGATGTTGAGGCAGCTGCTGCTCTGAGGGTCCTCCTGGATCTTCTGGACAATGATCTCCACAGCTTTGCGGTTCTGCTCGGGCTCCCCGCTGATCGTGACCACGCGCTCCTGCAGGTTGATGCCTTCGGGCTTCTGGGACAGCTGGACCCAGGCACCCGACTGCTCCATCACCGCCTTGACTGTGGCCCCGCCCTTACCGATGATCAGACCAGCCGTGCTGTTGGGCACTATTAACTTAGCCTGCAGAGGAATAGTGGGAGCCAGAGAGAAGGAGGAAGGGAGGGAGAGAGGCAGAAAGAGAGATTGAAAAGTAGGAAAGAGAGAGAGAGAACGAGAGAAAGATATCGCTCACTGAGTCATTCTACTATCCCAGCCCTCTGCTTTACTCAGCGATGTGTTAATCCCAGGGGTTAAGGCTGCAGCTGCCATCCAGCTCTGTGGCACTGTGGCGGACCTAGCGAGCAGGCGGCCGGTAAAAATAACCCCATGCCCTCACATTTTCCTGACCCTGCCAGGGCTCAGGTTGTGTGGCAGATGCCCCTGTGAGACAAAGTGTGACTGTGTTCTTGCCATGTGCTGACCGCGTGCCCTTATGACTCTGCAGGTCTACACTATTGACATGTCAGACAGATCATCGTAGGTAGGGAGGTAACATGCTTTGATCGGTCGTATTCTATATCTGATAGGTCATTGTCCACGCCATGGTTATGTTAAGTATGGTGGTCGGTCATACCCTGACTACACAGCTCGCGCACGCATTGCAAAATACATTTGGAAATCTATATTATTGCGCGCACACCCACACTGCTCGCACACGTCAACGAGCGTCTGCGTTGCCAAGGGCTAAAATAGAAGTCAGTTCTATTTGTGACGCAGATCACGCTGCAAGTCCTGCCTCTCCCATCTCCTCATTGGTCTATAGAAGCAGATAACCAATGAGGAGATAGCATGTGGGTATCTGCTTCTATAAACCAATGAGGAGATGGCACGTGGGTATACCCACGTGGGTGATTGAAAGATTAACTGTGTTGTCGGTCGTCGTGGTAATACTATGAAAGTTTAGATGCCAATCACCATATAAATTCAAAGAAGAAAAAGCCTGGAAGGAGGAGAGATTACTAGAAATGATTTGGTTGACCATTTTATGTGTGGATTAATTGTCGGAGTATAGAACCTTGAGCATTTCAGGTAAAATAACAACTCAATGTTTATATTCCAGGACAAATTAGCTAGCAACAGCAAGCTAGCTAAATAGGACAAATTAGCTAGCAAGTGCAAGCTAGCTAGCTAGCTAAATTGCCATAAATGTTTAATGCTTTTCGACCTGTCCCCAAACGAATGTAATTGGTTCAGAGTTTGTTTTGATATTTTAACCTGCGTGTCGTGATCGTGTTTGGTGTGGGGGGACAAAATAAATGTATGCACGATGTCGCGCGTGCGCAGCCGGTTTGGGTTCCGTGTCAGGGTTGGCTGACTGTAATGGACCGTGTCTCACCTGTTTGACGCGATCGGGGTTGACAGTGGTCTGTGGTTGCAGTATGCTGACAGGCTCTGTTTTCTGGGCGCTCTGGGGCATCTCGCGGACTTTCTCCGCGATGAAGCTGTGGACGCCATTTAGCGCCTCGACCGTACCCTGTATCAGACACACCCGCTCTGTGGTTCCTGTGGGGATAGAACAAAAAAGAAACATCACAGTGTATCAGTACTACCCACATGAAAAAAATACTACAGTTTACTATAGAATACTACAATACTAAATCATTCTATAGTAAACTCTAGTATACTGTAGAATACTATACTACACACTGTAGTATACCTCAATAATGTGTATTTTTTTCTTTAGATATTTTTTTCCTAGTTTTATTAGTCGTATGTATGGGATACGCATGTTATACGCATGGTATAAATCGTCCAAGGAAATGCTTACTAACACTTTCTGTAGAATGTTGTAGTATACAGTATACAACAGACCACAAAAACATTACAGTAAATACTTAATTTGCATATACCCTGCCAATTCCCCTCCCATTTATCCCAATTTGTGTCACCCATAAGTGAGAAACTGACATGCCAAGGATCGACCATATATTGTGTTCCCTACAAGTTATAGAAAAGAGTAAAAGCTCTAAACTGTCGGATTTGACTCCAGTCTTACCAACCTACAGTTTATGGAAAATGTGATTTCCTCAAAGACAAAGCCCTCATTGCTATGTCAAATATAATACATTTTAAAAAACACTATAGTAACGTCACGAAAACCCTAGAGTAAATACTAGAGTATATGACAGTCCACAAAAACACTACAATAAATACGACATTATTATTACTCTGCGTTGCGTCGTGCCAAAGAACAGCCTTTAGCCGTGGTATATTGGCCATATACCACACCTCCTAGGGCCTTATTGCTTAAGTATACTATAGTCCGCAAAAACACTACAGTAATTACTAGTATATACTACAATTTTTTTCTTACAACAGTATTTATACTTAAGTAAGCTGTAAATACTACAGGGTACAACAGTCATGTCCACAAAACTACAGTAAATACAGTAAAGTCTGTAAAAACACTACAGTGAAAACTATAGTATATAACTATAGAATACTATTGACTTTTTTAAGGGTAGGTAGTTTCTATCCTAGCGGTTAAGAGCGTTGGGCCAGTAACCGAAAGGTTGAGCAGGCAAGGAATCTCTGAGTCGGCAAGGTGGAAAAATCAGCCGTTCTGCCCTTGAGCAAGGCAGTTAACCCCCAACAACAACTGCTCCCCGGGTGCCGTGGATGTCGATTAAGGCAGCCACCACACCTCTCAGATTCAGAGGGGTTGGGCTAAATGTGGAAGACACATTTGGGTTGAAAGCATTCAGTTGTGCAACTACTTCGGCATCACAGTCTTGTGAGAACGTAGATTATTGTGCCTTGGGGTCAGCGTCTGCTGTGGCTGTAGCATATCACTTACAAGAGGCTTCCTTGTTCAATTTAACGAACAGGATTTCTTGGATGAAACATGTTTTGCCAAGGACAAAAAGTATTAAAATAAAAAATAAATAAATAAAAATTGTTGCAAAGCAACCCCATTTATAACTGAATAGCTACTTATGCAGTGACTATTTGCAGAAAAAAAATATGCTTGAGTTTTGATAAGTTTCTTTATGCAGTGGTGTTAACTGCCAACCTATTCAATAATACTCCCCCCCATATAGGAGCTCAAAAACAGAGCAGCTGAAAGAGAAGCTCGGGTAACAAACCACTGGGGGGACAAAGGATTCCTCCTAAATGATGTAACTCTTCCAGGGCCCTGAAATTCTGGGCCTGTCCTCGCCCCCCTACCTCCTCCATAGACTCCACACATCCTTCCCTCATTGAGGCATCTTTCTACACCCCCTTTGTCGGCCCTACCGGAATTCTGTTGCCATGGTTAAGGAGCTGCGCCGTAGGAACAGGTGATGCAATCGCATGTCCTTTCTACAGCCTGCATCTTCTCTTCCTTTGACTGTTTATCTTTCTCTCTCTCTCTCTTACTCCCCTTGTCTGCCTTGCTCTCTTTCTTTCATTCCTTTGCACATTTAAATACTTCTATACCCACATTATTCATTCAATCTCACAACACCAGCCTTACAATAAACACTACATTGTGTTATGTCTATCAAAACACAAATACAAATTAATTGATCGAATCGTGAAATGACAGCAATCTGATCAAATCCAACAAGTGAAACATTTCTTCAATGCTAGTGACAACTAAGAGTCATCGAAACTTTTTAACTCAGGGGAGTACCCTCCTATAAGGAAGACCTGCTGATTGAGACTGGTCTGTTAGTTTTGTGGGCGACACTGCTCCACTCAAGCCAGCCCGAGTATTTGTGTTCCTTTTAATGTGATTCCATCTCCTCTTACAGGATTGGGTGACACACATCTGCCCCTAGAAGCACCTGTTGACATTCAGGAAATATCCATCAAGAGTTATCAAAACACACAGCCCACAAAGTCTGGGGACGGTCCAGGATCTCACTCGAACTCAATCCAACTCCGAACCCTGACTGGTCGCCACTGTTCCCATCTTAGAGTCCAGAGCAAAGACATTCAACTTTATTGGCTTTTACTAGTTATGTTATGTAGTATGGACAGAGTATAGTCCGTATGGAGCTACTACTGTAAGTTGCATTGTGCGTTTATGTATACCTGTGCCTCAAAGTGCTGTCATGCATTCAAGACTGAGACTGATTAAGAACTGCAATTGTTTCTGTCCAGGCAATTTGGGTGGGATTGAGGTTCTCTGGGAGCTTGGTTTACTTGACAGCGTTATTAGGAGCAGCTATAATGTAGGTTCTGATGTGTGTAATACAAATTTTAATAACAGTCTGTTTAATCTTAGAGGGAATTCTGGCACACCAGGCAGCAGTTCCTGAGGCAGAATGAAGAAGGACCTTGATTCTGTAGTCCAGTTGCGTCAGTCCAAAGCCTTACCCTGCAGATCTTTAACTGCAGAGGGCTATAAAGTGGTAACAACCATCTTTATTTCACTCTGAATACTAAAAGCCTGTCTTCAAAACATTTCAATGAGGTTACTTAATTTTGTAACCTGCTTTTTGATGGAACTACCTCACAAAATGGACTGACTTGGTGTAGTTTTTCAGGGTGAGGTCAGTCTATGTTTTTCAGCTAATCGAAAACTCCTATGGTATATTGCATCATATCAATTTTATCTGTTCATGCAGCACAGTGTGTAACTTTATATGCTAGCTGGGCTGATGGCCAGCTGCACAAAGCAGGGAGTCTGGATTTTTGGTTGTAAGATCTTTGCACCCTTACCAGGGACTCTCAGCTTCCTTTGCAGCTGCTGTGAACAGTGTGTGTACGTGACTGTGTACACACGTGTGTGTACAGTATGAGTGAACAGTATGTTGTTTACATACTGGTGAAGGGTAATTTTGTCATGTAAGGTATCAGTAAGGATGAGATCGGATCACAAAAAGGAGTCTGGGGCTATTTTTTACTATCCAAACAAAACTCTGTAGAGACAGCATGATGCCATCTAATCTGGATCAAACTTCCAAACTTTTAAGAACAAATGCTATGAGAAAAACCGACTCGGGAGAGAGGGGAGGAGGAAACTTGGCGTAGTGAGAGAGCATCTTGAGGACAGCTGGAGAGAGAGAGGTTATTTCTGGGCCTGCCCTCCTGTCCCCTCCCCTCACACACAATCGTGCATCATCCACACCCTTCACTATCTCCAGTCATCTATCTCAGGGCGCCACAGCAGGGCCTAGTCGTACAGATCCCATTCCCATCGAGGCCTTACCCCATTCATGATTTCATGTCTTACACTGGCGGATGGGAGACGGGAGGTGCTGGGATTGTTCTAACCGCGGCTATCACTATTGAGCGGATTGCTAGGGGAAATAGCTCTGTCTGTCTGTCTCCTCGTTGTGCTGTAGGAAGGGTAAGCCAAGGCAGCTGCAGTGTTACAGGTTAAGAGGTGATCTGTGCGTATTGGTATTAACATGACATGTCAACACAGTCCTCTCATAGCTGAACACAGAATGGAGATAGAAGGAAAAGTCATTGCAATGGTATAGCCTACCCTTTTCATTAAAAACAAATGTTAGATCAAATATTGTGGCCTAATTTACGATGTGTTTGCAATTAGTTCAGTAGGGAATAAATCACAAAAGGTAGAACAAAAATTAAGGTTATAGACTTGCGGTAACAAAAAATGTTGTAAAAATTACATTCAATTGATTAGCTTTGTTTGTTGTCTTTTAATTCCTTAGGAAAATAACAGGTGTAAACTTTGTACAGGTGCAAATGCCTCGAATATTGAAGTTTCTGGAAGAGAAATTCTGGACTATTGTGTGAGATGGTGTAGTAGTTTAATTTCACTTTGGAGGGCCCTAGCAGCACCCAATCAAATCACTGCCAGTACCATCTCCCTGAACTCCTCACTCATCGCAATAATGAGGAGGGGGAGGGGCAGAGCAGGTGGTGCCCCAATGACCCATCCACCACTCAGAGAGAGGAGGAGGATATAAAAGCACAACTGCTTCAATGTGTGTTTTCTAGGTAGACAAAGAAAGTAGTGCTGATACATTATATGCAACAGTAAGCCATTACTAGAGTTCATTTTCAGCGTGTCATGGTTACCATCGATTAATCCAGTTTTTCAGATATTGCAGAAGTGGGGGAGGGCAAGGGACAGGAGATTGTCTAAGAAATGGATACCCAAAAAATTACATTTTATTGTACTTCTATTCTTTGACAAGGTTCATTCATCTTTGCCAATGTTTAGTCAGTGTGCAGTATATCACACCTTCCGTTTAGCAGAAAATAGGCCATATTTGAGCCATATTGCCTTTTTGTTTTCAGCAGGAAGTTTAATCCTTATTTTCTACATGTAGCTCATCTATAATTGGTCGCTTGAGGCAATCACATAATTTAGTATAAGCCATATATTGTAAAAAGGAACAAAAGCCAGTACATTAATTTCTTTCCATTTATGCATCTGTATGGTACAGAAATGTGTTCAGTTTAACAATACCACAGTCCATTGCCTATGTGTTGAAAATAGGCGATCAGTACAAAAGAAATATGATCATTTGGTTCAATTAGTTATTACAAAAGAGATCTGGACTTAATCAAAAGTAAGCCTCTGAACACCTGTTATTTTTCAGCAGGTTGAAGCTTCCTTAACCATGAAGGACAAACGCAGATACTTTTCTGTGGCTCGGGCATTTCTCTTCCGAGGACAAGATGCTTCAGCACCAACCAGAGAGTGCAGTGACCTCCATCAGTGTGGGGTCATTGGGGAAAACATGAGCATTTCTTTTCCATGTTGACATGTTTTTTAACAAGGCCCTATTGGGCGACTAGTGCTTTCAGTGTACCTTACATGTCCTTGACATTAGACAATGTGCTCTCTCCATCTTGGAGTAAAATGGCAGCCAGGCAGCTAAGAGGGAAATTGATTAAATGCGGTCATTGCATAGTAGCAGAATGAAGAATGATAGTACTTCTGGGGAATACAGACTTTACACAGAAATGGGATCAGCTCCCTGCTAAGAGCGCAGCCAAACTGAAAGAGAAATTGCTTGCATCTTTAAATGATACTCCTGCGTCAATAGCAGCTGTATCATCTGCATGGGTCTTTTGTCTGGGTACAAATACTGTGCATTTGGAGGGTTGGATCAAACTGGTTGGGTACCTCAGTTGGAATTCAAACTGCAGCATAACCAACGAATAACAGTCTTCTACTGAACTTGGATTCAGAGAGTGCCATGGGTTTGGTGCTCTTACTTGTGTGTAAGCCTTTTAGGGCTGTCCCCAACAACAACAAATATTGTGGCTCTACCGAGAGTTGTCTTTCGACCAATATATTGTTCAAAATGTTAAAACATGTATTTTTCCCATATAAAGACACACCCTGTGTGTTTTAATAAAATAAACTATATGAACTGAGCTTGTCTGATGATTTAAAGCTCACTGTTTGATGAAATAATTTAGACACACATGACTAAAGGGATCCGACCGCAATTGATTTGATTGCGCTGGGCCAGGCTCAGACAGCAAGTGCCTGTGTGACTAGCACCCGTTGTCTCTCTCCTCCCTGCTGCAGTGACCACCACAAAAAATCAACTGTGTTTATCGCGCTGTCCGTGTTGCTGAAGCTGCAACATAATTACAGCCATTTCTGACTGAAAAGTTCTGCTACCAAAATCCTTACTTTGTTTAGGAAAAACATTCCATATTCTCTCAACCCTTGCTCTCTTTACGTGACACATGTATGCATCAATGCACGTGACCAATGGGGCCTGACCTTTAGCATATCATGATCACATCAATAAATTGTTTATAAACTCTTAACACGTGACAGCAAAATGGATGCAGAGGACGTGAAAAAGAAACTAAAAAACAGAGGAATGTTTTACTGGTTGCTCAGGAAGGAAATGGGAAGTCAGTTGTGTGGGGGACATTTGACTTAGTTGTGGAAACTACTAGAGATCAAGGAAAATAAGGAAGGTAAGGAGCAAGTTCTGCGTGCATATTATGTGTGCCAAACAGGTGCTGTTAGATTACAATATTATTTTTTTCTGACTATTTGGAACAGTGTAAACAACACTAAATACATTATAAGCTTACCTTTTTTGTAAAGACTTTATTACAGGCAAGACTAAAAACAGTCCCATGCATTTGTGAATGCAATTGCCAACGTGGAACGGTTTATTTATAGTTTAGGCTAATTATTCAATGCTCCCTTTGTTATTTCATTTTAAAACTAAAATGCTTGATTGCATTTCAAATCATGAATGACTCGTATGCTGTGTGATGACATTAACTAATTAATGATTGGTTGATACAGTAGCCTGTATCAACCAAGACAACTTTCTCGGTTTAGCTGTCTTAATACAGTAACTTCCCTAGGCCTATATGTGAATATATATATATATTCACATACAGGCCTAAGGAAGTTACGGTATTAAGACAGCTAAACATGATGCGCTCTTAGGCCTAAAGCTCGATGATGGTTATACAAGGCTGCTATGCTAAGCCTACTAATGATAATGACATGACTAATTATTATAATGATGATAATAATAATAATTGTAATAATAACAATAAGGAGATAAGGAAAAGGTGGGTATAGGAGCGAGAGGCTGCTCTAACAAAAAAAAGTGTAAACCCTTTATTACAGCATAACAAAGATTAAAAACAGACGAATTTGTGAAATTGCTTTATCTGACATGTTGTGGTTGAATGAGGCTTGGAGCTCACAGAATCAGTACGCTATTAAACAAACACTCAAATAGGCAACAGAAGCAGGATCTGTCTTATTTCTGTAGAAAAATATGGATGATTTATAAAGCCAGGCACATTCAACAGTTAGGCTATTGATTATAGACCTAATTAAGATGGGGTTTCCTCTCTCCTTACTTTTCTTAGACAATTAAGTCAAGGGCTGTTTCCTTATCCCCTGACTCCGCTGGTGCCTCCGCGGCATTGTTCTCGACACCAATATACTGGATAACTTTGCTATTATGCACATAGCAACATGGTCGAGGAAAAGGCGCCAACAACAGCAGACTGATGTTTAAGAACCACAGACCGCAACGCGGGAGAAAGCGCATTTGTTATAAAATGATATTATTTTTCTTAGTGTTGCACCATTGTTCTTACATAATATAGCCATACACAATTTCAGTAGTACGTCTTACAGTGATGGACTGTGCCATCCCCCACGGCCTCCACAATGGATTAGTCCACTGAGACAGGTGCGACTCAGACAGGTGTCTTGGCCTCCCGGGTGGCGCAGTGGTCTAGGGCACTGCATCGCAGTGCTAGCTGCGCCACCAGAGTCTCTGGGTTCACGCCCAGGCTCTGTCGCAGCCGGCCGCAACCGGGAGGTCCGTGGGGCGACGCACAATTGGCATAGCGTCGTCCGGGTTAGGGAGGGTTTGGCCGGTAGGGATATCCTTGTCTCAGTATGTAAAATGTAATAAAATGTATGCACTCTACTGTAAGTCGCTCTGGATAAGAGCGTCTGCTAAATGACTAAAATGTAAATGTAAAAAAATTGTGCACCATGAAAAGAACTCAAAGATTTGTGACTGACTGTTCGACTAAAGAAATCTCAGTCAACCAACAGCCTATCGACCAAACAATCGACCAGTCAACTAAATGGGGTCAGCCCTAAAGCCTTTACATTTGGACAATGTGATCATGGACAAAGTAAGGTCCACTTACCTGGGTAGAAGTCTTTGGATTTGGACAGCTTGATGGTGGCGCCCGTCTCTTTCTGCAGCTGTACGATGGTCTGGCCACCCTTGCCAATTATAGAGCCGGCCGCATAGCTGGGGATCAGCACCTTCAGGAAGTACTCACCCTCCTCTGTAGGGACAGAGACAAACAGACAGGAGGTCAGAGCTAGTAAAGAGGCTCTAGTCTACACACATTATATACACCATACTGAAAGTAACCCATTCACCTCAGTCGATACACGCCTGCAGCACAGAGTAGACAACAATTCACTTTCACAATGTATCGCTTCTGGGTCCATTCAATCATTCACAATAGGAACATGTACGTTTCAGATGCATACACTTGAATAGGTAGCTAGCCACATATCTTCTTGTCAGACTGGCTTTGGTAGGTAGGAATCTAGAGGAGGGGTTTTCATTTCGGAGTGTGATTCTTTTGTATCCTCTAGTCCCACATTTCATCAGAGTTTGGTGACACGTTCTGTATTCTGTCCCAGATTTCCTGTTGAGTAAATGCTGACCTCTTTTCTAGTTTGCAGAGGTCTAATTTTAAATGTTTTCAAGGAGTTTTAGTATCCTTTATCAGAATCTTCGGACAAAATATCTAATTTGCGGTCCAATTCAAGCCAACTCCTACATAATGTTAGCAATCCAAGAGACAAAGGAGAACATAAACAACATCAGAATAATGTGAAAATTATAGAATGTAATAACATTACTCTGAATTTTACTCACACAGGACTATGTCAAAACACTTAAATCATATGCTTGCAGTGCATGAAATCCAACCCAGTGATCCTGAGTAATGAATGTTAGGGATGCAAGCTTAAGGGACTGAAATCCCTCAGATTTGATCAAACTGGTTACTTCCAAGAAGACAAACTCAATATCCTCCCATTTAAAAGGGGGTTCAGTGGCTTACAGCACTGTCTTGTATCAGTCAGTGATTGATATCGTGTTTGCTGAAAGAATTGACGGACCAAACCTTTTGTTCTTCAACCTTTTAATTCAGAATGTTCCCCTCCATACACGTAATGGCTAATCAAAAAGGCTTACTGTAACCATCACCCAGGTGAGCACTAGCAGTGTGTGTCAATCCAAACAAGTCCAGATTGGGAAGGCTAAATTCAGACAAGAGCAATCAACCTAATGTTGGGATTGGACACAGTGCCAATTACTGTGAATACCAACCCAAAGATGGTGGATAAATGAAGATGTCTCACTCAGGCAGTTTACCATTGGAAAAAATGGTCACAGTACCGGTCTGCTTAAGGGGTAGCTCTCCCATAGACACCAATGCGATAGCAGCTGGGTTTGGTCCGTTTAGTTCATTGACTGTAGGCCTATATTAACCAGAATAAATGAGCAACTGGGATGACTCACATCCTCTTCCATCTCTATACCAACCAACACCTGGTTGTGCTATTCCAGACATAAGTAATCAACAGGGGAGACAGACATGTGACCTATGTATGAACCTGTGGGCACAATAAGTACCCAATCACCCCTGAAATCAATTAGATAATAGTAGCCTACATCATTCTTCACATATCTGTGCTGGTATGACCCAAAAATGATCTAATATGTTTTTTTCAGATATCTATTATTTTTAACATACGTTTTTCAATGAATGACGTCACTTTGGGACCTCTTCAATGCCTCAACCAGCAACAAGGGTGACGTCACTCTGTCAAGAAGGCACGTTCAAAGAACTGTTCATATATGCATACAAACGTGTTTCCAATACAGACCAGCACAAAAGTATAATGACGATATCACAACATTGTTGTTAGTTTTAGGGGTGATTTTGGGTGCCAACACCAAGATGCGTGTTTGCCTGTGTCGTCGTTGTATAGCTTCATGCAGGGGGATGGGTCTGCAGGCTTGTCCAGGGAAGATGGATGGATAGAGCTCTGCACACATCGATGTCACTGTTCTAAGACTGACCTTCTGTTTGCCTCCAAAATGGGATCATTAGATCCTGATCATAAGGAAGGTGGCACTGTGACATCCCGGGATTTCAGTCCCTCTACGTGTCAGCTCTCTACTGATTCTTTAACATGCCCCTCATGTTCCATTTGGGTCTCTCAATACAGTCATGACATGTTGATTTCTCAAATCCATAGTCAATTAGATTTCATTCTGTTACCTCGGACACACTACTAGAACTACTAGAACCAACATCTACATTCAACATGTCTAGTCCGTCAACACATCTATATTGTAAATCACACTGATGAATGATTTAGCCTTTCTGAGAACATCTGCCATTCCTTTATCAATCAGAGAGAAACCATTATGACGGCATTACACTCTTGACACAAACCATATCATTAGCCAAGGCCCTTTTTCTGCTTGGATTTCTGCTTTCTACTCATCTTCCCCTTTCAGAGAAACATGATGATAGATGACCTTGATGAAAAAGTAAAGACCATTGCTCAGACATTGACATTGTCTTCATGGAGCTACAGGCTCTTTTTTACTGTCAGTCAGAGAACAAATGTTACTACATCTCTCTACACAGGGCAAACTGAACAATATGAATGGAACAGTGGAAATGCCCTCTATTAGACCTGTGTTGGCAGGAGTGTACAAGTCCCCGTTTCTATGTGTCTTAAAACCAGGGTGAACCCAGCATGGGAGAGCATACCATTGAGATTCCCTCCATTGCCCTCACAGCAGCGTTTTGTCATTAGTCAATAATTAATTCCGTCCTAGTGTCTGAAAAATCACAGTAACAGGTTTCAATGGTGTCATGTGGTAGAGTAAACATGGCAATCTGTTGCTGCAATCCGCCAGGGGAATGGGAGCAGTATGGGGCATGTTGGGGAGCTAACGTTAAGCCAATTGAGGGTGTTGAGTTCAAACCCATGCATCTAATACTGGGGGGACAGCTTGGAGACACAGACAACGATCCAAACGTGTTTAGTGAAGTCACTCAACGGGGGTGGGCCCCCACCCCCCCACTACCCCTCCAAATACCCACTCTGCATGTCAATGGACCAACCTGCCGCTAACAGGCAGCAAGGACGATGGAACAAAACGGGCAATAATGAGCAGATGAGATTTCAGGTAATCAAATATAAAGAGTTGAGTGTGATAAATGAATTCAACAAGTCATAACAAAAACAGTTTGACTCTTACCCATTCTGAGATCTGCTGGTAAAATCCTCTGTCAGATCGCCATCAATGCCGCGGTACAAACTCTTAAGGGTACCTTAACGTTAGGCTAGTCATAGGTGAAATGGTGGCGTTGAGGAATGCGGCCAATCAACCTTTTTCACCGAGGTCTAATACATCAGTGGGTTAAAAAAAATGATTTCACCGCAACATCCAAGCCATGCTTGCAGCTGGCTAGAGCCTCAATTGTCTAAGAAAATGCTAATGCAGGCTCTCAGTGTTTTCAGTGAAAGACGCCACGCATTGTTCAAGCCTGCACCGGTTTGAAGGGGGGGGTCTTCCCTGCCGCATCACCCTTTTCACTGCTCTCATCCATATTCATCGAGTGGCCCGTCCGTCTGCAGCAGCGTGGACGACTGACAACTCGTCTGGCCAATGGGCAGCCTCCTCCCCCAGCACGTCATGCCCCCACCCCCCAATGCCTGTCCCAAAAAAATCAGATTTTCTCCCCCAGTCCGCCTCTATTGACGCAGCACTATAAAGCGTAGCGGCCCATTCAATTTATTTTTCCGTTGAAAATTACAAAAGTGAAACAGGTAGTGGGGTTGGTTTGTGCGTTTCATGGGAGAGAGCGTGGGGTTACCTTGAGTGATGATTGAAAAGGTGTGTGGATGCAGTGAGTGGATGATGGAGGTGGAGGAGGAGAGGAGTGATCTGAGAGTGTGCTCTGTACAACCCCTCTCCAATTCTCCAATCTCTCCCACCCCTCTTCCCTCAGACGGCCATGTTTGAGCGGGGGGGCTCATCAACCACTGCAAATGGCAGTGCCGCAGAATGGTCTAGGTGGGGGGAGGAGGGCGACGAAGCCAATCACTACGTCTATAAATCGTATAGACTATAGAGAGCAGTATCCTATGTGTGTGTGTGTGTGTGGGTGGGGGGGGTGGCTCCGCTCAGTAGTAATTTCCAGGGAACCTCTAGAAATACTAGTATGATTTGCCTAGCCACTTTGTTCATTTTCTAGATACATTTCCAATGTCTTTAAATCATAGAGCAAACTGGGGTAATAACTGAGGCAGATAAACATCTTTGTGACCGTCTTCCAGTAAATGATACCAATAAACCATTAATTGTGTCACCAGGATTCACTGGTGTGGCTACATAAGCATTGTCTCTGTAGGCTCCCCCCTCTCTCCCTCTGCCACCTGGCAAATTCATAGTCCGCTCACGTCACATTGCTCTGCAAGGGCACCTGTGTCCTTCTCTCCCCCAAAAAACCCAGCTCACATTCCTCTGCCAACCTTTCCATTAGCAACATTACCATATCATACCTAATCCAGGACATGGGTAATTACAGGCTAAATTAGCATGAGCGATGAATGAAAAATGTTAGTTTTGAGGAGAGGGGTGTTGCTGATTTTAAAAAAGGAAAAAGAAATAGGCTACCTCCTCAAGTTAAGCAGTAATTCTCCAGCAATCCTAAATGCACAATAAGCACACAGCAGTAAAGTCTCCAGCATCTTAATCCTTTTTTATGGTAACTGGCAGTCATGTTAATGATCAACAAGAATGATGTGATAAATATCAGATACAATGTGTAATGTAATGACCAAGATGGCTGAGAATCATCAAGAAAAAAACGTATTACGTTTATCTATTAAATAGCCTAAATGACATGAAACCTGATGATAATACAACCAAGATCACATTAACCTTAAAACTCGATATACATTCTGACTGTTCTATGGATAATGGAAAAATGCAATGTGGACATTTTGTTTTATAAATTCTAATTAAACTTAATCCCGCGATTACATTTTATTTTTACAGATTGACATTATTGGTTGTAAGATATTACATTATTGGTGCCTTACACGGTAACATCCAAAGATAGCCTACCAATTGGCTTTGTCTACCCCAGCTGGTGAAAAGTAAACAGCCTATTCTCTGCAGACATACTGTACTATTACCATATTATTCCAACTAATGGAATAAGTGGTCCCTGTGTGCTGGTCTAGAATAACCCTTTCTATAGGCTACCTCATACATTCATTATAAAAAAATGGGGGGGGGGGGGGGGGGGGGGGACTTGCCTAAACAAGGAGTAATGTTTTTGCCGTCACCAACAGCATCATCCTCAATGATATTACTGAAATGTCACTAGTGTTTTAGATGAGTCATATTGCAAACGTGTGAGCAACACATTGCAGGCTATCTATTTCGGGTTTGCTATTTGTTTTACCCCTGAACAAAGATTCAAATTAATGCTTTAAATGCTGTATCAACATGCTGCAATCACATAATTTTGTGTTTTCACAAGAAAACACAAAAGTGTGTTTGAAATGTTATCGATCAGTTCCGTTTGTTTTTCCATCCTCTATGTGGTTGTCTACCAGTTTACGACTACGTAGGTAACCTATTTTAGCGTGTAGCCGATAAGTGAATTACATTGGGTGCTCTGGGGTGTAAAGATTTCATTGTGTTCTACTGAGTGGTTGGTAAATTGTGTTAGTTTTATTGAGACTATTTCTGCAGAAACAAACCGTGGCTTTCTAAGTAACTGGCTATGACAGGAACATAATGTATTAGAAGTTGTTGTTCACTGATAGTCAATTGTGACAGTTTCAAATTATGGATGTTCACAGATCACATTTCTAAAGAAAAACATTTCAATTATTTTCCTTAGTGGTATTTTTTCTGAAGTGAACTATCAGCGACCATCTCATTTACTATGTTTCTGAGGTCCCATGAGTCTGCAACATAAATGTTCCACTCAATAGAAAATGTCATAACGAATCTCCAGATGTGCAACATGAAGGGGTGACTGGGTTCAAACCTGACAGGTTCCAAATGGGTCACTGTATTTTATGTAATTATGTAAGTAGCGAGACCAATAGCTAGGCTACAATAAGTATTTATATACATTGATGCAATGTGCTTTGAAACTTAAGTCAGAGCATGCTTGCGAAACATAGGCTACAAAGTTGTATAATCTTATGCATTCAAACATTGGGATCCTATAAATACATGGTATGACATCTGATTGACATACTAGAAAATAGTTGCCATCGATAAGCAGTTTCTAAGTTCTCTGTCAAATGTAATGGGCTGATGACATGTTACATTCACTGAGGGCCTTAGAAACTGCTGATCTATGGCAACTATTTTCTACTATGTCAATCAGATGTCATTCCACGTATTTATAGGATCCCAATGTTTGCGACTGGTAGCCTAGCGGTTAAGAGCGTTGGGCCAATAACTGAAATGTCGCTGGTTCAAATCCCTGAGCCAACTAGGTGAAAAATATGTCGATGTGCCCTTGAGCAAGGCACTTAACCCTAATTGATCCTGCACGTTGCTTTGGATAAGAGGGTCTGTGTAGACAGACATAAGTTACTGCTTGATCACGCTGAAGACAATGTAGCCTACGGTGGGTGTGCAATGTCTTACCTCCCGTGTTTGTGCGCTTGGTACAACAGTCCTCCTCCGTCGGAGTTAGTGGTCGTTTACGAGAGTCGGGGGGATCTGACTCCATGTGGGGATGTTGATTGTGATGAAGAGGATTCAAGAATATCCCGTTTTGTTCAACTGCTCCACCGGCCATCATTTTCTGACCAGTTTGTATAGGCCTATTTGCGTTATTCCACAACGCCCTCACCACATTACATGTATGCGAGTTCTCACAAAATGATCCAAGTTTTCCTTCTTGACTTAAAATGTCTCCGATTTCCTCTTTGAGACCACCAAAATGACAGGAAACACAGCGCATTCGGTCCTGCTTGTTCTTCTCGACTCTGCTTGCAGTTGGCTGATAGAGCGTCACAGAAAGCTAAATATAAAAATCCATTGAGCGAAATGCATTCATTAGCCTGTCACTTCATAAGCTTTGTGTTCAGTGGTGGTGTCCCCTTGCCCGTGATTCATTCGCAATAGTCCACCAACGTGCATTAAAATAATGCCGTAAGTCAGTAGTGAGTGATGAACTAGCCTATCAAAAATATAAACATTTTAAAGATTTGCGAAGAATAGCCCAGGAAAAATATATATATTTTTAAGTCATCTTCACGCCATCTTCTGGGATAAACATGTACAGTAAGTCCACGGCAGTTCAGCTGTTGTTATTGTCTTAGAAGTACATGAGGGAAATATTATTTGAAAGCTCTGATGTCGACCACACTGCCGCTGACCGGTGAGATGAAGCAAACGAGACACCAGGGCATCTTCTTCCACCGAAAGGTTGTCAGAAGAGAACACGCTGACGTCACGTGGATCCGCATCCACTTTTTTAGTCCTATGGCCTTTCTGGTCCAAAAAGGCAAGAAGCTTGCAAAATTTGCACATTCAAACAAAATGCAAATATCAGCCAACTGATGCTGCTTTTAATTGATTAAGTTTTAAAAAATCATGCGACTTTGTAAATAGGCCCTAAAGCTACTTATGAATTAGGCTACCCGATAGTGTGATCCTTCTGATAGCCAACTCGCGCATAGGATAAATAAAGCACATTTTGACCTGAAACATGAAAAGTTCACATGGAACACGTTTGACTACTTTCTAACCGGAGTGGAGCAAACACACTTTTACCAACAAAATAGCCGTACCCAAGGTGGTGAAGTTCATCGTGCAGTTTGTCAGGTGCAGGTGAATAAAATATGTACAAATAAAATGGAGGTACGCGTTTGTTCACCCCAGAAATGGACCAAACCACTTTAAATTTACTGTCTTCATACTTTCTTACACCAACTTTCATATACCAAAATGACAGGTGTGAACTTGCATTGAGTTATGAAATAATGTAACTACATACTAGGTATAAGTCAATACAGGATTTAATTAATTTAAGACTAATAGGGATTTTACTTAACCATTTTTTATACGTTGACCCATTCCAGGTGGGTGCATGAAATTCTAGGCCTAGTCATTAAAATGATCTGCTTCAATGTGCTGTATGACACCGTAAAATTACTAAATACTTACTTCATGAACAAAATGAGACCTTGTCAGTGAATTTGTTGTTTTAGCTCTTTTCAGTCCTGTCAGGTCTTGACAAAATTACGGAGACCTAAATGCAAGCTTCTTGACAATAATGCAAAAAACATATTTAGTTAATTTATTGTGTACATATATGGACAATATTACATGTTAGGCAACATCAAACAAAAACAAAAAATGCATGATGTTGTAAGTGTAGATACTTCATGGTAAAACTGTCATTATTGGCACAGGTAACCCAGGTGGCACAGCATCTCAGTGCAAGAGGCGTCACCCCAGTCCCTGGTTCAAATCCAGGCTGTATCACATCCAACCATGATTGAGAGTCCCATAGGGCGGCGCACAATTAGCCCAGTGTCCTCCGAGTTTGGCCGTCATTGTAAATAAGAATTTGTTCTTAACTGACTTGGCTAGTTAAATTGAGGTTAAAATAGAAATAAAAATAAAAAATAAAAAACAGCTGGCTCTCACTTTGATGGGGCACTCTGCCCCTCATTGGTCACAGCATCCCTCTCTTCAGTGTTCCGTTCTGGGATTGGCTGAACTTCCGAGCCAGGGGTCAGCTTTGACCCCCTGTCGGCCAGTCGCTGAAGGACCAAGTCAGCAGTGCTGGTCAGACTGTGCTGGAGAGAGGACGAGAGGGGAAAAGATGGAAAGAAGAGAAAGAGAGAAAGTGGGAGAGAGAAAGAGATTACACAGTCAGTGGTGACTCGTCATTCAGGGCATGTGGGGCAGAACCCCACCTGTTTTGAGCCCCACCTGTTTATAATTTTTTTAGCATGTGACTTTGGCATTAATACGTGTCACATATCAGTTTGCAAACAATGTAAAACAAAATCTTAGCTAGCAGTCATCATCATGAATCAAGTTGACAATCTACTGGCAAATCCTTTTCAATCCTTGTCATATGAAGATAAATAATGATGAGAAATTATAGATAAAACGTATCGGTGCTCACGCCATAAACATTACACAAGTTGGAAATCGCAATTTCAACAATGAGGGGTTTGGAAGGAATCAGTGGCTAACTGCAAGCATTGCAAAGCAATCACTAGCCTGATATTCCGTGGAGTGGGTGTGTAGTCCAAGTCTGGGTTTAAGGGCCTCTTTTCCAAACTTAAAAGGATAAACATTCAACATTGGCCATGATTTCAATCCAGCATGACTTCTGCCGCGCTCAAAACAACTGGAAACTCGGAAATCTCAGACTTCAGTGAGTTCAAGACAACTGGGAACTCGGGGGGAAAAAACAAGCTCTGACTGAGAAACTACGTTTTGAACGGTCATCCGAATCGGAATTGCAAGTTTGGGTAATTTTCCACTCCTAATTTAGCCGACTGTTCTGACTTGGTGGTGCACATGTAGCCTATAGCCTGTTTTAAAGAAATGTAATTATCAAATATTGTAAAAGCTTTCATTGTCTGCTTATGTGCCCCCTTTATTTATCCTACAGTTCTGACTTGGTGTACAGGGAGAATACTGTAAGAACGGCCCATGTTCTGAATTCTGTCGCTGTATATTTTTAAAAAGTGCTGAACAAATAGTTATATTGACTATGTCTATCCTAGCTCACCCATTAATGGCTTAATCAAAATTACAGATCGCCTCTTATCCGCTCGTCATCCACTTATGCCATAGTTTGTACATCTCAATTGTCAGTAGAAACCACATGTGTTTAAGCAAGTCAGCCATATCAGCTATGTTTTTTAAAAAGTCAATAAATAAGACTAAATGAACTGTTTCGCTGCCAAACAAGGCTCCGCTCATAGCCAGGTGTAGCAGTGGTAAGATGTTGGGACTGCTGTTGGGACAGCTTTATGTAGGCGCTAACAGTTTGTGGGAACTGTTGGTCAACATTATAGTGCAATTAATGTATTGTTTAGTGTTGTGGCTTTGTTGGCATGCATACCCCAATGTTATTTTGTTTGCCCCAAGATTTACATGCTAAAATTGCCACTGGATACAGTACATATATTTCTGTAATAACATTTGCACATGCTGTTGTAAAACGCCAAGCTATCTTTAGATGAATGCAATAACAGTAAGTCGCTCTGGATAAGAGTGTCTGCTAAATAACTACACTACCGTTCAAAAGTTTGGGGTCACTTAGAAATGTCCTTGTTTCTGAAAGAAAAGTACATTTATTGTCCATTAAAATAACATCAGATTGATCTGCCTTCTCGGCAGAGTTGCAAAGAAATAGCCATATGTCAGACTGGCCAATAAAAAGAAAAGATTAAGATGGGTAAAAGAACACAGACACTGGACAGAGGAACTCTGCCTAGAAGGCCAGCATCCCGGAGTTGCCACTTTACTGTTGACGTTGAGACGGGTGTTTTGTGGGTACTATTTAATGAAGCTGCCAGTTGAGGACTTGTGCGGCGTCTGTTTCTCAAACTAGACACTCTAATGTACTTGTCCTCTTGCTCAGTTGTGCACCGGGGCCTCCCACTCTTTCTATTCTGATTAGAGCCAGTTTGAGCTGTTCTGTAAAGGGAGTAGTACACAGCGATGTACGAGATCTTCAGTTTCTTGGCAATTTCTCACATAGAATAGCCTTCATTTCTCAAAACAAGAATAGACCGATGAGTTTCAGAAGAAAGTTATTTGTTTCTGGCCCATTTTGAGCCTGTAATCGAACCCATAAAATGCTGATGCTCCAGATACTCAACTAGTCTAAAGAAGGCCAGTTTTATTGCTTCCTTAAATCAGAACAGTTTTCAGCTGTGCTAACATAATTGCAAAAGGGTTATCTAATGATAAATTAGCCTTATAAAATTATAAACTTGGATTAGCTAACACAACGTGCCATTGGAACACAGGAGTGATGATTGTTGATAATGGGCCTCTGTACGCGTATGTAGATATTCCATTAAAAATCTGCCGTTTCCAGCTACAACAGTAACATACAACATTAACAATGTCTACACTGTATTTCTGATCAATGAGGTTATTTTAAATGGACAAAAAAACGTTCTTTTCTTTCAAAAACAAGGACATTTCTAAGTGACCCCAAACTTTTGAACGGTAGTGTAAAATGTAAACGTAAAATGTATTATAGGGACTACACTCCGTGCTATGGCACTCCATGATAATGCACCTGTAGTATGTGTAGCCCCTTGAGTGTTAGAATCGCCAGCTCTCTCAGCCCATCTCCAGTCAAATCCAAGTAAATGATGGACAGCAAGGGGCTCTTGAAGCTCCGCCTCCACAGCAGTTGGAACTGTTCCTCTGTCCCTCTCATTGGTTGCTGGAACTTGTAGCAAAGCAGCTCCTGAGTTATAGGAGCAGAAGCATAGGAAACCCTCAGCACATCAGCTAACCGGTGCCCCCACACAATGACTGTAATTGTACTGCTGGTCTTTAACTACTTGTTACTTTTATTTCTTATTCTTATTCGCATTTTTTTAAACTGCATTGTTGGTTAGGGGCTTGTAAGTAAGCATTTCACTGTAAGTTCTACACCTGTTGTATTCGGCGCATGTGACTAATAGAATTTGATTTGAATCATGATTTGGATGAGTAGTTTTAAAAACACACTGACTAACATCCAAGAGTGGAGCAAAAGCAAAAATATAAAAATTGACAAATGGAGTAAATCAATGGAGTAATCAGTCAATCGTTTTCGGTTATGATCAGGTTAGATTTTTGTACTAATCTTATCAAGGGATATGTACAGTGCAATCGGAAAGAATTCAGACCCCTTGACTTCTTCCACATTTTCTTACATCCTTATTCTAAAAAAAATAAATGTTTTTTTTAAATGTCCTCATTAATCTACACACAATACCCCATAATTGTATTTTCTTTTATTTAACTAGGCAAGTCAGTTAAGAATAAATTCTTATTTAAAATGATGATGGCCTACCCCTGCCAAACCCTAATGACGCTGGGCCAATTGTGCACCGCCCTATGGGACTTCGAATCACGGCCGGTTGTGAGCGGGAGCCGAATGACAAAGCAAAAACTGGTTAAGAAATGTTGTACATTTATAAATAAAATAAAAACTGAAATATCTTATTTACATAAGTATTCAAACCCTTTACTTAGTAATTTGTTGAAGCGCCTTTGGCAGCCATTACAGCCTCGAGTCTTCTTGGGTATGATGCTATAAGCTTGGCACACCTGTATTTGGGGAGTTTCTCCCATTCTTCTCTGTAGATCCTCTCAAGCTCTGTCAAGTTGGATGGAGAGCGTAACTGCACAGCTATTTTCAGGTCTCTCCAGAGATGTTAGATCGGGTTCGAGTCCGGGCTCTGGCTGGGCCACTCAAGAACATTGAGACTTGTCCCGAAGCCACTACTGCATTGTCTTGGCTGTGTTGTCCTGTTGGAAGGTAAACCTTCGCCCCAGTCTGAGGTCCTGAGTGCTCTGGAACAGGTTTTCATCAAGGATCCCTCTGTACTTTGCTCTGTTCCTCTTTGCCTCTACCATAAAGACCTGATTGGTGGAGTGCTGCAGAGATGGTTGTCCTTCTGGAAGGTTCTCCCATCTCCACAGAGGAACTCTGTCAGAGTGACCATCCGGTTCTTGGTCACCTCCCTGACCAAGGCCCTTCTCCCCCGATTGCAGTTTGGCAGCGCGGCCAGCTCTAGGGAGAGTCTTGGTGGTTCCAAACTTCTTCCATTTAAGAATGATGGAGGCCGCTGTGTTCTTGGGGACCTTCGATACTGGAGAAATATTCTGATACCCTTCCCCAGATCTGTGCCTTGACATAATCCTGTCTCGGGGCTTTACAGACAATTTCTTCAACATCATGGCTTGGTTTTTGCTCTGATGTGCATTGTCAACTGTGGGACCTTATGTGTGCCTTTCCAAATCATGTCCAATCAATTGAATTTACCACAGGTAGACTCCAATCAAGTTGTAGAAACATCAAGGATGATCACGGAAACAAGATGCACCTGAGCAAAATTTTGAGTCTCATAGCAAAGGGTCTGAATACTTATGTAAATAAAGTTGTTATTTTTAATAAATGTGCAACAAAAAAAAATTTTTTTAAGTTAGTCATCATGGGGTATTTGTTAGATTTTTTATTTGTTTTATACATTTTAGAATAAGGTTGTAACATAACAAAATGTGGAAAAAGGGAAGGGGTCTGAATAGTTTCCAAATGCACTGTATTTTATTTATTTATTTTTGCTCATAGCCCTTCTGCCCCTTATGAGAAGCCCCACAAACTCACCTGTCCATAGGTTCCCAGTAACAGCTCCTTCTGTCCATCAAAGTCCAGGTCTGTGACCAGCGCACAGAGCACTGCGTCACACTGGTCACTCTCCGAGAGGCACGCATGGCAACTCACACCATACTCCTGGACATCCCTGAGAGCACAATGTACTGACCATTCTGACCATAGAAACCTAACTGACCACACATTGACCCGAAGACTAGAAAGAGCACCCACCACACAGGGAACACAAAACACTGACCAGTACAAAATAGAATATCCTTACTGACCACGACAGAGTATGAACAAGCTTTTTTCAACAAATGACTGGCATTCTACCACTGCAATAAGATTTCTGAGGTAATGTTCCATTAGTAAGCACCTCTCGCAAATGGCTTGCATTCTTTATTCATATATTCTTAGTCTCTAATAGGCCTGTGATACTGACCTGTACACAACGGCCATCTCTATACTGCTGGTCACCAGGAGGTTGTAACCAACGATCTCAATGTCTGAGAAAAGTGTGGAGACAAAAATTGTGTTTCTTATGGTTGTGGCGGTCATGAAATGTTGTCAGAGGGTAATTCTATTACAAATGGAGAAAATGTTTAGCATATACGGGCTTCCATGCAAACAAGCTGCGTGCCTTTGGAACAGCTACATTTTAAAAAGTTGAACAAAATCTAATAATATAGCCTACACCATCACAATAAAATCCATTGTTGATTTACTTGTGTTAGGCCTGTAAAAAACTGGAAATGTTTTAGAAATCAAAACATAAGGGCTGCATTATGTGACTCTATATTGATGATTTGGAAAAAGTTGCAAAAAAGGTACGTGCTCTGATCCTTGCACTTGACGCAGAGAGAGAAAGACAATTGCATTGCTGCTCTGCTTGTGTGGCAAGCAAGTTAGGGGATATCTAATCAATGGAAGCTGGAATTAAAATGACAGAATGAAAAGTGAAATGAGAAAGAAAGGCTGTGACAATGACCAAAAGCCAACAGGTAGGCTGCTATTTAGGGTATAATCTGAATGGATTTGTTGTTATGTGTAGGGTAACTGTAGGACGGTGCAACATCTGCATAGAATTTGCAATATACCAATAGCTCCACCTAGTCCACTGGTAGGCTAGGGAATGGTTCTGACCAAATGCTCTCTCCTCCTATCTAATAATTTTGTCACACGGAGCATAAACACGGATCTACAAATCTTATTGCATCCAAAATAACTGCTTGTTATTATAGGTAGATCAGTCAGTCTGCTCAGTCAGTCGGTGATTAGCGACTGAGCAGAATGATGCTCTTGAACACATCCAGAGTTTTGGAAGGAAAGTACAGCCGCAAATCATAGGTTATGTCGCAAATGGCACCCTATTCCCTATATAGTGTACTACTTTTGACCAAAGCCCTATGGGCACTGGAGAAAATTAGAACACTACATAGGGAATGTACTGCCATTTGGGTACAACAATATCCAGAGGTCATATCGGTGCTGCTCATCCATACCGTCCCCTCCCTTCTCTCCTGCCCTTTCAGGGTCCGCCGGCTCTGCCCGGGAATGCAGAGGGAAGAGCAGCACGGTGGAGATGGGACTGTCCTGCTGCACCCGCCAAGTCTGCACAATCTCTAATCCACGCGGACGCATGTGAAAACACAGAAAGGAAAGCACATCAGCAAATCATAGGTTGTGTCGCAAATTGCACCCTATTCCCCATATAAACCCTATTCCCTATGTACCCTATTCCCTAAATATAGTGCACTACTTTTAACCAAAGCCCTACGGGTTGTGGTCGAATGTAGTGCACTAAATATGGAATTGAGTGCCATTTGGGACGCAATCCTATAGTGATTTAGTGTATGTTGTGTATAGGCCGTCCTCACCAGGTCCAGTCTGGTCCACCAGAGCCAGCCCAACGCAGCCGTTCTGACAGCCAAAGGCTGAGAGACGACGACCGCCAGGGATACTCAGCACATCAAGCCACAACACACTGCAAAGAGAGGGAACAGTGATTACACACACACACGCACAACTGAGAGAACAGCAGACAGAGGATACACAAACTAACTTGCTGGGCAGCTCTTGTAGCTCAGGGAAGAGTCTCTCGACTGGCTGCTCTTCAAATTGGTGAAGGGAGGCGTTCTATTGCAGAGAAGATACGTTTACTAGACTCCCACACCAAACATTACAAATCTCACCGCACACACACACGGGTACATAGGCTTACCTCCTTGTAAAGATGAATCCTCTGATCATGACCACTGAGCAGAAACACTGTCTCACTGCATCCATCTTCGCACTGCACTCTGGAACAGTTACATACTGTTGTTATTCATGTCATTAACAATGTAAGGAAGTGACAAACACTATCGTCATGCCAGGATTTTTTATACATTAAATTTTAAAATCTCTACTCATACATTGGGTCGTTCATGCACACACATTTATACTGACTCCACACACACACGCACCACATACAATCATCATATCCGCTGCTGCTAGTCTGTTTATCATATATCCTGATGCCTAATCACCTTACTCCTGTACATGTCTACCTCTATCACTCCAGTATCCCTGCACATTGTATGGTACTGGAACTGACCCTGTAAATATTGCTTACTTACTGCTCGTGTTCTTCTTATTTCTGTCTTAGTTTTGTTCTACTTTGTTATTTTTAGTACTGCATTGATATTGATTACTACATTGTTGGGGTTAGAGCTGGCAAAAAAGGCATTTCACTTTTACTCGTGCGCATGACATTAAGCTGCAATCCCGCTAACGGGATCGATATGACAACAGCCAGTGAAAGTGCAGGGCGCCAAATTCAAACAACAGAAATCTCATAATTAAAATTCCTCAAACATACATGTGTATTATATCATTTTAAAGGTAATCTTGTTGTTAATCCCACCAAAGTGTCCGATTTCAAATATGCTTTTCAGCGAAAGCACTACAAACGATTATGTTAGGTCACCACCAAACCACAATAAGCACATCCATTTTTCCAGCGAAATATAGCAGTCACAAAAAGCAGAAACTAAGATAAAATTAATCACTAACCTTTGATGATCTTCATCAGATGACACTCATAGGACTTCATGTTACACATTACATGCATGTTTTGTTTGATAAAGTTCATATTTATATAAAAAAATCTCAGTTTACATTGGCGCGTTACATTCACTAGTTCCAAAAACATAATGTGATTTTGCATAGCCACATCGTTTCAACAGAAATACTCATCATAAATGTAGATGATAATACAAGTTACACACATGGAATTATAGATATACCTCTCCTTAATGCAACCGCTGTGTCAGATTTCCCCAAAACTATACGGAAAAAGCAGACCATGCAATAATCTGAGACGGCGCTCAGAACAATAGCCAAACTAGCCGCCATGTTGGAGTCAACAGAAACCATAAAATACATGATAAATGTTTCCTTACCTTTGATGAACTTCATCAGAATGCAGTCCTAGGAATCCCAGGTCCACAATAATGTCCGTTATTTATGTCCAATTAGCTACTTTGGTAAACAATTCCAAAGTCACAAAGCGTGTCCACTATAACGTGACGAAATGTCCAAAAGTTCCATAACAGTCAGTAGAAACATGTCAAACGATGTATTGAATCAATCTTTAGAATGTTGTTAACATACATCTTGAACAACGTTCCAACCGGAGAATTAGATTGACTTCAGTTGAGCGATGGAACAGAGCTGCCTATCATGTGAACGCGCGTGGTCAAAGCATGGCAGTGGTGGCAGTGGTGACTAATTCCTGTCTCCTTCGGCCCCCCTTCACATTAGAGTCATCAGACAAAGTTCTATTGACTGTTGACATCTAGTGGAAGCCGTAGGAAGTGAAAACTCATCAATATCTCGCTGTAATTTCAATGAGAGCTTGGTTGAAAATCTGCCACCCCCAGAAAAAATCCAAACAGGAAGTGGAACTTCTCAGGTTTTTGCCTGCCATATGAGTTCTGTTATACTCACAGACATAATTCAAACCGTTTTAGAAACTTCAGAGTGTTTTCTATCCAATACTAATAATAATATGCAAATGTTAGCAACTATGACTGAGGAGCAGGCCGTTTACTCTGGGCACCTCTGTGCACCTTTCATCCAAGCTACTCAATACTGCCCCTGCACTATAAGAAGTTAAAACTTGAAACTGCATTGTGCACCTAAAATGTGTGGTAGGCCTTGAAAGGAGTCAAAGAAGTATAAACTATGTCTAAAGTTGTGTAGGCCAGTTAGATAGGGGCCCACTGTAGTGTGTACAGTACTTACTCTGTGTGGTAAAGCTGGAAGGGGGTGAACTGCAGCTCCAGGTTCAGACAGCTCTCTAAGAAGAGGATAAAGAAACAAGCTCTAATCAGGGTCATGTTCACTAGGCACGAAACAGAAGAAACTGGTTCATAACAGGGTAAAATTGGGAGGTATAATCTGAACTATTTTGTTTTCCACATTACAACATTTTGAAACACTTTACTACGTGGTCCTAATGAACACTACCCTGTAAAACCATGTGAATACAAGAAGGGAATGTGTGTTCTATGTAACTCTACTGCAGCAGGTGATGCGATGACTCACGTGCAATGGACTCCAGGTTGAATTCAGACCCTGGCTCATAGTCACAGTAGATGTTGAGGAATGGAGTGGCTTTGTCACCTGAGTCCTGGGGGGGAGGAGTGAAGACAAGTGTTATGGATACAGTGATGTGTGAACACACTTTCATCTACCAAAGAGAGAGAGAGAGAAAAGTGATCCTAGTCGTATCATTCTGTAGACACAAAACTTAAGAAAGTACCTCTCTGTTTTGGGATGTTATCTGAACTTTCCCATGAAACACTAATTTTCAATTTTGCTACTGTGTGGCCTAATGCACATGTCCGGAGTCTGGCTGGACCACTCAAGGACATTCAGAGACTTGTCCCAAAGCCACTACTGCATTGTCTTGGCTGTGTGCTTAGGGTCCTTGTCCTGTCGGAAGGTGAACTTTCGGCCCAGTCTGAGGTCCTGAGCTCTCTGGAACAGGTTTTCATCAAGGATCTCTCTGTACTTTGTTCCGTTCATCTTTGCCTCAATCCTGACTAGTCTCCCAGTCCCTGCCACTGAAAAACATCCCCATAGCATGATGCTGCCACCACCATGCTTCACCGTAGGGGATGCTGCCAGGTTTGCTCCAGACATGACGTTTGGCATTCAGGCCAAATAGTTCAATCTTGGTTTCATCAGAACAGAGAGTCATGTTTCTAATGGTCAGAGTCCTTTAGGTACCTTTTGGCAAACTCCAAGCGGGCTGTCATGGGCCTTTTACTGAGGAGTGGCTTCTGCCTGGCCACTCTACCATAAAGGCCTGATTGGTGGAGTGCTGCAGAGATGGTTGTCCTTCTGGAAAGTTCTCCCATCTCCACAGAGGAACTCTGTCAGAGTGATCATCGGGTTCTTGGTCACCTCCCTGACCAAGGCCCTTCTTCCCCGATTGCTCAGCTTGGCCAGGAGGCCAGCCTTAGTAAGAGTCTTGGTGGTTCCAAACTTCTTCCATTTAAGAACAATGGGGGCCACTGTATTTTTGGGGACCTTCAATGCTGCAGAAATTTGTTGGTACCCTTCCCCAGATCTGTGCCTCAACACAATCCTGTCTCGGAGCTCTACGGACAATTCCTTCGACATCATGGCTTGGTTTTTGCTCTGACATGCACGGTCAACTGTGGGACCTTATATAGACAGTTGTGTCTTTCCAAATCATGTCCAATCAATATAATTTATCAGAGCTGGATTCCAATGAAGTTGTAGGAACAGCTCAAGGATGATCAATGGAAACAGGATGCACCTGAGCTAAATTTCAAGTCTCATAGCAAAGGGTCTGGAATACTTATGTAAATAAGGTATTTCTGTTTTTTATTTGTAATACATTTGCAGAAATGTCTAAAATCCTGTTTTCACTTTGTCATTATGGGGTATTGTGTGTAGATTGGATTAAATATTTATTTTTTTCAGCAACGTAACAACATTTGGAAAAAGTCAAGGGGTCTGAATACTTTCCGGAGCCACTGTATGTGTACAGATGTGTTCACTAGGAGAAGGGTAGGGGATATAAGCATACCTTGATGAACGTTATTCCCACGACCAGCCCCCTGTTCGGTGAAGATTTGTTGAAAGCGTCAATTGATACAATCTCTGCATCAACTGAGGAGACAGAAAACGACAGACAGACACACATTAGCAAGTTCACTAGCAACACATTTTGTACACACATACACAACACATGAATCGTTGCAATGCATGCAGCCATAACAAGAATGCAACCGTAGCAGGTTAAATTCTGTAGCTAGTTATCTTATCCTCACCTGGTATGTAGGTGAACTGTACCTCTTTAGCAACAGGTCTGATTTTCTGTTGGATGTCTTGGTACCTGAAACAGACCACTTTGCCTTTCAGAGTAGCGGCGAGTAACTCTTGCTCTCCAGCCTGACAGAGTCCGTACATGTTACTCTGAGACAGAAAGCGGCTGAAACTGTCCTCCACGAATGGACACGCTTCTTTCCCCTCTCGCAGCATCCTCGTGACGTAGTAAATACAGTTAATTTAATCCGAATTTGCCTTAAATTTGTGCAAAACACCAGCCTATGCCAAGAATCCAAAATCCTCCATCACCATTCAAGCAGCCCAAAAACACAACATCCGGGTGTGGGAGGAACTACGAGTAAAATGATCCAATAGGGAAAACATTTCACGATTTCTAGCAAATCAGCGTGGATGTCTTCAACCAATCACTTCACTTCGCCTTTCAGTCGCTGCAGTGCAGTACGTAAACGTCAACCACTAAGTGTCAGCAACAACTCTGTAAACAAATCCATGATATTCCTGTCTGCGCCTATAAATATGAACATCCATAAGCAAAACAACGGCATGCATACTAGTCTCTTGGCTTGGAATATAAAAGTAATCTGTTTGTGTGTTCAGTTTATATATGATTTTTTGGATTTAGTGTCCTCAAATACTGTTCACTTGTGTGGACACTTACTGGTGCTGTCTGTGCCCAATAATGTTTCTACCATGTTTTGTGCTGCTACCATGTTGTGTTGCTGCCATGTTCTGTTGCTACCATGCTGTGTTGTCATGTGTGGCTGCCGTGCTATGTTGTTGTCTTAGCTCTCTTTATGTAGTGTTGTGGTGTCTATCTTGTCTTGATGTGTGTTTTGTCCTATATATATATATTTTTTTTTATCCCCCCCCCCCAAGAGGACTTTTGCCTTTTGCTAGGTCATCATTGTAAAAAAAAGAATTTGTTCTTAACTGACTTGCCTAGTTAAATAAAGTTTAAAAAAATATTATAATAATGTCCGCTGCGGGTACTCTTCTGAGCAGGCTTCTTTCTTTTTATCTCACTGGCTTTGTTAAACAGAGCATACCTCACAGGTAACATCTAATCTACACATTGTTTGGTTATTCAGTAGTATCTCATGCATTCACCTTGGATGCAGTGGTTAAAACTTGAGACAAATTTGAAACAATATTTCATGATCAATAGTATTGAAAGCTCTTGTATCTTGTATATACTACAAAATATATCTTATATCTACTACACAACCCTCTGTGTGTATGTCTCTTTAGGAGAGATTGGGATAAAGCAGGAAACAGATGTTGGACATTGGACAATTCCTGCTGAGAAAATGTGTAATGTGTGTCATTGGGTCTTGTAGGTATATTGTACGTACAGACAGTGATATCACATGTGGTAGTATATTCTCCCAGTTCAGGAATAGCTTGTGCCAAACTCCCAGTTCCCATAATACCACCTGGGGAATCTTCTGGCAGGATTACTGTCCACTGTAATCAGTCAACCACATTGTCACCTCAGACAGCAACCTCTGACTCATCACACACACACACACACACACACACACACACACACACACACACACACACACACACACACACACACACACACACACACACACACACACACACACACACACACACACACACAATGTCACTTTTTATTTAAGGGTATTTTCATACATATCTGTTTCAGCATTGAAAAATTAAAACACTTTATGTATCTATTCCCGCCATTTGAAGGTATCATAAGTATTTGGACAAATTCACTTATAGCGTGTTAAATTTAGTCAAAAGTTTAGTATGTGGTCCCATATTCCTAGTATGCAAATTCTACATCAAGCTTGTGACTCTACAAACTTGTTGGATGCATTTGCAGTTTGTTTTGGTTACATTTCGGATTATGTTGTGCCCAATATAAAATAATGGTCAATAATTTATTGTATCATTTTGGAGTAACTTTTATTGTAAATAAGAGTCTAATATGTTTCTGAGCACGTCTACATTTAATGTGGATACTACCATGATTACATATCATGAATAAATCGTGAGTAGTTGTAAGTGAGAAAGCAACAGAGGAATAAATATCATACCCCCCCAAAATGCTAACCTCCCCTGTTATTGACAATGGTGAAAGGTTAGCATGTTTTGGGGGCATGATCTTTGCGCATCTGTAACTTTCTCACTCATCATTATTCACGATTCATTCATGATTATCCCTAATCATGGTTGCATCCACATTAACGTAGAAGTGTTCAGAAACATATTCTATTCTTATTTACAATAAAAATTACTCCAAAATGACACATTTATTGAAAGATTGACACACATTAACATGCGTGGGGTAACTGGGGTCCAAATGTAGGGGCAATTCCATAGTAACAGAGTGACGCTTAGACTCACTTTTTCACTTTAAAATGTTTATGCCAAGCAAATAACATTGATTTCAAACCACACACCTACACTACATGAACAAAAGTACGCAGACACCTGCTCATCAAACATCTCATTCCATTCCAAAATCATGGACATTAATATGGAGTTGGTCCCCCCTTTGCTGCTAAAACAGCCTCCACTCTTCTGGGAAGGCTTTCCACTTAATGCAGGAGCATTGCAGCGGGGACTTGTTTCCAATCAGCCACAAGAGCATTAGGGGGGTTGGGCACTGATGTTGGGAAATTAGACCAATTCATCCCAATGGTGTTCAATTGGGTTGAGGTCAGGCCAATCAAGTTCTTCCACACCGATCTCGAGACAAACCATTTCTGTATGGACCTCGCTGTGTGCACAGGGGCGTTGTCATGCTGAAACAGGAAAGGGCCTTCCCCAAACTGTTGCCACAAAGTTCGAAGCACAGAATTGTCTAGATTGCCATTTTATGCTGTAGTGTTAAGATTTCCCTTCACTGGAACTAAGGGATCTAGTGTAACCGGTGTGAAATGGCTAGCTAGTTAGCGGGGTACGTGCTAATAGCATTTCAATCGGTGACATCACTCGCTCTGAGACCTTGAAGTAGTTTTTTCCCTTGCTCTGCTCGGCTTTTGCTGACGTTGCGTCCAGAGGCAGTTCAGAACTCAGTAGTGAGTGTTGCAACTGAGGACAGATGATTTATTTAAATTTTTTCAGCACCCTGTGGTCCCATTCTGTGGTCCCTGTGGTCCTATTCTGTGAGCATCCTCTCTATCCTCTCTCTCTCCCTCTACCACTTCACAGCTGAGCCATTGTTGCTCCTAGAGGTTTCCACTTCACAATAACAGCATTTACATTTTTTTTATTTAACTAGGTAAGTCAGTTAGGAACAAATTCTTATTTTAAATGACAGCGGGTTACCTGCCTTGTTCAGGGGCAGAACAACAGATTTTTAGTTTGTCAGCTCGGGGATTTGATCTTGCAACCTTTCGGTTACTAGTCCAACACTCTAATCACTAGGATACCTGCCGCCCCAGGGGCAGCTCTAGCAAGGCAGGTACGGCTCTAGCAGGTCGGAAATTTGAGGAACTGACTTGTTGTAAAGGTGGCATCCTATGTTGGTGCCACGTTGAAAGTCACTGAGCTCTTCAGTAAGGCCATTCTACTGCCAATGTTTGTCTATGGAAATTACATGGCTGTGTGCTCTATTTTATACACCTGTCAGCAACGGGTGTGGCTAAAATTGCCGAATCCACTAATTTGAAGGGATGTCCACATACTTTTGTATATATTGTCTATATGAAGAAGTCTACTTTGAACATGGAAATTTGGAAATTTGACTTCAACACATTCACTTGAGGAATAGTGCAGATGGAAAGTTTGGTAAGAGAATGACATTAAAATCTCCCTCAGTTTTTTATTTAATTACGTTTTCCAAAGACTGTTAAATATTAACTCAGAATTAAGATTCTGTCACGTTCTGACCTTAGTTCCTTTGTTTTGTCTTTTGTTTTAGTATGGTCAGGGCGTGAGTTGGTGCGGGATTGTTTGTGGTAACATTTGTGTATGTTGTAGACGAACGTGTTTGACGAACGTGTTTGTTCCTGTTCGTGGGTTTTGCTGGACTGTTTTAGTCCCCATGTTTGGGGCATTTGTTTTTCAGCACCCAGTGTTTCGTGAGGTGGCCTATGTTCGCCGTGTGTGCATTAAAGAGCACTATCTTGAACTCTCTGTTTCCTGCGCCTGACTTCACACCCACGACACCCAGATCGTTACAGAAACACCCACCAAAACCGGACCAAGCAGCGTGGTAAAGGACAGCAGCAGCAGCGGCAAAGAACACAGGACTCCTGGACATGGGAGGAGATTTTAAATGGAGAAGGACCCTGGGCACAGGCTGGGGAATATCGCCGCCCCAAAGCAGAGCTGGAGGCAGCGAAAGCTGAGCGGCGGCGATATGAGGAGGCAGCACGGCAGGTACGAGGTACAATTTTTTTTGGGGGGGACTAAACCAGGTAGCAGACCTGAGCTCACTCCTCGTGCTTATTATAAGCAGCACGTTACTGGTCAGGCACCGTGTTATGCGGTTAAGCGCACGGTGTCGCTAGCACGTGCCCATAGCCCGGTGCGCTATAGGGCAGCCCCCCAAAAGTGTCATGCGAGTGTGGCCATCCAGCCAGGGCATATGGTGCCTGCTCAGCGTGTCTGGTCTCCGGTACGTCGTTTCGGTCCAGGGTATCCTGCGCCGGCTCTGCGTGCTGTGTCTCCGAGGCGCTGGGAGGGTGCAGTGCGTCCTATGCCTGCACTCCGCTCGTGCCGGGCAAATGTGGGAGTGGAGCCTAAGGGAGAGGTGCCGTAGTAGGCACTAGATCTCCAGTGCCTTACCCACAACCCGGTTCAACCTGTGCCTGCACTCTGGAGGGTCCGGGCGAGAGTAGTTATCCAGCCTGGGGGAGTGGTGCCAAGGCTGCCAGAGCCGCCCGCCAGTCAGGAGCTGCCAGAGGCGCCCGCCAGTCAGGAGTTGCCAGAGCCACCCGCCAGTCAGGAGCTGCCAGAGCCGCCCGCCAGTCCTGAGTTGCCCCTCAGTCCTGAGTTGCCCCTCAGTCCTGAGTTGCCCCTCAGTCCGGAGCTGCCCCTCAGTCCGGAGCTGCCCCTCAGTCCGGAACTGCCCCTCAGTCCAGAGGTGCCTTTCAGTCCAGTGGCGTCCCTCAGTCCTGTGAGCCCATTTATTGGGGTTCCCAGGCCAAGGTCGGCGGCGAGGATCGCCGCTCGTAAGAGGCCACGGGGGCGGTTAAGGAGGCGGACAAAAACTGTGGTGAAGTGGGGTCCACGTCCCGCGCCAGAGCCGCCACCGAGGACAGACGCCCACCCAGACCCTCCCATATAGGTTCAGGTTTTGCGGCCAGAGTTCGCACCTTGGGGGGGGGGGGGGGGGGTACTGTCACGTTCTGACCTTAGTTCCTTTGTTTTGTCTTTTGTTTTAGTATGGTCAGGGCGTGATTTGGGTGGGTTGTCTATGTTAGTTTTTCTATGATTTTCTATTTCTGTGTTTGGCCTGATATGGTTCTCAATCAGAGTCAGCTGTCAATCGTTGTCCCTGATTGGGAACCATATTTAGGTAGCCTGTTTTCTGTTGGGTTTTGGTGGATGGTTATTTTCAGTCTTTGTGTGTCTGCACCAGATAGAACTGTTTTGGTTTTCACTTTGTTGTTTTGTAATTTGAAGTGTTCAGTTTGGATTATTATTAAATAAGATGAACACTAACCACGCTGCGCATTGGTCCTCTGATCCTTCTCGCTTCTCCTCGTCAGAAGAGAAGGAGGAATGCCGTTACAGATTCAAAGATGTCTGCAGAAATAATGGGGTGCCAGGCCAGCTAAGATATGACACCTTGAGTTGTTTAAAAATCTATCAATCTAAAAGAATGACTGTAACAGAATGATATCATGGGTCCTTGATCTGTACTATACAGAGATGCATAATTATCAATGTCACTCTCTACATACTGGCTATTATTCTAATGACACAGTACAACACAGTAGAGCACAGTACAGTAAAAAAAAGTAGAGTATACTATAGTATGCTATAGTTCAGTACAGTACATTACAGTAGAGTAGATTAGATTATACTGTACTCTACTCGTGTGCTCCACTGTACTCTACTGTAGGGAACTATATTCTACTCTATTTTTATTTACTGTACTGTACTCTACTATGCTCTACTGTACTGTGCTCTACTGTGCTCTACTGCAACTATGGTTTGTGACTACTATGATTTCCAATTGTTGCCAATTCAATTGCAGTCATTTTTCAGTCACTCTGTTAACATTTATAAAACTAAATATAAATGTTGATATTAATTAATATTGGCAGGGGCCTTTACTTCAACACATTTTTTTGTTTGATGTATTTCTAATACCTTTTAAGACATTTTCTATACATGTTTTTTAACACCCCTTTTTCCATCTGTGTGACGAGAAATCAAAGCATTTGCCTATTCCTAATTAATGAAGGCATAGAAAAACGTATCTATGCCTTCATTTCTTAAAAAATAGACTCTTAGCATTCATTTGACACCAAATTTGATATGCTCCTATAAAATTCACATGTTGGTGCTCATGGGTCCTTTTACATGGAAATGACCAGGGACAGAGGCTCTGACATGTTGTCATGTCCCAGTGTTTCTAGAAGAGTCTGTAGGGCTCCTGGGTTGGTGCCAGCTGGTACAGTATATCTCCTGGGTGCAAGGGTAATGGGGGGTTGTTGTGCTGAGCTGCTGGTGGCTGAGCACCAGGTCTTCACGTATGAGATTTGTGTGTGTGTGTGAGTGATTGGGACTGACAGCAGTCTCTGTATTACTGGTTTAGGCAACACGTTTTAGACAGTGTAATCTGGATTAACCACTGCAGTGTGTCAGTGGGGACATGGCCCGCACCCTCCTCCACCATCTCTACCCCTTCACCTTCTTGCCTCTCTCCATCCCTCCCTCCATCTCCCCTCCTCACCCCATCTCTTTCCTACCCTACTTCCCTCTGTCGCCTTGTTCTTCCTCCCTCCAACTCTGAATCTCTCAGAGTTAGCCTGTTTTTTTCCTCCCCTCCTCTCTCTTGTTCTCTTTCTCGATCGCTTTACCTGATTCTCTTTGATCACTTTTGTCTACCTGTCCCCCTCCCTCTCTCTATCACCTCATTCCCTCTGTCCTCAATCTGTTTCCATCTCCCTCTCTCTATCACCTCATTCTCTCTGTCCTCAATCTGTTTCCATCTCACTCTCTCTATCACCTCATTCTCTCTGTCCTCAATCTGTTTCCATCTCCCTCTCTCTATCACCTCATTCTCTCTGTCCTCAATCTGTTTCCATCTCCCTCTCTCTATCACCTCATTCTCTCTGTCCTCAATCTGTTTCCATCTCCCTCTCTCTATCACCTCATTCTCTCTGTCCTCAATCTGTTTCCATCTCCCTCTCTCTATCACCTCATTCTCTCTGTCCTCAATCTGTTTCCATCTCCCTCTCTCTATCACCTCATTCTCTCTGTCCTCAATCTGTTTCCGTCTACCTCTCTCTCTAACTGCACCATCTTTGTATTTAATGCAATTCTTCAACAATTCCATCCCAAAGCTCTCCCGTAGTGTAGTTTGGCGTGTGTGTGTGTGTGTGTGTGTGTGTGTGTGTGTGTGTGTGTGTGTGTGTGTGTGTGTGTGTGTGTGTGTGTGTGTGTGTGTGTGTGTGTGTGTGTGTGTGTGTGTGTGTGGCACATAGCAGCATGTGACCGAGGATTACAGGGGCTCAGTCCTCAATTCCCTAATTGCTCTTGAAGCTGCAGAACTATCTGTTCCACAATCTAACATGGCTGCCTGTCTTACCATCTGTATGGCTACAGTATAGACACTGAATATATGCTGATTGTCAATAAAAAATTTATGTCAAAGTTTAAAACAGAAGTGGTTTACTATTGGATTTTATCAAATGTTAATTTAGCAAAAACAACCAAAAAAAAATCACAAAATATCCTGCCTTAAAATGATTGTTTTGTCCAAATATTTGTCCACCATGATCTCCAAAAAGACAAAACCCACAACCACGTAGTTAATATTTTATTGGATTCAACTGTTGACAAACGCCTTGGCACTGACACACACACACACACACATACACACACACATACACACACACACACACACACACACACATACACACACACATACACGCACACACACACACACACACACACACACACACATACACACACACACATACACACACACACGCACACACACACACACACACACACACACACACACACACACACACACACACACACAAACAAGGCTCCCGAGTGGTGCAGCGGTCTAAGGCACTGCATCTCAGTGCTATAGGCATCACTACTGACCCTGGTTTGATCTCGGGCTGTGTCACAACTGGCCGTGATTGGGAGTCCCATAGGGCGGCGGAACAATTGGCCCAGCGTCGTCCGGGTTAGGGGAGGGTTTGGCTGGGGTAGGCTGTCATTGTAAAATAAGAATTTGTCTTAACTCTCTTGCCTAGTTAAATAAAGGTTACAAAAAAATATACATCAACATAAAATAGACATAACAAAATAGCAAACTAAATCTCTCCACCGACACTTAACTAAGTTCTCCCAGTTCCATAAGTCAATGATGTTAGTCCACAAAAACATGGTGGTTGTTCCGTCTTACTCATTCCATGAGATTGGTGATTAGTCTTGTCTGTCTCTGTTAAATATTTTCTTGATGTAACTTTTCTTGTTTTGAGTTGCAGGTGCAAAATATATATATTTCCTTCATTTCAGTCTGTCTGTCTGTCTGTCTGGATGGCTGTCTGTCTGTACATCTTAACACCTGTCTGTCTGTTTGTCTTTATACTTACATACCATTATGTCTCCTTGTCTCCCTGGTCAAGTTGTCTGTAGACTACTTCTCTTTTAGCTGATAGCTCATTCTCTCTATCTTCTCTCTCTCTCTCAGCCACTGAATGGATTGCTCTCTCTTTCCTGCCTTTATCTGGAGATAAGATACTTTTCAGATAAAGCATATTATGATAGCTAAATCAAATGAGCTTTGTGGGTGTTTGTGAATCTGTGTGTGTGTGTGTGTGTGTGTGTGTGTGTGTGTGTGTGTGTGTGTGTGTGTGTGTGTGTGTGTGTGTGTGTGTGTGTGTGTGTGTGTGTGTGTGTGTGTGTGTGTGTGTGTGTGTGTGTGTGTGTGTAGGTGTTTGTTTTTACACTGGTTTATTACAGCTCACTGTAATCTTTTGCTGATGGGTCAATGAATATGTGAAAGGATTGATTTTATGAATAGCAATTAATTGTTTGATGCACCTGTTCAAGAACTGATTGAAAACCTTGAGATTCAATTTAGAATCAAAGTTGAAGCCACAATCCTGAGTTTCAGCCAGGCTATAAACCAAAAAATATACTTTGGATATTTGGGTGACAAGTTGTAATATGCTCATAAAGCATAGGTTATATTCTTCGAGAATGGGTATATAATTGAAATGACAATTTAACAGAATAAAATATTGCAGATTGTGCCACAATCATCTTCCTTTTTAAATCAGGAACTCAGAACATTTTTATATGACTTACATTTACATTGAACCTTGTGTCACATGAAGGTACATGTTTTGTTGTGGCTTAATCTGGTCAAATTATTGTACAAATTTTCATTGTCAACAATATTCAAAATTAAAATGCAGTTTAGGAAGGCCCACATAACTCTACCAAAAATATATATCTCTCTTGAAAACCCCACAAAAATACGTGTTTGTGACAGAACAAACTAAACGAATATTAAATCATTTAACAATTTTGGCCCATAACAAAAAATCGAAGGTCAAAAGAACTGATCAATAAAATCTTGGTTCTGAGTATAGTTATTACATCAACGTTGTAATTGGAGGCCAAAGTAATAGAAATATGTGTATCAACTTGAAATCATTTCTCATTGAGTTTCAAGTTTTAATTAGAAATTGAAAAGTAACATTTTCTGATGAATTTCTGTCTTCTGAAACCGCTTTCGACATTTATCCAACATTTTAGCCCAGCACATACATTTCTGAAATCTTCAAGATGTTTCCTAATCACACAAAAAAACAAATGTTAATATCAAATTGACAGGAGTCATGACACACCCATTTGTGTACACTGATTTAAAACCATATTTTCCGTTCGCATTTGGTAGACTGGGACAGCAGATTAGATAAAGTGGGCCATTTTTATAGCCCTAATTGTACACCAATGAATGACAATTCAAGTCAATTTATGTGATTAGGAAACATCTGAGGATTTCAGAAATGTATCATGTGTTGGGCTAACATGTTGGAAAGATGTCTGACAAGGTTACAGAAGACAATAATGCAAAAAGTGTCCCACTTTTTCTGAATTCACTCTAATAACAGTACAAATAACAGTAGTCAATGCTTGACTTGGACTGAAATAGGTTCTGGAACTCATTTTGGGTGCAGGTACTGTTTTTATTTAAGTGCAGGAGCTCCACAATACTTTTGACCTATGAAGAGGAACAGGAGTTCAAGCAGTAGAACATTTGAGGTGCCGGGTACTCAGCGCTGGTGAGTTCCTGCCAAAATCAAGCACTGACAGTACTATAAGAAAAAATTAACAGGTTATAGTACTACAAGAACCAGAGCCGGGGGTCCCAAATGTAAACTGGATCTCTTTCCTCCATTGGAAAAGCTGTCACGCCCTGGCCTTTGTATTCTTTGTTTTCTTTATTATTTTAGTTAGGTCAGGGTGTGACATGGGTAATGTTTGTGTTTTTGTTTCGTTTTGGGTGGTTATATGGAAAAGGGGGGTGTTGGGTTTAGAGTATGGGTTTGTGTTGAGTGAGTGTTTCTAGGTATGTCTATGGTTGAGTGAATGTTCTAGGTATGTCTATGGCTGCCTGAGTAGTTCTCAATTAGAGACAGATGTCTTTCATTTGTCTCTAATTGGGAGCCATATTTTAGGCGGTCATAGGCATCAGGTTTTTGTCGGGTCATTGTCTAGGTCTGTGTCTGTGTCTAGGTTGCATGTTTGCATTTTGTTCGGTTCTAGCTTCACGGTCGTCTATTTGTTGTTTTGCTTCGTTCGTTTTCTCCTAAATAAAGAGAAGATGTCTTTTTTACATGCTGCGCCTTGGTCCTCTCTCTCTCCCATGGTCAATCGGGACAGAATGACCCGACCATTCAGGACCAAGCAGCGTGAAAGGAGGGAGCCAGAGCCCGTTGTGCAGATACTGGAGGTGAGCAATGGGAAGGATATAGAGACTGTTAAGGATTTATTGAGGAGTTTGGAGGAGAGTGAAAAGAGGGAGCTGCTGTGTTGGTGCGTGAGGCACGACATCCACCCGACAGAGCGTGTGCGGGATGTGATGTTACCTGAGTCAGCTCTTCATGCTCGTCCTGAGTTGCGTGCTACCCGTCTGGGAATGACAGTTCCACGAACCAGGCCTCCTGTGTGCATTCCTAGTCCTACACCTCCTGTAACACCTTCCCGTCCCAGCCTGGTACCACCAGTTCCGGCACCACGCCCCAGGATTCCAGGGTGTGGGAAGGATACAGAAACTGTGAAGGATTTATTGAGGAGTTTGGAGGAGAGTGAGAAGAGGGAGCTGCTGTGTTGGTGCGTGAGGCACGACATCCACCCGACAGAGCGTGTGCGGGATGTGATGTTACCTGAGTCAGCTCTTCATGCTCGTCCTGAATTGCGTGCTAACCGTCTGGGAATGACAGTTCCACGAACCAGGTCTCCTGTGTGCATTCCTAGTCCTACACCTCCTGTAACACCTTCCCGTCCCAGCCCGGTACCACCAGTTCCGGCACCACGCACTAGGCCTAATGTGCGTATCCAGGGTCCAGTATGCCCTGTTCCTTCTCCCCGCACTAGCCTTCAGGTGCGTGTCCCTAGCCCGGTACCACCAGTTCCGGCACCACGCACCAGGCCTATAGTGCGTCTCAGCCGGCCAGAGCTGCCAGTCTGCCCCGAGTCGTCAGAGCTGCCAGTCTGCCCCGAGTCGTCAGAGCTGCCAGTCTGCCCCGAGTCGTCAGAGCTGCCAGTCTGCCCCGAGTCGTCAGAGCTGCCAGTCTGCCCCGAGTCGTCAGAGCTGCCAGTCTGCCCCGAGTCGTCAGAGCTGCCAGTCTGCCCCGAGTCGTCAGAGCTGCCAGTCTGCCCCGAGTCGTCAGAGCTGCCAGTCTGCCCCGAGTCGTCAGAGCTGCCAGTCTGCCCCGAGTCGTCAGAGCTGCCAGTCTGCCCCGAGTCGTCAGAGCTGCCAGTCTACCCCGAGTCGTCAGAGCTGCCAGTCTACCCCGAGTCGTCAGAGCTGCCAGTCTACCCGGCGCCATCTGAGCCATCCGTCTACCCAGTGCCATCTGAGTCATCCGTCTACCCAGTGCCATCTGAGCCATCCGTCTACCCAGTGCCATCTGAGTCATCCGTCTACCCAGTGCCATCTGAGCCATCCGTCTACCCAGTGCCATCTGAGCCATCCGTCTACCCAGTGCCATCTGAGCCATCCGTCTACCCAGTGCCATCTGAGCCATCCGTCTATCCAGTGCCATGTGAGTCATCCGTCTACCCAGTGCCATTGCCATCTGAGCCATCCGGCTACCCGGCGCCATCTGAGCCATCTGTCTACCCGGCGCCATCTGAGCTATCTGTCTGCCCAGCGCCTTCTGAGCCATCTGTCTGTCCCGAGCCATTAGAGCCGTCCATCAGTCAGGAGCTGCCAGAGCCGCCAGCCAGTCAGGAGCTGCCAGAGACGCCAGCCAGTCAGGAGCTGCCAGAGACGCCAGCCAGTCAGGAGCTGCCAGAGACGCCAGCCAGTCAGGAGCTGCCAGAGACGCCAGCCAGTCAGGAGCTGCCAGAGCTGCCCTACAGTCATGAGCTGCCCTACAGTCATGAGCTGCCTTACAGTCATGAGCTGCCCTACAGTCATGAGCTGCCCTACAGTCATGAGCTGCCCTACAGTCATGAGCTGCCCTACAGTCATGAGCTGCCCTACAGTCATGAGCTGCCCTACAGTCATGAGCTGCCCTACAGTCATGAGCTGCCCTACAGTCATGAGCTGCCCTACAGTCATGAGCTGCCCTACAGTCATGAGCGGCCACCCAGTCATGAGCTGCCCTACAGTCATGAGCTGCCCTGCAGTCATGAGCTGCCCTGCAGTCATGAGCTGCCCTGCAGTCATGAGCTGCCCTGCAGTCATGAGCTGCCACCCAGTCATGAGCTGCCACCCAGTCCGGACCTGCCGGAGTCCCTACGCCCGGACCTGCCGGAGTCCCTACGCCCGGACCTGCCGGAGTCCCTACGCCCGGACCTGCCGGAGTCCCTACGCCCGGACCTGCCGGAGTCCCTACGCCCGGACCTGCCGGAGTCTTCCGCCAGCCATGACCAGCCGGAGCCTTCCGCCAGCCATGAGCAGCCGGAGCCTTCCGCCAGCCATGAGCAGCCGGAGCCTTCCGCCAGCCATGAGCAGCCGGAGCCTTCCGCCAGCCATGAGCAGCCGGAGCCTTCCGCCAGCCATGAGCAGCCGGAGCCTTCCGCCAGCCATGAGCAGCCGGAGCCTTCCGCCAGCCATGAGCAGCCGGAGCCTTCCGCCAGCCATGAGCAGCCGGAGCCTTCCGCCAGCCATGAGCAGCCGGAGCCTTCCGCCAGCCATGAGCAGCCGGAGCCTTCCGCCAGCCATGAGCAGCCGGAGCCTTCCGCCAGCCCGGATCAGCCGGATCCGTCAGCCAACCATGAGTCATCCAGCCAGGATCCGTTCCTCAGTCCGGAGCTGCCGTCCCTCAGTCCGGAGCTGCCGTCCCTCAGTCCGGAGCTGCCGTCCCTCAGTCCGGAGCTGCCGTCCCTCAGTCCGGAGCTGCCGTCCCTCAGTCCGGAGCTGCCGTCCCTCAGTCCGGAGCTGCCGTCCCTCAGTCCGGAGCTGCCGTCCCTCAGCCCGGAGCTGCCGTCCCTCAGCCCGGAGCTGCCGTCCCTCAGCCCGGAGCTGCCGTCCCTCAGCCCGGAGCTGCCGTCCCTCAGCCCGGAGCTGCCGTCCCTCAGCCCGGAGCTGCCGTCCCTCAGCCCGGAGCTGCCGTCCCTCAGCCCGGAGCTGCCGTCCCTCAGCCCGGAGCTGCCGTCCCTCAGTCCGGAGCTGCCGCCCCTTATCCCGGTGCCGCCCCTTATCCCGGTGCCGTCCCTTATCCCGGTGCCGCCCCTTATCCCGGTGCCGCCCCTTATCCCGGTGCCGCCCCTTATCCCGGTGCCGCCCCTTATCCCGGTGCCGCCCCTTATCCCGGTGCCGCCCCTTAGTCCGGTGCTGCCCCTTAGTCCGGTGCTGCCCCTTAGTCCGGTGCTGCCCCTTAGTCCGGTGCTGCCCCTTAATCCAGTGGGGTTAAGGTGGAGGATGGCCATTGGGAGGAGGCTACGGAGGCGGGTAGTGACTATGGTGGGGTGGGGACCCCGACCAGTGCCGGAGCCGCCACCGTGGAAGGAAGCTCACCCAGACCCTCCCCTAGACTGTGTGCTGGTGCGCCCGGAGTTCGCACCTTAAGGGGGGGGGTTATGTCACGCCCTGGCCTTTGTATTCTTTGTTTTCTTTATTATTTTAGTTAGGTCAGGGTGTGACATGGGTAATGTTTGTGTTTTTGTTTCGTTTTGGGTGGTAATATGGAAAAGGGGGGTGTTGGGTTTAGAGTATGGGTTTGTGTTGAGTGAATGTTCTAGGTATGTCTATGGCTGCCTGAGTGGTTCTCAATTAGAGACAGATGTCTTTCATTTGTCTCTAATTGGGAGCCATATTTTAGGCGGTCATAGGCATCAGGTTTTTGTCGGGTCATTGTCTAGGTCTGTGTCTGTGTCTAGGTTGCATGTTTGCATTTTGTTCGGGTTCTAGCTTCACGGTCGTCTATTTGTTGTTTTGCTTCGTTCGTTTTCTCCTAAATAAAGAGAAGATGTCTTTTTTACATGCTGCGCCTTGGTCCTCTCTCTCTCCCATGGTCAATCGTGACAAAAGCATATAAGTCTGTCCCAATTTAGCTACTCCATGCTGTCCTACTTTAGCTAGCTATGGTTAGTAAATCGGGGCAACTAAAGAAATGACAGAATTACAAAATGTAAACATAGTATTGGCAACTTGTTTTGTGTATTTTGATGCACCAGTATAAGTATCCACATTTACATCACAGTTTGGCACAGTGCATTATTTATGACAGTTTTATAACGTTTAACGTGAAAATGGAAAAAAAGCTGTCACTGATCTTACTGTGTGCTTCAGGGGCGAGCTTCCTGTTTTAAGCTTACTCTGCCCCTCTCTATGATGTCACACCAATAAAGTGAGACGATTTTGATCATGTGGTTTCTCTGCAAGGGCTTAGTAATAATGGTTTTGATTTTCTCTTGTCAGAGCAAGAAATAAACATGTCAGGATTAAGCCGTCACAGTTCTTATGATGTCCCCCTCTTCCTGAATTGACCCTATCTTAGAATTTAATGGGAATAGTATTTTTGATTCATGCAATATATTAAACATGGACTCAATTCAGTCATTTTTATTTCAATATTATAGGCCTATAGGCCAAATATACTACATTTCCAAAAGTATGTGGACACCTGCTTGTCAAATCAAATCAAATCAAATTTATTAGTCACATACACATGGTTAGCAGATGTTAATGCGAGTGTAGCGAAATGCTTGTGCTTCTAGTTCCGACAATGCAGTAATAACAACAAGTAATCTAACCTAACAATTCCGCAACTACTACCTTATACACGCAAGTGTAAAGGGATAAAGAATATGTACATAAAGATATATGAATGAGTGATGGTACAGACGGCATAGGCAAGGTGCAGTAGATGGTATAGAGTACGGTATATACCTATGAGATGAGTACTGTAGGGTATGTAAACATAAAGTGGCATAGTTTAAAGTGGCTAGTGGTACATGTATTACATAAAGATGGCAAGATGCAGTAGATGATATAGAGTACAGTATATACATATACATAAGAGATGTGTAATGTAGGGTATGTAAACATTATATTAGGTGGCATTGTTTAAAGTGGCTGGTGGTACATTTTTACATAATTTCCATCAATTCCCATTTTTAAGGTGGCTGGAGCTGAGTCAGTTTGTTGGCAGCGGCCGCTAAATGTTAGTGGTGGCTGTTTAACAGTCTGATGGCCTTGAGATAGAAGCTGTTTTTCAGTCTCTCGGTCCCTGCTTGGATGCACCTGTACTGACCTCGCCTTCTGGATGATAGCGGGGTGAACAGGTAGTGGCTTGGGTGGTTGTTGTCCTTGATGATCTTTATGGCCTTCCTGTGACATCGGGTGGTGTAGGTGTCCTGGAGGGCAGGTAGTTTGCCCCGGGTGATGCGTTCTGCCGACCTCAATACCCTCTGGAGAGCCTTACGGTTGTGTGCGGAGCAGTTGCCGTACCAGGCGGTGATACAGCCCGACAGGATGCTCTCGATTGTGCATCTGTAGAAGTTTGTGAGTGCTTTTGGTGACAAGCCGAATTTCTTCAGCCTCCTGAGGTTGAAGAGGCGCTGCTGCGCCTTCTTCACAACGCTGTCTGTGTGGGTGGACCAATTCAGTTTGTCCGTGATGTGTACACCGAGGAACTTAAAACTTTCCACCTTCTCCACTACTGACCCGTCGATGTGGATAGGGGGGAGCTCCCTCTGCTGTTTCCTGAAGTCCACAATCATCTCCTTTGTTTTGTTGACGTTGAGTGTGAGGTTATTTTCCTGACACCACACTCCGAGGGCCCTCACCTCCTCCCTGTAGGCCGTCTCGTCGTTGTTGGTAATCAAGCCTACCACTGTAGTGTCGTCCGCAAACTTGATGATTGAGTTGGAGGCGTGCATGGCCACGCAGTCGTGGGTGAACAGGGAGTACAGGAGAGGGCTCAGAACGCACCCTTGTGGGGCCCCAGTGTTGAGGATCAGCGGGGTGGAGATGTTGTTACCTACCCTCACCACCTGGGGGCGGCCCGTCAGGAAGTCCAGGACCCAGTTGCACAGGGCGGGGTCGAGGCCCAGGGTCTCGAGCTTGATGACGAGTTTGGAGGGTACTATGGTGTTAAATGCTGAGCTGTAGTCGATGAACAGCATTCTCACATAGGTATTCCTCTTGTCCAGATGGGTTAGGGCAGTGTGCAGTGTGGTTGCGATTGCGTCGTCTGTGGACCTATTGGGTCGGTAAGCAAATTGGAGTGGGTCTAGGGTGTCCGGTAGGGTGGAGGTGATATGGTCCTTGACTAGTCTCTCAAAGCACTTCATGATGACGGAAGTGAGTGCTACGGGGCGGTAGTCGTTTAGCTCAGTTACCTTAGCTTTCTTGGGAACAGGAACAATGGTGGCCCTCTTGAAGCATGTGGGAACAGCAGACTGGGCTAAGGATTGATTGAATATGTCCGTAAACACACCAGCTAGCTGGTCTGCGCATGCTCTGAGGACGCGGCTGGGAATGCCGTCTGGGCCTGCAGCCTTGCGAGGGTTAACACGTTTAAATGTTTTACTCACCTCGGCTGCAGTGAAGGAGAGCCCGCAGGTTTTGGTAGTGGGCCGTGTCAGTGGCACTGTATTATCCTCAAAGCGGGCAAAAAAGGTATTTAGCCTGTCTGGGAGCAAGACATCCTGATCCGCGACGGGGCTGCTTTTCTTTTTGTAATCCGTGATAGACTGTAGACCCTGCCACATACCCCTTGTGTCTGAGCTGTTGAATTGCGATTCAATTTTGTCTCTGTACTGGGACTTAGCCTGTTTGATAGCCTTGCGGAGAGAATAGCTACACTGTGTGTATTCGGTCATGTTTCCGGTCACCTTGCCCTGGTTAAAAGCAGTGGTTCGCGCTTTCAGTTTCACGCGAATGCTGCCGTTAATCCACGGTTTCTGGTTTGGGAATGTTTTAATCGTTGCTCTGGGTACGACATCGTCAATGCACTTCCTAATGAACTCGCTCACCGAATCTGCATATTCATCATTGTTGTTGTTGGACGCCGTGCGGAACATATTCCAATCCGCGTGATCAAAGCAGTCTTGAAGCGTGGATTCAGATTGGTCGGACCAGCGTTGAACAGACCTGAGCGCGGGAGCTTGTAGTTTTAATTTCTGTTTGTAGGCTGGAATCAACAAAATGGAGTCGTGGTCAGCTTTTCCGAAAGGAGGGCGGGGGAGGGCCTTATATGCGTCGCGGAAGTTAGTATAACAATGGTCCAGAGTTCTGCCAGCCCTGGTCGGACAATCGATGTGCTGATAGAATTTAGGGAGTTTTGTTTTTAGATTAGCCTTGTTAAAATCTCCAGCTACGATGAATGCAGCCTCAGGGTGTGTGGTTTCCAGTTTACAGAGAGTCAGATAGAGTTCGTTCAGGGCCATCGATGTGTCTGCTTGGGGGGGAATATATACGGCTGTGATTATGACCGAAGTGAATTCCCTTGGTAGATAATGCGGTCTACATTTGATTGTGAGGAGTTCTAGATCAGGTGAACAGAATGACTTTAGTTCCTGAGTGTTGTTATGATGGTCACACCACGTCTCGTTAATCATGAGGCATACCCCCCCGCCCCTCTTCTTACCAGAAGATGTATGTTTCTGTCTGCGCGATGCGTGAAGAAACCAGCTGGCTGCACCGACTCCGTTAGCGTCTTTTCAGTTAGCCATGTTTCCGTGAAGCAGAGCACGTTGCAATCCCTGATGTCTCTCTCGAATGTTACCCGTGCTCGGATTTCATCGACCTTATTCTCAAGAGACTGGACATTGGCGAGTAGTATGCTAGGGAGTGGAGCGCGATGTGCTCGTCTCCGAAGCCTGACCAGGAGACCGCTACGTTTGCCCCTTTTTCGGCGTCGTGTAGCTTCGCCGGCTGGGATCAGGTCCATTGTATTGGGTGGAAGGCAAGACACTGGATCCGTTTCGGGAAAGTCATATTCCTGGTAGGAAGGGTGGTTAGTTGACGTTAATCGTATATTCAGTAGTTCCTCCCGGCTGTATGTAATGAAACTTAAGATCACCCGGGGTACCAATGTAAGAAATAACACATAGAAAAACAAAATACTGCATATTTTCCAAGGAACGCGAAGCGAGGCAGCCATCCTGTTCGGCGCCGGAAGTCTCGAACATCTCATTCCAAAATCATGGGCATTAATATGGAGTTGGTCTCCCCTTTGCTGCTATAACAGCCTGCACTCTTCTGTGAAGGCTTTCCACTAGATGTTGGAAAATTCCTGCAGGACTTGTTTCCATTCAACCACAAAAGCATTAGTGAGGTCGGGCACTGATGTTGGCCGATTAGGCCTGGCTCGCAGTCTGCGTTCCAATTCACCCCAAAAGTGTTCGTCAGGGTTGAGGTCAGGGTTCTGTGCAGGCCAGTCAAGTTCTTCCACACCAATGGAAAGTTCCACTTCCACTGCCAAACCTAGATTCGTCCGTCGGACTGCCAGACGGTATGGCGTGATTCATCACTCCAGAGAATGCATTTCCACTGCTCCAGAGTCCAATGGCGGTGAGCTTTACACCCCTCCAGCTGACGCTTCGCATTGCGCATGGTGATTTAAGGCTCACGATGCTCACGATGAACAGTTATTGTGCTGACATTGCTTCCAGAGGCAGTTTGAACTCGGTAGTGAGTGTTGCAACCGAGGACATACAATTTTTCCATTCCATTCTGTGAGCTTGTGTGGCCTACCACTTTGCTGCTGCACCATTGTTGCTCATAGACTTTTCCACTTCACAACAACAACATTTACAGTTGATCGGCAGCTCTAGCAGGGCAGAAATTTGATGAACTGACTTGTTGGAAAGGTGGCATCATATGACGGTGTCACGTTGAAAGTCACTGAGCTATTCAGTAAGGCCATTCTACTGCCAATGTTTGTCTATTGAGATTGCATGGCTGTGCGCTCAATTTTACACACCTGTCAGCAACGGGTGTGTCTGAAATAGCCGAATCCACTCATTTGAAGGGGTGTCCACATACTTTTATATATACAGTATAATGTATGTCTGAGACTATAATGGATAATCTTATGCCTTGATTTCAAATGTTAAAGAACGAATGTTTATCGATTGTTGATAAATCGACAGCATTTAAAAAAATACAAGCCTAAATATTATTTTTTGCTACAGCAATGAAAATGATTCGTTTGAATAAAATTGACAGGTTGGGTAAGATTTTTTTATTTTCTTTAACCAACCCTTCAACGATTACATTAACTGTAGCCTATACATATAATGCTTATATTGTTTGATGAAAATGTGATAAATGCTGTAAAAATTGGATGCCTCTACATGGTGAATTGAATAAGTAGACATAACTGCAAAATTGTTTCTAAATGTCTCTCGGAATAAAAGGAACATGTGTGGTGGGATGGGCAGAGACGAAAAAGATAGCGGGAGGAGGGAAAGAGATAGGGAGCGAAAGAGAGAGGGGGGAGAGAGAGGAAGGAGGGGTTTCTATGAGTCCACGTCGTCCCTCTAATTAGCTCACAGTGTCTGTAAAATAAATCAGTGTAGCGGCTTCACCCCGGCTCAACTGCAGCACGCGCCTCTTAACCTGCTCCTGGCGCGTCAAAAAAGAAGGGTCCGCGCGATCTACCTTGACATAAACTGAGGCGCGCAATTGTCACGAGGAGCGCACTAGAAATGTTTGGTTTTTTCGATAAGTCAGTAAAGTGAGAAAGAGTAAGAGTAAAAAGACAGAAAGACAAAGAACTTTCCGATATCAAGATATCCTTGTCACTTTTACGCACTTGGCGAGGTTGACTTGAAGCGAGGCCTAAATTTACCGACCAAGAGGGACTGGTGGGAAATAGCCAAGTCTCCCAAGAACGTCCGGTCGTGTGTGTCAATTCAGAGAGACGACCAAGTGAGCGAGAAGGCATAAAAGCCCGGCGCGAGGATGATGTCCTACATTAAGCAACCCCATTACGCCATGAACGGGCTAAACATGTCTGGGATGGACCTGCTACACACCACGGCTGGATACCCATGTGAGTATAGCAATACTACCACTTTTTTATTTTAATTTACCACTTTTTTTTCTCATTACCAATGTTGTTTTATTTAGTTTTTTTTTGTTGCCTACATTGGCCAAAGATGAACGCGGCTCATGCGTTCAAGTCCAAAGATGAACGCGGCTCATGCTCATGCGTTCAAGTCCAAAGATGAACGCGGCTCATGCTCATGCGTTCAAGTCCATGCACCATGAATTTTTCAACCCCGTTAATAATGTATATCCAAACATAACATAGCTTACTAATAACAATAACTACAACAACAAGAATAATATCAACAATATCAATAATAATAGATTATTATGTGACTGGTTCCATGACAATAACCTATTCCACAAAGGGTCGGCTAGTGTCAGATAACAGCGATTCCTAATCAAAAAGAAAATATGAAATAATTGTGAGCATTGAAAAGAATAGAGAATTAAACGAAAACCATATCTGTAGACAATGATGACAGTTTAGCGTAATCCTAGTCCAAATTGGCTAAATGTGAGAGTAGCCTGGTCCTTTACAGTCGGCTATGCATTTCTCTGTCCAAATGTTATTTTTGCATCTGCCATTACCATCATCACCAGTTGTGACACCTGTTCAACTTGCAGACAGACAATCACCATTTAGCCTAACACACATCTTCCCATATATGGGCACAGTCTTTTAATCAGGAAAGGATTCGTTTTCACATAGACCTGAATTTTCCTATAGTTTTCTTTCTTTTTTCTTTGGCCTTTTTTCTATTACTAGGCTGATACCTGCTCTGACTATTTTATGACTATGAATATCTCAAATTAACATAATGATCATAGAAACTATATGACATTGCGCAATTACTTATTGTCTTATAGAGAGGTGTCATGAGGGGTCATGAAATCAATACCACTGTTATCAACACATATCCAAACCCTTTACCAATGAACTGTAGGCCTAATGAAATGCAATGTGAATGTCAATCACTTTGAGCACTGAGGAGTGCTGCTGTCCATTAATGCCATTCCATCATTACCATTATTATCACACAGTCTCTGTGTCTCTGGATTTCTCAGCCACCCCACGAAAGCAGCGTCGCGAGCGAACCACCTTCACACGCACTCAGCTGGATATCCTGGAGGCCTTGTTCTCCAAGACCCGCTACCCCGACATCTTCATGAGGGAGGAGGTGGCCCTCAAGATCAACCTCCCCGAGTCACGCGTACAGGTACGGTGTAATGTGAATATATATATAAAATGTTTAGTCAGACATGGCTCTATCTATAAGTGGTTCTAGTCTCATCTTCTCGTCTCACCAACAGGTGTCTATATGACAATGTAATGGATTTAGAAGTACATTGAGAGTAGGCCTATGCAGGTTATGCACTTAGTGCAATTTACATCTATGCATGTTATCAATCGGGGCTCCTTTCAAGTTTATAACAACATGGACAGTGGAATAAATACCTACACAATCGAAACAGTGTTACAAAATTGTTGTTGTGGTAAAAAAAAAATGACGTCCACCTTCATAGGTAAGAGAGTGCTCTCAGATGGAAGAATACAATACACCAGTATTGTAGTAAGGACTGTAGAAGGACATGTACTGAATGCTCTGTACAGATACATCGCCCACTCGTGACAGTTTGGCTCACAGTTCTATCTGGTACAAAAACTGGTTTTGACAGTTGCATTATATCACAGAGTATAGGTGCACATTGGCATAGTGACAGATATATCAACAATGATGTAGTAACATAGTGCCATCTTCCCACCAAACAACTTACTATCACCATCACAGTTTTTCCACATATTGTCTGTCTCTATGCTAAGTAGCTGTGTTGTGTGTCTCTGTTTCTGCAGGTGTGGTTCAAAAACCGCCGCGCCAAGTGCCGCCAACAGCAGCAGCAGAGCAGCGGCCAGTCCAAGCCCCGCCCGCCCAAAAAGAAGGCGTCACCAGCCCAGGACCAGCCCGGCGCCGGCCCAGACCCCTCAGCCAACAACCCCTCTGGTTCCTACAGCCTCTCCCCAGCCCCATCGGGCCCCTCCCTGCCGCCCAGCGGCAAGAACCCTGGCAACGCAGCCGTCTCCATCTGGAGCCCGGCCATCTCACCACTCCCTGACCCTCTGGCCTCTTCGGCGCCCTGTATGCAGCGGCCCTCTGCCTACCCGATGAGCTACGGCCAGCCGCAGGCCTACGCCCAGGGCTATGCCCAGGGCTATGCCGGCACCTCCTCCTACTTCACGGGCCTGGACTGCAGCGCCTACCTGTCGCCCATGCATTCGCAGCTGTCGGCTAGCGGTGCCCTCAGCCCCATCACCGTGCCCTCAATGGGGGGTTCACTGAGCCAGTCACCCGCCTCGCTCTCCTCCCAGGGCTACGGCACGGCCGCCTCGCTGGGCTTCACCTCCGTCGATTGCCTGGACTACAAAGACCAGCAGGCCTGGAAGCTGGGCTTCAGCACCATGGACTGCCTGGACCACAAAGACCAGAATTCCTGGAAGTTCCAGGTGCTGTAGAGAGAGTGGGAAGAAGAAGAGGAAGAAGAAGAAGAGGGAGGAGTTGTGAATGAATGAGGCTCTCGCCAGATATACAGTACGATCAAATGGTTCTGACTGAACACTTATTTTTTTCTCTACGTTTCTCGTTTGTAAGCTTGGTTTTTACAACCCCTGTAGAATGTGTTTTCTATTCAGGGGAGAGAGGAGAAGAGAGACCAGGGGACATTATTGATACCTCCTGACTGTGATTGCAGGATATCAGGTCCATTTACTTCCTCATACAGTAGAAGGGAAGGATGCCCCTGAGGATCACACTATGGGAAAGACTCGCAGCTAGAAACTGATTTAAACACACACCATGGTTCAGATGCATTGATTGGTCTGTGATGGAAAGACATCCTCAAGAGAATTCTATTGATACAGCCACGCTAAACTCAATCGTTCCTCTGATGTTTTTTCTGCTGTTGATGGCTTGAGTTTTGTTTTCAAAAAACACAACAATAGATCACATTTACAGAGCTTTGATACTCTCTTAGTCTCTCTCTTTTTTTGTTCTGAAAAACCGTCAGTGTTAATTTGAGTTTAGTCATTGTTATTCTATGTTACAATTTAGATTTTCATTTGGTTACTTTTAGGCTTTTGGAGCTAACGTGTTACTATGGTGTTAGGCTAGCATCATTGCTATTATATTTTGATGGAGAAAAAAAAGTATATGTTTGGTTGTGTGAAATATTAGAGCTAACTTTGAATCTACATTTATGCCCAACAAAAATGATTGTGATTACAAGTTTGAGTGACATTTTGGTTTCACAATTTATAGGAAGTGATCAGGTTTGCATTCAAACGTACTGTACATCATGTATTGGTATTCCGAATCGAAATGAGTTCAGTTCAAGGACATGACTGACCCAGAAGTAAACAAGTGACCAGTTGACTTCTGATGATAACAGTCACCATGTTGTTAGTTAGTTAGCTATGGTTTCTATTGTGTTTCTTAACAGTTTCTGTCGTGTTTCCACCTTGGCCCACATGGCTCTCCAGTGTATCTTGCTGTCGGTTATTTTTGCTCATCTGATTCTGGAGGGGCTCAATCCTCTTACCCTCCCTTCAGCAATGTTCTAAGTGAATTAGTCAGGATTACCCCTCTGTCTCTCTTTCCTTCTCTCTATCTCCCCATCCTTCTTTCTGTCACCATCTTTCTGTCTTTTTCCCATTTCTGTAACTCTTTATTCTCTCTCCCTCTGTCTCTATTTCCCCACCTCTGCCTCTCCCTTCTCCCTTTCCCTCAGTCAGTGAGTGACATATAACAAGAGGAAAACTGCTGATGCACAACCAAGTTTCAAAATTGCACCTTGAGTATTCTACTTTTCTAACTCTCAACCGTAAATTGAGACCCTGATTGAGTTCCGAAAATGTTTGTTTTTGTTTTTTTATTTTTAGAAAGTACAGAGGTCCGGACCTCAGTGCCCTCATATGTAGCTACGGCCTTGGTCTCTTTCCCTGTTTATCTGTCTCTCCGTCTACATGTCTCTCAATCTTCTGGTCTCAATCACTTCTCTTCTCTCTGAACAGGCAAAGTATACCATAAACTCTAATAAAAGGTAGACGCCCTTGATGATAATGCTATACGGAAAAGACTTAACTATAAACTGATTTGAAACACTCAGGCCATGGTTAAAACATATTACAGCTGAATTCAAACTCTGCTATCACGGAGGACAATGTAATTACTTCCCCTTTCTTTCCTTCCACTAATGTCTCAATGTCAAAAAAACAATCAAGGCTATCATCTGTGACAAAGTATTGTCTATTGTCCTTCTTCCTATGTGCAACCCCTCCCCTCCAGCACATCTCTTCTCCCCCATTCCTACCAGTCTCTTACCCCCCTTTTGCCTCCCTCCACACACCCACTACTCCACCTCACCCTCCTCTTCTGACAACCCAGTAATCCCTAGTTGACCTGGTTACATGCCATGTAATTTGACTTCAAGGGGAAATTTGTGTGAGTGTGTATACTTGTATGTGAGTGTTTGTGAGTACAACATGTGTACGTGATGTGTATGCGATGTGTGTGTGTGTATGTCATAACAGAGATGGGGACTGAGTTCACTGAGTTACTCTGCAGCAATGCTCCTATCAATGCTCCTATCGTTGCGCATAAGACGTCTTCATTACGAATGTGTGTTGGAATCTAGACTCGGCAAAAGACAGATTCCATAACATATTTGACAGTGTCTGGAGATAACTATATTTCTCATGTGGTGACAGGTTAACAATTTGGTACTTTAAGTTTGGACAAATGGGGACTCTAAAAATGAATACATAACCTATTAATTTATAGAATAACTCTATTTTTCAGAGAGCAGCAAATGTATCTAACAATGTTGGGAATGAATAACATAGGAGTGGATTTGTCATTTTCCTCAACTGATGAAGTGTTCATTTGAACACAAGCATTATACAGTATAGTATTTAGACGTAAAAGGGAAACTAGAGAGATTTCCATAGCGCACTGAATACGCACACGGCATACCCACTCAACTCGCTGGGTTAATCCCACTCCGCGCCACGTTAATCCCTCTGCCCTCCCTCTCTGTGGTCTGATTGGTTAATCCCTGCCCTCTCTGTCTCTGTCTGCGTCCTGATTGGTTAATCTCTTTCGGAGGGTGCAGTGCGGTTGTAATCTGCTGGTCGTCAGCACGGATAGATTCAGACAGACAGACATGTTGCCGGTAATCTCTAAAAGGAGCAGATGTGGTGGGGGAGGGATGGAGCAAGGGAGGGTGGGATGGACAGCAGCACCCAGCAGACCTTGGGGAAGGTGAACATAGAGACAAACCACGTTCCTTATTATATCCCAATGTGGGTCGTTTTCATTAGCTGCCAAAGTGAAGCAAACAGACACAAGGTGAAGAATAGCTGAAGAAAAACAAAATCTGTTGCAAAGTGTTTCAAAATGTTTCCCATTTTGTGCTCTGATGAACATGACCCTTGCCACCCAAGACGTTCCAAACTCTTCTCTCTGAAGTATACTTACAAACTCAAAACCCTAAACCACATAAGACCAAAATGACCAATTCATGATCCCTTAAAGTAATGCATTTCTTTCTCTTTAGGGCATAAGGGAACACAAACACGTAGTCACATCAGTTTCATATTTTGAGTCCAATGACTACCCTAACTTCTCAATGATGGAGATGTCAGCCAAATGTAATAGAGTATTGATACCTTTGTCATTTAGGTCAGACAAGATGTAGTGGTAAAAGATGTGGGTACCCTAATGCAAAAAAAACACTTATTCTCAAAATAAACCCTATTCACAAAAATAAAAAAGTGGGTAAACTGATACATGTATACCACAGTTGAAGTCGGAAGTTTACATAAACCTTAGCCCAATACATTAAACTCAGTTTTTCACAATTCTAAACATTTAATCCTAGTAAAAATTCAATGTCTTAGGTCAGTTAGGATCACCACTTTATTTTAAGAATGTGAAATGTCAGAATAATATTAGAGAGAATTATTTATTTAAGCTTTTATTTCTTTCATCACATTCCCAGTGGGTCAGAAGTTTACATACACTCAATTAGTATTTGGTAGCATTGCCTTTAAATTGTTTAACTTGGGTCAAACGTTTCGGGAGCCTTCATCTAGCTTCCCACAATAATTTGGGTGAATTTTGGCCCATTCCTCCTGACAGAGCTGGTGTAACTAAGTCAGGTTTGTAGGCATCCTTGCTCGCACACGCTTTTTCAGTTCTGCCCACATATTTTCTATGGGATTGAGGTCAGGGCTTTGTGATGACCACTCCAATACCTTGACTTTGTTGTCCCATTTTGCCACAACTTTGGAAGTATGCTTGGGGTCATTGTTAATTTGGAAGACACATTTGCGACCAAGCTTGAACTTCCTGACTGATGTCTTGAGATGATGCTTCAATATTTTCCATCCTCATGATGCCATCTATTTTGTGAAGTGCACCAGTCCCTCCTGCAGCAAAGCACCCCCACAACATGATTCTGCCACCCCCGTGCTTCACGGTTGGGATGGTGTTCTTCAGCTTGCAAGCCTCTCCCTTTTTCCTCCAAACAAAACGATGGTCATTATGGCCAAACAGTTCTATTTTGTTTCATCAGACCAGAGGACATTTCTCCAAAAAGTACAATCTTTGTCCCCATGTACAGTTGCAAACCATAGTCTGGCTTTTTTATAGCGGTTTTGGAGCAGTGGCTTCTTCCTTGCTGAGCGGCCTTTCAGGTTATGTCGATATAGGACTTGTTTTACTGTGGATATAGATACGTTTGTACCTGTTTCCTCCAGTATCGTCACAATGTCCTTTGCTGTTGTTCTGGAATTGATTTGCACTTTTCACACCAAAGTGCGTTCATCTCTAGGAGACAGAACACGTCTCCTTCCTGAGCGGTATGGCGGCTGCGTGGTTCCATGGTGTTTATACTTGCGTACTATTGTTTGTACAGATGAACGTGGTACCTTCAGGCATTTGGAAATTGCTCCCAAGGATGAACCAGACTTGTGGGCGTCTACAATTTTTTTTCTATGGTCTTGGCTGATTTCTTTAGATTTTCCCATGATGTCAAGCAAAGAGGCACTGACTTTGAAGGTAGGCCTTGAAATACATCCACAGGTACACCTCCAATTGACTCAAATGATTTTAATAAGCCTATCAGAAGCTTCTAAAGCCATGTCATTTTCTGTAATTTTCCAAGCTGTTTAAAGGCACAGTCAACTTAGTGTATGTAAACTTCTGACCCACTGGAATTGTGATACAGTGAATTATAAGTTAAATAATCTGTCTGTGAACAATTGTTGGAAAAATTACTTGTGTCATGCAAAAAGTAGATGTCCTAACCGACTTGCCAAAGCTATAGTTTGTTAACAAGAAATTTGTGGGGTGGTTGAAAAATTAGTTCTAATGACTTAAGTGTATGTAAACTTCCGACTTCAATTGTACAAAAACCCTTATAAAACTGTTTGTTTTGTACTGTAAAGCAATGGTCACCGACCATGGTGATCATTGGAGAGCTAGTGGACGTGGATGGTTTAGCTCCAGCCCAACACAAGTCTACTTCATTCAGAGACCTTGAGTTTATAAACTCTATCAGGTATTTTGATGCTATGTTGGCTGGAGCAAACCCCTGCATACCACTGTAACTGCAGGACCAGGGTGATATTCATTAGTATCAAATGGTTTTGCAACAGAAAATTAAGCCTTAATGAATACAATATAATTGCTATAATTGCTATATTTTGGTGTAGTCAGTGATGCATCTATACATTACCATTTGAGTTTCCATTTTATACTTTTTAAAACCATGTCTATCTTTATTTCCCAAACACAATTCAATACAATGACAATAATCTTAAGCATATTTTGACACAGGCTTAACACCTATTATACACTTAATACTTCTTTTTTTTTTTTTACACTTAACACTTTAAACATAAGCCTCATATCCCAGCGATAATGCCTTGCATTACACCTGGGGGCAAAAACACTTATATTTGCTCAAATTGCCATTGGCTCAAACATTGTCTCAACATACCCTCAATTTACCCCAAGGCAAACATTTTGACTATATTAGCCCACATAGCTACAACTGTGTTGAATCTACTGCTGTTCAACTTCTCCACCCTCTGGTCAGGCATTACAACAAGAACTAGGAAAGAAAACAGGCCTGTCTACCTGTATGAACACAGATCTCTGATACAGTGCCTTCAGAAAGTATTCACACCCATTGACTTTTCCCAAATTTAGTTGTGTTACAGCCTGAATTTAAAATGGATTAAATTGAGATGTTTATGTCACTGGCCTACACACAATAGCCCATAATGTCAAATTGGAATTATGTTTTTAGATTATTTTTTACAATTAATTAAAAATGAAAAGCTGAAATGTCTTGAGTCAAGTATTTCATCCCTTCGTTATGGCAAGCCTAAATAAGTTCATACATTTCATGGACTCACTCTGTGTGGAACAATAGTTTAACATGATTTTTGAATGACTACCTCATCTCTGTACCCCACACATACAATAATCTGTAAAGTTGCCCCGGCGAGCAGTAAATCAATACACCCAGTCCCTACAAAGATAGTCATCCTTCCTAACTCAGTTGCCAGAGAGGAAGGAAACCGCCCAGGGTTTAAAGAAGTGACTTTAAAATACTTACAGTCTTTAATTGCTGCGATAGTTTTCTCCTGAGGATGGATCAACATTGTAGTTACTCCTCAATGCTAACCTAATTGACAGAGTGAAAAGAAGGAAGCTTGTACAGCATAAAAATATCCCAAAACATGCATCCTGTTTGTAACAAGGCACTAAAGTAATACTGCAAAAAATGTGGCAAAGCAATTCACTTTTTGTCCTGAATACAAAGTGTTATGTTTGGGGCAAATCCAATACAACACATAATTTAACCACTTTCAAGCATAATGGTGGCTGCATCATGATATGGGTATGCTTGTAATCGTTAAGGACTGGGGAGATTTTCAGGATAAAAAATTTACGGAAAGGAGTTAAGCAGTCAAAATTCTACTGGTTTCACATGCAAACAGCAGTTGGTTTCTATAATGACATTCCATGAGAGCAACATTACCTTTTAAAACATGATTTGAAGCTTTGCCATTTGTTTGCCTGCAAAAACACGAGTTCTAGGTCCTTGGTTTTTTAGTTGTATCTAAAAGTTATATTCTTTCAAATCAAGAGGTAGCCCACTGGAATGTTTCATCAATCAAAAGTGTACAACTCTTACAGACGATGCACACAACAAGCAAAGAGTGAAACATTTGTAGAAAAGGAAACTGACAGACACCTATTTTGTGTAACATCTATTTATTACCACCATAATATGAGGAATTTGGAAAATACAAAGATCAGCTTAAACATCTGAAAATCTTGAAGAATAAGAACAAATATAAGAAAACAAACATGAGGTTATATTGCTTATCACAAATTGAGGAAACTGACAGATTCTATGGTCAGATCTATAATGAACAAAAATATAAAGGTAACATGTAGTGTTGGTCCCATGTTTCATGAGCTGAAATAAAAGATCCCAGAAATGTTCATATGCACAAAAAACTTCTCTCAAATTGTATGCACAAATTAGTTTACATCCCTGTTAGTGAGCATTTCTCTTTTGCCAAAATAATCCATCCACCTGACAGGCGTGGCATATCAAGAAGCTGATTAAACAGCATGATCATTACACAGGTGCACCTTGTGCTGGCACAATAAAAGGCCATTCTAAAATGTTTAGTTGTGTCACACAACACAATGCCACAGATGTCTCAAGTTGAGCGTGCAATTGGCATTCTGACTTCAGCAATGTCCACAAGAGCTGTTGCCAGAAAATTGAATGCTAGTTTTCTACTATAAGCCACCTCCAATGTCGTTTTAGAGAATTTGGAAGTACGTCCAAATGGCCTCACAGCCACAGACCTTTCGTAACCATGCCAGCCCAGGACCTCCACATTCAGCTTCTTCACCTGTCTGACACCAGCACCCGGACAGCTGATGAAACAGTATTTATGTCTGTAATAAAGCCCTTTTGTGGGGAAAAACTTATTCTGATTGGCTGGGCCTGGCTCTCCAGTGGGTGGGCCTGGCTCCCAAGTGGATCTATGCCCTCTCAGGGCTGCGCCCCCCCCCCCCCCCCCCCCCCCCAGTCATGTGAAATCCATCGATTAGGGCCTAATGAACTGATTTCAGTTGACTGATTTCCTTGTATGAGCTGTAACACTGTAAAATTGTTGAAATGTTTGCATGTTCAGTTTATATTTTTGTTCAGTATACAAAGGAAGTGAGAGAAAGTCAGAAAATAACCCAAACTTGAAGAGTAACTCTCGCTACTACAAAGTCAACTCATACTGGTGTAACAACTCTAATGCCGAACACAACTAACCTTAAGAGGAGATAGGGTAGAAATTGAGAGTAGTATCATGGATAACGACAGATTAATAGTGAGAAAAAGCTAAATAGAAGGGGGGCTGGTATATATCACCCCCATGTGGCTGCCATTGGAACAGTAGCTCTTATGAAACTGAGAGGCTCTTTCTGATTGGTTTAAAAATAATTCTGTAAAAACAGAAGTTTGCCAAACGTCAATCACTTCGTTTTTTCTTCTTCGTATTTTTATTTTGATGTCTCTGGCAGTAGTCAAAAGAAAAGGTGTATATGTATGAATTATATATATATATATATATAGTAAAAAAAATAGACACAATATCCACAATGATAGTAATCATGAATTATTTTTAAGTAACCAAGATGATACTTGTTTGCTGTTGAATACAATTTGCTTGGCTGATCAGAGCTTACACACACACACACCAACAGCCCTGGGGTTAGTTTTAGTAGCACCCTGCTGTGGAAGTTGCCACTCCCCTTAAGCAGACTAGCCCCCGGGCGATGCCCTTCTGGTCTGCCCACCTGTGCATGTGAGTGAGTTTTATTTTATGAGAGCTGAGGACGCACAAACCTGTGTGTGTGTGTGTCTGATCAGCGACACCTACTACATGCACGAAAAAGGTACCCTAAAACATCTGCTGAAGACAAAAACTATGAGAGACGAGACTTTTCAACACGTTTCTCTCATCATAATCACGGTTACTCTAAAGTCTACCAAGAAGGAAACAGGGAGAGGGGGCTGGGGGGTGAGATGGAAGGGCGGGGCGAATGAGGGAGTGAGGACAGTGAGAGATAAAGAAACAAAGAGAATAGAGGTGAAACATTAAAGAGAAAAGGAAAGGAGGGCGGGCTAAGCACGCTCCCCGCGGATGCGACGTGCCAGCTGGATGTCTTTGGGCATGATGGTGACACGCTTGGCATGGATGGCACACAGGTTGGTGTCCTCAAACAGACCCACCAGGTATGCCTCGCTGGCCTCCTGCAGACAGACAAAGAGAAGAAATGTCACACACACACACACATATATAAATGCATAAGTCAGCACACACAAAATTATTTGAGCATGCTGTTTTGTTCCCGTTTGTGTAGTAGGCCAATTAGGACAGGATCTGGATTAAGGGGGACAGAGCTTCACATACACACACAGCCACTGACCTGCAGAGCTCCGATCGCTGCACTCTGGAAGCGCAGGTCGGTTTTGAAGTCCTGAGCGATCTCTCTCACCAGGCGCTGGAAGGGCAGCTTGCGGATCAGCAGCTCAGTGGACTTCTGGTACCGACGGATCTCACGCAGGGCCACGGTGCCGGGCCTGGAACCAACACACAGTCAGTATGACTGGGGGGTAATTATATTCTACTATAGTACTTCATCGATCATTTCCCCATGCTGAATTCTACTGGTCGTGTCTGGCCGTGCTAATTTAAAAATAATAATAATAATCATTGTACCTTTATTTAACTAGGCAAGTCAGTTAAGAACAAATTTTTATTTTCAATGACGGCCTAGGAACAGTGGGTTAACTGCCTTGTTCAGGGGCAGAACGACATTATTACCTTGTCAGCTCAGGGATTCGATCTTGCAACCTTTCAGTTACTAGTCCAACGCTCTAACCACTAGGCTACCTGCCGCCCCAAATACTGAGTGGTGACGTTTACCAGCAGCCACTGCTTAGTTATAAGGCTTGTGGAACTGCTCATTGAAAACATTAGCTGCGTCTGAAATGGCACCTTATTCCCTATGGGTTCAGGTCAAAAGTAGTACACTATATAGGGAATAGGGTGCCATTTTGAACACACCAAGTGACCAATTGGAGTGTCAAGTCATTTCCACACCAATATGAATTGATACCACCTCTGTGGTTTCACACAAGCTTTACATGTCATAATGGGGCTGTATCGCTAGCCGACAGTGGTGGGAAAAGTACGGTATTGTCATACTTGAGTAAAAGTAAAGATACCCTAATAGAAAATGACTCAAGTAAAAGTCATCCAGTAAAATTGTACTTAAGTAAAAGTTTTTAAAGTATTTTTACACCACTGCTAGCTGACCTTGACATGTACGATCTGTGGTGAACACTAATGCTAATTTCTAGGGGTGAACCGATACTTTACCTGTAACGATGGGGCTTCTTGACCCCACCGGTAGACGGTGCACTCTTGCGGGCAGCCTTGGTGGCCAGCTGCTTACGTGGAGCCTTTCCCCCAGTGGATTTACGGGCGGTCTGCTTGGTACGAGCCATGACAAGTTAGTTATCACCTGAGAGACAGGTAAAAATACATTCAATTGTTTATTTTTATGTGTTGACAATGCTCTGTTAGATACAATCCCTAAAATTCTGTGAGTTACAAATATATTGCAATACAATTTTCCCAAGTGTTAAATGTATACTAGTGTGTTGCTATTATTGAGAATGTATGACTGAAACGCTTCCGTCTGGAGTACTACTCTGTTATGATAACTTTCTATTTTGCTGATCAGCTGCATTGCAATCCAGAAACAGCGGGCCACTATCCTATCCGTGAATACTGGGATACTGCCCAACCAATAAAACTAGTATGCAGATCGCCTTTCGAAATACATCCAATCCAGTGGGCAATGTCGTCGCTGTCAACCAATCGAGATACACGGTTTACAGCGTATGGGTGGGTCCACAAACCCTAGTTCCGCCCTCTAACCGCAAGATTATGGCCGCAGATGAAGAAGCAATCGAATGAGCCTACCAATATACAGGCAAAGAGCGGGACAGAAACTTTCAAAAATCTTCGAAAAACTAAACAATGTTCAGAACTACGAACATTAAAACATAAAACTAGACAACTGTAGCTATCCAAAAAGTCGCTCTGAGTTGTAGGGGAACGTTTGTTTACACCGTACAAGCGAAGTAAAAATGCACATGAAACTGGAGCGGAATTTACATCTGCCTCGGCCAGTGAAGTAGAAAGCATTTTTCTCTAGCATCGCGGCAGTCGCTTCTCCATTTCCACACCGTCGGAATAAAATGCTATTTTAAAATAAAATGAAGTTTAACCCATCTGAAACTTATATAAAACAGTGGTTAAGTGTTTTAGACAAAAATATATGTAAAAAGGGCCACTTACCTGACGTGAATATAAACGTTTTTTCGCAAGGAAATAAATGTTATGGTTTTCTAGCAGTGTCAGTATTTACTATCTCTCACACAATGGGAACAGGGCGCCCCGTAGGAAAATGGCTGCCGTGTCAATCATTGTTCTCCCATAATGCAACTGCTTTCATTTTGTAAACACAGTTTCTGATGGTTGGAGTGTTCCCTGAAAGTAACATTTTCATTGCTTTCTAGTGATTTCTTTATCGATTTGAAGTAATCTAGTACGAAATAACCTAAGGTGCTAAAACAATTACTTGTGAAATAAATTATATGTAACTGCTTGAATTTGTCTGCTTTTTCAAAAGCGTTTGCTATGCCAAAGTGGCACAGTCTCCTCTCAGTACAACTGCCTACATTTATTTGTAATCGATTTGAACGGTCATCCAACTCGGAATTCCAACTCAGGAACTCGGGCCTCATTCTAGATCTCAGACTTTCAGACTGGAAGATAACTGACGTATAACAGGGAAGACTTCAGCAAGACCAAATTCCTGGACATCATCTCTATCCGACACTGTCGGCTACCGTTCACCAGGGCGAACGGATACCTTTGCCCAAACCATGATGAATCCATGTGCTGTTTTGGAAATAATTGAATAAAGAGTTGAACTTCTTCCCAATCTTCTGTCCTCTTTCTCTGTTATAGATAGACACTTATTACACTTTAGCTAGCTAGTTAGCAGAGCAGTAGATCAAAAAATATTTGTGTATTACTTAGCCTAGATAATAGTTTGTACAGTATGTTGACTTTGGTGTCTATTTCAGACCTTATGGCATTTTTCAATGATGAGCATAAGAGAATTAAAAGGGGGGAAGACCACTATAAATCTAGCCACGTGGAGAAGTGCGACTATAGTGAGGGGCAATGTATCAGTTTGGTCAGGGCCAGCATGAGGGATATCCTGTGTTGGTGAGTGTAGCTATTAAGTGAAGTTTTAGCATCTTAACAATACAATATATGATATACATCTGTCAACATTCTACAAGGAAGACTTAATCAGTTATATAATTATTAACCTATTGGTCCGTTCTAGCATTCATCTGCATATTTCTGTTAGGGAACGCCTACTATGTGAAATGCGCGTGTGTGAAGTCTACAAAAATTAGTCCACTCTGTTCATAATGAATTATATTTTTGGGAACAGAAAACTGTATTAAGGTCAAATGTTTAATCGATGACAACATTTGCAGAATGTAGGCCAAAATCCATCTCGTTCCATCTTCTCCCACTGCGCGCCAGTGGGCTTTCTCTCACTACCGTAGAAACGCCAAGCGGATGCTTCATATTTATACATCCAGTGAAATATCTGTCTCATTGTTCTATCTGTGGGTGGATAGCGCATTTGGGTTGCCCAACTCAGCGCGAATACACATGTGCCAGTTGAATCTCAGTTTAGGTTGCAGCCCAGCCAGCAGTACATGACGGACGTTACGCCTCCATTTGAGCAACACAAATTACAAAAAAGTCGGCGGTTATAATCGATTAAAGTTTTAATTAAATGTATGAATTTCACCAACACGCGGAAGCACCGCGGTTGTACAGTACTAGCATAGGTAAAGGTAAAGCGTTTTCACAATTTTTACAAGTATTGAGTGATGGTGACACAATGTTGTAGCTATCAAATCGCCATCAAAAACAACTCCGCCTCCATGTCGGTGTAAGAGAACAAAGTTAGGGGTATCTCAGCTAGGCAGGCCTATGCCGCGGCTTGTGTATGAAAATATGGCAGTTTAGTGACAATTTCTTAAGAAAATACAAGATCTTCAAAACAACCAACACCGCATCACACAATCTGGGAAAGTGGTAAAAGAAAGCAAAATGTGATTTTTTTCTTCATATGGCATAACATTACAGCAAGGCTATAGGCTAATGGTTCCCTCTGAGTGTCATTAAGGCCTATACATTTTTTTCTGGAACATTTCTGTCGATTTGGGACCCCTTTTGGCTCAAGAGCACGCCAGAGGCAAAAGTTCCATATAGCCTCTTAAATTCAGGGGTTGTTTTCATTCATTTAAACCTTAATAATATTGTAATCCATGTAGAGAAACATGTCAGTATATCCTACCATGAAATCTTTGAAACCATAATTGGATGCCAATTGATCGTCAAAAGGGAATATCAACGATTATTTAAGGTGCAAAATCAAGGGTTTTCTTTAGTCATGATTTGAGAGCTTCATTGAAAAAAATGACTAAATATGTAATCTTATCATTTAGAGATTGTCATTTATTATAATTTCTATAGTGCATAATTTCGCTTACTGTAGCCCTACTTTACAACAGCCTTCCCATTATGATTAACCAGTTTGAATAACAGTGTTACTAAGGAGAATGTCATTTCAAACAACGGAAAACAACCCTTGATTTTGTAGGAAGGTTTCTTTTTTTATGGTGAGAACTGGGAAGGCATCGATGTGGAAGGGTCAGACTCAGATTCTTGGTTTATGAATCGATGCTAAAAACCACATGAACAAGCAGGTTTTTTAAATGATTTTTAATCCCTCTGTGTCAGTGTGAATTCATTTTTAAAGAAATGTTTAGATGTTAAAATTAGTTTCATTTGGGAACTCAGTTCCCAGTCATTCCCCATCAATTTCACCCCTGAATGTAGACTAACTCAGTTCCCAGTCATTCCCCATCAATTTCACCCCTGAATGTAGACTAACTGTGAGTTGGTAGGAGATGGGTTAGTTTCATGAGCTCTGTCTCTCTAATGGTGTGCTTCTCTGAAATTCACCATCATGTGAATATTATTTTGGAGAAAAATGACATCAACGTAGATTGTGAGTGACTAGTGTGTAGGCTACTACTGATGTGTAATACATTATACATATTGAATACATATTTGTCTATCTCTTATATTATAGAAAGAAAGTGTGGGTGCCCCAAAGAGACATGTAGGTGAACAGTGGAGACGGATATGAAGGACTGTGGTCTGTCATGGAACACCATCTCCAGACAGGTTTCTACTGTCATTGAATATTAATTCTCATATCCATGGCTTTGAAAACTTATATTAAATATGACAACAACAGCAGCATTGTACTCATAGTGAATTACATTCTGTACATGAGCTTTAATACAGGATCTAAGGTTAATTAAAGTGATACATTTTTGGACCTCAATTTTTTTATTTAAAAATAATTGCAGTCAATGGTTCTCTGTGTGTGTGTGTGTGGGGGGGGGGGGGGGGGGGGTTCATTAACCTCAGGCAGCTGAATATGCGCATCTGGATGTTGTTTTTCATACATCCTGTATGTTGCATACCGTATACGTTTCATATGCATTTCTACTAAATAGGTTGAGTTCACACAGCATATGTTATAAAGGACATATTTATGTTACCATCAACCTGTTCTGTAAAACAATTTGCCAACACACACTCACACATGCAAGCACGCTCACACAAACACAATGACCCTGATATTGTATGCTTACTTACTTTATCGGGTTCTTCTTATTTTTATATCTTGTGTGTTTTTGTTATACGTTGTTATTTTTAGTATTACATTGTTATTGATTACTGCATTGTTGTGGTTAGAGCTTCCAAAAATGCATTTCACTGTACGTGTGCATGGGACATTAAAACTTAAAACACACACACACATTCGTGCACTATTATTCTGCAACAGGAAAAAAATAGTGTGTGAAATACAATAATAAGACTTGTAGGAATGAGGCCTACAGCAGCCTGGGCATTTCCCAACCGTGCCTCCCTGCTCATGGAGCTAGCGCACTGGGGGAGGGCGCCAAGCAAGCAGCCTGGTCCAGATCAGAGACCTTCTCTATCAACAGAAGAACAAGGGCATCCAGAGGAAGGAGCGCATGGCAGCACCCGCCGCCATGCCCGCCAGTAGCCCCAGTGCCACCTGCTGTCCTATGCCGTCGTATGGGTCTCTCTGGATCAGTATGTGGTGCGTACCTGGGAGAGGGAGAGGGAGGGAGAGACAGGATGCTGAATATAGGATGTACTACAGTATTTACGGGAGCATAAGTGAATATACGAGTGTGTTTTATTAGACTTTTCTGATTTGATGTAACCAGGATAGTTATGTCAACAACTGATTTCAGGGAGTCTTGGAAAGGAGTGCTAGAGTCACCCTGTTGACTTGCTGAAATCAGAGTTGTATTCACTAGGCACCTAACAGTAGAAAATGGACTTAAACAAGGAGGGACTACCTGAACTTGTCCAATAAGAAACACTTGTTTTCATTTTTCGTTGCAAAATATTTTGCCACAGTGTGCAATAATGATTATGACTCAGAGCTTGGGTGTTGTGTTGTCTTTACCTGATCCAGGGGTGAGGTAGATGGTGTTGTTGCCGTCCATTGGGACGGACTGGTACGAGTCGTCGTATGGGTCATACGGGAACTAAGTGGGAAAGACAAGACGATAAGACAAGAATGTCCTCTAAGAATCCGAGTTTGGGAAACCCTGGTTTACCGGTTTACTTACTGGGTTTCGTCTCGCCTCTATAATTGTCAACTTCCATGCTCTGCAAAAACAGAATGACAAAAGGAGAAAGAGAGGAAGTGGATTGAGAGAGAGTGTGCACTGTAAGAGAGTGTGTGTGTGAGAGAGGGAGAGAGAAATAATATAGACTCACAGTGCCTCGTCCTCACTGTTGGCACACAGGATCACAGTGGAGCCATCTCTAAGCTGCACCACCACCATGTTCTCACTTGGGTGGTTCTCTGGGGGAGAGAGACCTGTACAACAACATAGACAGCTAGGGTTACACACACATAAGTCCACAGCAAAGGCCAAAATCTTTTGGAGGTAAATACAGATATTTGGGCCTAAGGAATAGATTGCCATTTCGGAAGCACCCATTGTCATATTGAACATCCCCATCTTTCCAGACACTCCCTCCTCACCTGCACTCTCCAGGCCAGACTTGACGCTCACACAGCTGGTCTTGAGACCCACTCGGTGCTCAAATTCTCGCCTGCTGTCCGTCTTGTAGAAGACCAGGCTCCCATCGATCCACAGGTCACACCAATTCAGCTTCCACCGCTTTAAGATGGATGCTGACGGGAGGCAGGAAGGGCATGGGGGGGGATGGAGTAGAGTTGGGGTTAGGTTAAGATGTCCACTTTCATAATGGTCAGTTTGGACTTTGACCATTTTGTATACTTTTATTTATTCACATTAACTGAAATGCACTGTCAGCCAGATATGATTCTGTCTCAATTCAGCATATAATAATAGTAGTAATAACAATAATAGATTACATTTATATAGCATTTCTTATTACAAGAAGAATCTCAAAGACACATTCTTGCCAGTGGGTCTATAATGGGTAAACCTACAGCCATTTTGAGTGTTTTGTATTTATATTGTTGAAGCTGTAAATCTGTATATGTTTTTCTCCGGAGGGTGAATCCCCAGTGGTTGGCTTGTGGCCTTTCTGCGTGAGTCACTGATTTGCTAACACAGACAGGAAGCTAATTAGATTATGGCCAGGCTGGACAAGCAGAGTAAGGGTTGGAATTTCATAACAGTTGTAACATTCATCTTCTAGAACGATTCTGATCATATTGAAAAATCCAGTAGTTTTGACAAGCAACCGCAACTCAATAAATAGGGCAAAGATGCCCTTTAGTGCATTGGCTTCATCAAAACAAGCTAAATGGTAGGTACTGTAGGTTAATCTGTTAGCGATCTTGATGACATCAACAGAGTCCTCCATTTTGTTTTCAGTGTAGTCAGTTTTAAGAACATGGGAGAACTGTTTTTGGAGAGAGTGGCACGGACTGGGCTGTGGTTCAGGCCAGCCTGTGGTGCCTGGCCTTAACCTGTGTTTCAAAGTGTTCTTTACAGTGCTGATATTTCTCTGATACTAGTGCCCCACACAACTTCTTATGCTATGTTTAGCCGTTGAAGTCTACACTTGGTAAAGATAGTACCTGCAATGGCTATGGCTATATCTGAGACCAAAACAGGTAGACACGAGGTTAGACTACAACATGACATTATTTGAGAAACATTGAATCCACAGTACTCACTCTGTCTCCAGAGCCAGCCTGACTTCAGCACAGCTATGTGTATGGTCGGAGATCTGTCCATGTTACAATTCCTCACCCCAAATAATCCAGAGAGGAAACCCAAAAGCGTGTTTGTGCCAGGGGTGTATGTTTTATGTTTGTCAAGTGTTTGTTCTTGTTTGAGGAGTCGTCTAAAGAGAGACAGAGAGATGCCTTTACGGTGCCTTTATTTTTATTCTGGCCCACACTTCTAATCTGATAGCGAGAGGCGGAGAATGGGGCTGAACTAGATCACTTGGGATTAGTGGGCCTGGATTGGCCACACCTTCTCTCCTGATTTATCTTCTGCTTCCCTCTCTGGCTGGAATGTTTTCACTTCCCGTCTCCTTCCCCAACTCCTCTTATTCCTCCACTATTTACTAAATTGTCTCTGCTTTGCCTTTCTTTATACACTGCTCAAAAAAATAAAGGGAACACTTAAACAACACAATGTAACTCCAAGTCAATCACACTTCTGTGAAATCAAACTGTCCACTTAGGAAGCAACACTGATTGTCAATAAATTTCACATGCTGTTGTGCAAATGGAATAGACAAAAGGTGGAAATTATAGGCAATTAGCAAGACACCCCCCAAAACAGGAGTGATTCTGCAGGTGGTGACCACAGACCACTTCTCAGTTCCTATGCTTCCTGGCTGATGTTTTGGTCACTTTTGAATGCTGCCGGTGCTCTCACTCTAGTGGTAGCATGAGACGGAGTCTACAACCCACACAAGTGGCTCAGGTAGTGCAGTTCATCCAGGATGGCACATCAATGCGAACTGTGGCAAAAAGGTTTGCTGTGTCTGTCAGCGTAGTGTCCAGAGCATGCAGGCGCTACCAGGAGACAGGCCAGTACATCAGGAGACGTGGAGGAGGCCGTAGAAGGGCAACAACCCAGCAGCAGGACCGGTACCTCCGCCTTAGTGCAAGGAGGTGCACTGCCAGAGCCCTGCAAAATGACCTCCAGCAGGCCACAAATGTGCATGTGTCAGCATATGGTCTCACAAGGGGTTTGAGGATCTCATCTCGGTACCTAATGGCAGTCAGGCTACCTCTGGCGAGCACATGGAGGGCTGTGCGGCCCCACAAAGAAATGCCACACCACACCATGACTGACCCATCGCCAAACCGGTCATGCTGGAGGATGTTGCAGGCAGCAGAACGTTCTCCACGGCGTCTCCAGACTCTGTCACGTCTGTCACATGTGCTCATGTGCTCAGTGTGAACCTGCTTTCATCTGTGAAGAGCACAGGGCGCCAGTGGCGAATTTGCCAATCTTGGTGTTCTCTGGCAAATGCCAAACGTCCTGCACGGTGTTGGGCTGTAAGCACAACCCCCACCTGTGGACGTCGGGCCCTCATACCACCCTCATGGAGTTTGTTTCTGACCGTTTGAGCAGACACATGCACATTTGTGGCCTGCTGGAGGTCATTTTGCAGGGCTCTGGCAGTGCACCTCCTTGCACTAAGGTGGAGGTACCGGTCCTGCTGCTGGGTTGAATCCCTTCTACGGCCTCCTCCACGTCTCCTGATGTACTGGCCTGTCTCCTGGTAGCGCCTGCATGCTCTGGACACTACGCTGACAGACACAGCAAACCTTTTTGCCACAGTTCGCATTGATGTGCCATCCTGGATGAACTGCACTACCTGAGCCACTTGTGTGGGTTGTAGACTCCGTCTCATGCTACCACTAGAGTGAGAGCACCGCCAGCATTCAAAAGTGACCAAAACATCAGCCAGGAAGCATAGGAACTGAGAAGTGGTCTGTGGTCACCACCTGCAGAATCACTCCTGTTTTGGGGGGTGTCTTGCTAATTGCCTATAATTTCCACCTTTTGTCTATTCCATTTGCACAACAGCATGTGAAATTTATTGACAATCAGTGTTGCTTCCTAAGTGGACAGTTTGATTTCACAGAAGTGTGATTGACTTGGAGTTACATTGTGTTGTTTAAGTGTTCCCTTTATTTTTTTGAGCAGTGTATTTTGCACATGTTGTCACCTGTTTTTAGGAACTGGGGTTATTGGACAACTGCATATGTCAACACATGCAGTTGTCCAATATGTGTTGACATCTGTCTTTAGGAATTGGGCTTCTTGGACTACTGCATGTGTTGATAGCACATAGTGAAAAAGGCATAACACACTCAAACACCTTAATCCCTGCATTCAAATAACACCATGAGAATTAGCTAACTGTTATAGTTTTCTTTGGGTAACTCAGGAGAACCTTCCTGTCAGGGACAGACTGATACCAGAAATTGTTTGGGGCATTTCTAACACACTGCCACATTTTTTTCTTTAGACACCCATTATTATCCAAATAAGGTTAATTCTAGGTCAAACAATTTTTTTTAACCAATCGACTGGGCTAAAGATGGACCAGCCCATCTGCCATTTGCCCAAAATGCCCAATGGCCTGTCCGTTTCTGATTCCTGTTTTAACTCAGGTGCACCGTTGACCTGAGCATACTTGAGTTACTGTTGTAACATTGTTATGAAAGCTGCCCAAGCACTTTTATAAGCACACATGTGGGTCTGCTAAGAAATAAGTCAATTATTTGAAGTGAACCCAGCAGAAATGTCAAGGTATATTAGATTGATTCACTAAGGAATCACCCTGGCTCTATTTTAAACCTTACTAGAAGACTCTGTTCCCTCCAAGTGAGCAAATCCCATGGAGGTATAATGATGACCTCATTTCGGGTGCCTGTATCATGGTCACTGCCTCAGGTCAGTGTATTAAATAGAGAGTTTGAGTTTGAGATGGTTAGAATGATCTGGATATAGCCAATGAGGATATCATTGTTTTCAAGGTCAGATAAACAATATCAATAACTGTATTTATAGAAGTATATATATACACATTAGCTGTTTATAGATGCATTATTACTAATCACACTGTAATATTTAACAATTAATGCATCTGTAAATGTGGTCCATCCCTGCCATGGCAGAACCAAGATTCGAACCCACACCACACCACAACACCACAACGTCCTCTAGAAGCACCAGTAATACCACTGACCCAAAAAAGCCAATGCAGTGCTGAGTCTGTGTCTAACAATAGCCCTACTTCAGGTTTCAGGAAGACAGTAGCGATGCTTACTTAGCCACAGGGTTCTTATTATACATTGACTCTTGGGGAGCCTAAAATGTCATGGGGGTGCCTGATGTCGATATCTTTGGCAATTGTGGGTTTGGGCCTCACATTGATATTTAAATTCGTTTGGGGGGGCTTCTGATCTGTTATGGGGGGTCCAGCGTTGTCTGAATTGACTGGAATTTAAATGGAATTGACCCCAACCCTGCTTGGTGATGATCCGTTTCTATTTTCACCATGTGTGAGTCATGAAGCGTATCCTAGTGGGTAAAAACTGCTAGCCAGATGTTCTGATGACATACTGCTGCCTGGGACTGAATGTTGGCCATTGTATTGTGACTGTGGGAATGCTGGATTCCTCTCAAGGTTTGACCTTCAACATAAGGGACTCTATTTATACTCTCTGTACACTTACACTCTGTTGCCACTAGATGGCACTATTTCTACCCCTATCAGTACCACACGCTGTGTATTTTTATTGGAGATCATGGTCAGAAAAGTCAGCAGTGACCCACTGCGTTCCATGACATCAAATGACAGTCCCTCAACATTCACCATAGCCCAGCAAACCTGAGGACCTCTGAAATCTGAACTTGTAGCCATTCTGAAATACACACATTTCTCTACTAGTGTGCTCTGTAGGATACTGGGACTAGTACTCAATCGGAGGTCAATGGTACTTGGTGGTGACTGACACAGAAGCACAATGTTTAGAGTGTAAGTGTTTTTAGACTTACTCCACCTTTCCAGAAGAACAACCCTTTTTTAAACCCTATCCACTGGCCTGCCCTGCCTGAAATCACACCAACGTCTAGCTGTTTTAAAAGCTTGGTGGTAGCACTTATTTAGAGTCCTCTGTCATAAGGGGCTACATAACATATATCATATGTCAATAACATTCATGACATCTAGTGTCTCAACAGTTATCTCAACAATCCCGATGACACAAACCAATGTGTGGTTCAGCTAAATTGCTTGGTAAAACACCAGCCAACTTGCAAAATAACTAGATATGACATTATGCCACAGCTCTCACCTGTTAGGACATTATTATGACAGCAAGCAATTATTTGGCTTCTAGGAAAGCATGCTCAAGTAAAGTAATTCTGTGAACAGCACAGGCCTATCCCTTTACTTATACAAGTGGAATTAGACTGCAGGGTCTGCAAATGTCGTTCGATTTCAGAAGACTGTGCTCTCCACTTTCCTGCTGCTAGCTCACCTCACATCACTACTTTACACCAAACCAGCTAAGATAACTTTGATTTATCCAATTCAGTGCAAACATGCACATCATCAGGCCCAGTAACAGTACATCTCCATAATCTATAATATGTTGTAAAAGCCTAACAGAGAGTTATAACATGTTATAATATTGTATTAGTGTTTCTGTTTGAATATGTTTGTGCTTTGTTGGCACTCAGCATTTGTTTTGGCATAAGATAATCTTTTTTTATTTCACCTTTATTTAACCAGGTAGGCCAGTTGAGAACAAGTTCTCCTTTACAACTGCGACCTGGCCAAGATAAAGCAAAGCAGAGTTCCACATAAACAATAACACAATAGAAAAGTCTATGTACAGTGTGTGCAAATGTAGAAGAGTAGGGAGGTAAGGCAATAAATAGACCATAGAGGCGAAATAATTACAATTTAGCATTAACACTGGAGTGATAGATGTGTAGATGATGATGTGCAAGTAGAGATACTGTTGTGCAAAAGAGCAAGAGGATAAATAGCAATATGGGGATGAGGTAGTTGGGGGTGCTATTTACAGATTGGCTGTGTACAGGTACAGTGATCGGTAAGCTGCTCTGACAGCTGATGCTTAAAGTTAGAGAGGGAAATATAAGACTCCAGCTTCAGTGATTTTTGCAATTCGTTCCAGTCATTGGAAGCAGAGAACTGGAAGGAAAGGAGGCCAAAAGAAGTGTTGGCTTTGGGGATGACCAGTGAAATATACCTGCTGGAGCGTGTGCTACGTACGGGTGGGTGTTGCTATGGTGACCAGTGAGCTGAGATAAGGCGGGGCTTTACCGAAAAAAGACTTATAGATGACCTGAAGCCAGTGGGTTTGGCGACGAATATGTAATGAGGGCCAGCCAACGAGAGCATACAGGTCGCACTGGTGGGGAGTATATGGGGCTTTGGTTACAAGACGGATGGCACTGTGATGGACTACATCCAGTTTGCTGAGTAGAGTGATGGAGGCTATTTTGTAAATGACATTGCCGAAGTCAAGAATCGGTAGGATAGTCAGTTTTACGAGGGTATGTTTGGCAGCATGAGTGAAGGAGGCTTTGTTGTGAAATAGGAAGCCAATTCTAGATTTAATTTTGGATTGGAGATTCTTTGTCTGGAGTGTTTTTCTTCAGGACAATCGAGTACAGGCTTAACTGAAAGAACAACAAAGACGGAATGCAATATGACATTTTATTAAATAGTTTGGGGAATGGTCAGATGATGTGACAGAGAGTCTGCTGTCCTTTGGGGAAAGGAGTTCCTATGACTGGCCTTAAGGGTATTATAGCTGGTGGTGGTGGGGAGGTGGATGGTTGTTGAAAATTGTTGCTGAAAAAGAGCAAGTGAGAGAACATGGGAGAGTTTACATAAATACATCCCACGATTTACTGCCATTGGTTGTGAGTGAGGAAACCGATAGTTGCAAACGTGAGCCCATTGGTTAAACAGCAAGCGTGAGGAATGTGCATTATTGTGCCATGCTTATAGGCTATAAGGTAAATAGATGTACGACATTCCTCACTTGGCTTATAGGAAAGAGGAGAAGAAACAAGACGCCATGCTGATCATATTTTTGTATTCATTCCCACTAAGCCTGAAGAATAGGAAACAAAGTGAATGATGGTATGCTTACTGGATGAAGTTAAACGAGTATTCAGATCAGCCTTCCTGATTGAACTTTTGTAAAATAAATTTACCTCTGACTCTTGCCCCTAAAATCTGTTGCATGTTTTGGCCCTTTAAAACCTATTGATAACTTTTTGGGGCTGCGGTCAGGTTTTTGGAGCAACATGGTTAAGGCTATCATTGGAATCTTTATTTAGTTGAGATAAGCAAATACTGTAGCAGAATTTTGGAGGTGCTTGGTTGCATAAAAAAATTGTTTAGAATTTTGTTTAATATTGACTTGCAATGTTAATCTGATTCTATAAAACTCAGTCAAACTAGCATACGAAACATGTTACTGCTATTCAGTGGCGATTTTAGCATGTAAATCTTGGTGGGGGGGAAAAAAACAAGTGGGAATCATGCCTGTGAAGCCACTACACAACACTAAACAATACATTAATTGCACTATAACAGTGACAAACGGTGCCCACAAACTGCTAGGGCCTACATAAAGCTGTCCCAACAGCAGTCCCAACATCTTACCATTGCTACACCTGGCTATCAATGGAGCCTTGTCTGGCAGCGAAACAGTTAATTCAGCCTCATTTACTGCCTTTAAAAAAAAACATAGCTGATATGGCTGATTTGCTTAAACAAATGTGGTTTCTAATGACAATTGAGATGTACAAACTATGGCATAAGGGGACGACAAGCAGATGAGGCAATTGATTAATTTTGATTAAGACATTAATGGGCGAGCTAGAATGGACATAGTCAATATAACTATTTGTTTAGCACTTTTGAAATGTACAGCGACTGAATTCAGTACATGGGCTGTTCTTACAGTATTCTCCCTGTACACCAAGTCAGAACCATATGATAAATAAAGGGCAATTATAATTTAAGCTTTATTTAACTAGGCAAATTAGTTAAGAACAAATTCCTATTTACAATGACGGCCTAGCCCGGCCAAACCCAGACGACGCTGGGCCAATTGTGCTCCACCCTATAGGACTCCCAATCACAGCTGGATGTGATACAGCCTGGATTGGAACCAGGGACTGTAGTGAAGCCTCTTGCACTGAGATGCAGTGCCTTAGACCACTGCGCCGTTCGGGAGCCCGAAGATCAATGACGTATGATAGTTTGACTAAGCAGACAATGAAAGCTCTTGCAATATTTTTTTATTACATTTCTCTAAAACAGGTTATAGGCTACATGTGCATGACCAAGTCAGAACAGTAGGCGAAATTAAGAGGGGTAAATAGACCAAATTATTAGGGTGAGGCACATGGGCTACTAACATCTTACTACACAGCATACACAGTATTACTTTCTTAGCTACAGTATACATATCTCCAAGTCAAGTTTTCGAGTGTTCCGAGTTAACAGTTGTTTTGAGCGCGACACAAAGCATGCTTCACTGACAGCATGGCCAATGTTGAATGTTTATAATTTTAAACTTGGAAAAGAGCCCCTTAATCCCAGATTTGGGACCACACAGCCACTCCACTGAACAGCAGGCTAGTGGTTGCGCTGCAATGCATGCAGTTAACGTTAGCCACTGTGACTGATTCCTTCTAAACCACTCATTGTTGATTTTGCGATTTCCAACTTGTTGTATAATGTTTATGTCGAATGGCCGATGTGCACCGATATGTTTTATAATTTCTCTTCATTATTTCTCTTCATATGACAAGGATTAAAAAGGATTTCCCAGTAGATTGTCAACTTTATTATTGATGATGACTGCTAGCTAAAATTTTGAAAGTATGATGTTGACATGATCAGTCTGGAATGCGCCAAAATGCAAATTCCTTCCGTTTGAGTTATGTTATAATTGTATTTTTTTGTTACTGTACATATAACGTGATTTGGCGTAATTTTATCTGTGGCCAATGACCTTGAGCTTTCTTGGATGCAAACTTATAATGTAACTCTATGGCAGCACCCAAGGCGCTAGAATTTTCTATCTCTACCCTTAGACTTGGTGGTGACGTAGTGTCCCCATGAGTGACAGAACACTGAGCCAATCACGCCGCAACACTCCGTATTTTCTGCTGGCTTGCCTCACCACCACAGAAAGCACTGAGCTAGGCTGAAACACCTGCATTTTGGAGCTGCCTTACCCAAGAAAACAAAAAAGAGACTGTTTGTATGTGGCTTTATCAACTCAATTATATACACTACCGTTCAAAAGTTTGGGGTGCCTTAGAATTGTCCTTGTTTTTGAAAGAAAAGTATTTTTTTGCGGGTACTATTTAATGAAGCTTCCAGTTGAGGACTTGTGAGGCGTCTGTTTCTCAAACTAGACACTCTAATGTACTTGTACTCTAGCACAGTTGTGTACCGGGGCCTCCCACTCCTCTTTCTATTCTGGTTAGAGACAGTTTGTGCTGTTCTGTTCTGTGAGTAGTACACAGCGTTGTATGAGATCTTCAGTTTTTTGGCAATTTCTCGCATTGAATAGCCTTAATTTCTCAGAACAAGAATAGACTGACAAGTTTCAGAAGAAAGTTATTTGTTTCTGGCCATTTTGAGCCTGTAATCAAACCCACAAATGTTGACGCTCCAGATACTCAACTAGTTTAAAGAAGGCCAGTTTTATTGCTTCTTTAATCAGAACAACAGTTTTCAGCTGTGCTAACATAATTGCAAAAGGGTTTTCTAATGATGCATTAGCCTTCTATAATGATAAACTTAGATTAGCTAACACAACGTGCCATTGGAACACAGGAGTGATGGTTGCTGATAATGGGCCTCTGTACACCTTTGTAGATATTCCATAAAAATCAGCCGTTTCCAACTACAATAGTCATTTCAAACATTAACAATGTCTACACTGTATTTCTGATCAATTTGATGTTATTTTAATGGACCAAAAATGTGCTTTTCTTTCAAAAACAAGGACATTTCTACGTGACCCCAAACGTTTGAAAGGTAGTGTATATATATTTTTTTACATTGTTTGCAAACTGATGTGATGCCAAAATAACATGCAAAACAGGCAAGCCCCCCCCCCTAAAAAAACCAATATACAGTATATATATTTTTTTTTGTTACTAAAAAAGACCCATCTTTCCTGAATGACAGATAATGCTGCTATTATATACATACATCATGATTGACATGGCAATAGCAAAAACACAACAGAGATAAGAAGGCAGGGATGCCTAGTACGTTTTGCAAAGCAAAAATATTCTATTCTATTCTGTCATCTGCCATAAATCTCCAGTTTGATTTTCATTTTTTCTTATATGAAAACCTCCCTGCTGTCATGATCATTCTATAAGGGATTCAAGCGGTCCTCTTTGAAAATGTATCTTTCCCACTGCTGCACACACATTAAACAGGACCAAAATACAGAGATGTGAGAACACATAAATCAGAATAAGTTTAATAAAGGATCATGTCATCATTTTTCTTAATAAATGTAGCCTATATTTCCAACTCCAGTGAACTTGATGATAGATGGATAGATGTGTGAGGTAGTGAGACTTCTGAATTGGTCCCTGTTTGACAGTCACGTAGGAGAAAAAGGTCCTCCCCTTGTGTTTGCAAGGTTTTACTGCCCCCCTCCGTTACCCCTCATTCTCTCTCGATATTCCCATCCCCCCACTTTGTGTGGATGTCGATGTTACCAACGCCGCTTATGAGAAACCACCGAAGCAAACCTTGGAGAAAACCGCCAGCATTGAACAAGGGAAATCAGTGACTCCGGACTCAGCATAAAATTAAAGACGAGGTGCTCCACGATAATAAATTCCCTTGGACATTTGGTGAGTTTGATATCATAACGTGTTCATAGTCTTGGAGACAGACGTGTCCTGCCTGATAATGTAAATATATATATATATATATTTGCTATGCATATATAAAAAATGTAATGGACATGCATGTTGTAAAATATTACAAATGTGTAAGACTAGGCTACACGTTCCAAGCCATAGGTCGCTGTGGTCCATTGGCAAATAAAACCAGACATAAGTGTGTAACAATGTAATCGCCGGAGCAACGGCCTTGGATCTCAAGGATGCATTATAAAATGTGACATGGGCTGAGAGCGAGTGCAGAGGAAACGCAGCCGACCCCTTTTCCTGGCTATACATTTTTTCTACTCATGTAGCAGCAGATCGGATTTTGGTATATGTGCGGCTCAAAATGGTGTCGGGAGTTTGACTGTGTGACCATTTTAAAAGCCAAGTGAATTTCTGAGCGCAGCAATTATTTCAGGAGTCCACACGATAGAGAGGGCACATAGGGAAAACTATTAATTTTCACTTTTTCATATCAGCTGGACGCAAGTATTTTTTTCAGTATGATTTGGAACAAGACCTGACAGTATTGTATGCGTACAATAGCTGCTGGGAAATGTTTTTGTTATGACTCACAATTTGCCGTGGTTATGATGCGTTTGGGAAGTAGGCTGATACGATGGCAAAATAGCCAGAAGCTATGAAGTTACAATAGGAGGTAGGAGGAGGTGCGCAAGGTATCAAATATGGTCACATCTAAGCTGTTTAATAATATAAGCATGCATCATACAAATTATACTGTAAACACTACAATATAACAACAAGAATAAGAATAATGCTTCATTATGAAAATATTGTACCTGTTTTTCATTTCATTTTGAAGGAACCGATCATTAGCCAATGGCCTATTGCATGTCCAAACATTTTACATTTTGGAAAATGTAGTTGACAATTGCTGCTGCTTTGAAAGTATGGACGTTCAATAGGCAAAACGTTGTGGAACCTTGCAGATAGAAATGTCATGAATATATAAAGCTGACATGATTCCAGGTAAACACTGGACTTTGATGTCGGGGCGCCGAATCTGCTGCTCGCCATCTGTGTGAGTGCCGCTATGTGCTCTGCTGGGCTCCAGGGGGCAGTGAGACAAAACACACCCCAGAGATGTGGGGCACTCCATTATCTGTGGAGATGCACTTGTTCCAGTGTTAATGTTTTAATGTGTCTAAATGGCTAATTTCTTTGTTATTGATATATTGTTTCTCATGGGGCGGCAGGTAGCCTAGTGGTTAGAGCGTTGGGCCAGTAACCGAAAGGTTACTAGATCGAATCCCCGAGCTGACAAGGTAAAAAATTCTGTCGTTCTGCCCCCGCTGTAATTGTAAATAATAATTTGTTCTTAACTGACTTGCCTAGTTAAATGATTTAATGACTAGCTAGGCCATGTTTAAACTCAGAATGTTGTTTCTTTATCGGATGTTGTTTCTTTGTTCTTCATGTGGCTGTCAGTGCCGTTTAAGACACTTTTATTTTTATTTTTTATTAGTGTTATTTATATTACAGCATATTCCATTCACCCAGTTTAACATCGATAGGTTTAGGCTGCTACATGATACAAAAATGTTCCCTATACCCATCATGAGGTTGCTACAACCTAGCCTATGAATTCAACGTAGACACATGTCGAGAGAATGATTTTAGGTCACAGACAGTGACACATTCGATATCGCCTTGTACACTCCTGCCTGCATCTAGCTGACCTAGGGTGTAATCATTAGTCCAACAGTTGCAAACAACAGTTTCTTTTCGACAAATTCAGATATGTTTATCCCCGTTTCGTTCCGCTTGCTTTCGTTTAAGAAACGTTTTTCAACAGAATCGGCGGAATGAATGCACCTCTGATGACACGCAAACAGTTCAAGTTCATAGCCACATACAAACAGCTCGTTGTATTCCTTCTCGCAAATACGCGCTCTCTTCTCACCTTTTCCCTTCGTTTGTGGACATCAATGCACAACACATCAGCTGTCTGGGACCAGGCAAAAAAAACTTTCCAAGCCAAACCTTCATATCATCACCGCAGCTAGCTCACTATATTAGCTAAAGTAACGTCATAGTCAACATAGCTAAAAGAACTAATGCGTTAGTATACCCGCTACAATCATGCAGTACAGTGTAGTAAGTAGTTTAGCAGTTACACCGGCAGTCACCAGTGGCAATAAATGAGTAAAACCAAAAGCTTACCTTGACTAGGAAGAGTTCCAGTGTTGGATAGTCATAGCCAGCTAGCTAATATAGCATCCCTCTGTTTGAGTAGGCTAAACTAGCTAGCTGCATTTGCTAGCTAAGTAAGTGAAAGTGAAAAATGTTTACAAAATATCTCTCTTTCTGTTTTGCTCCTCCTTAATTTTTAAACAAATTAATTTGTTCAAAACTGTTCAACTATTGTCTTTCTCTCGCTGAGTCAATTACTCACCACATTTTATGCACT